>NW_026020594.1:0-562683 GCF_900185275.1 Solanum verrucosum
ACCGGTAAAGGAAAAAAGAAAGAACCAAGTGCCATTAGTAAATTATGTAATTTTAATAAAAAAAAGTTGTAAGGAAAAAAATAGAGTAAATGTGGTGGTACTTCTTCTAAATCAATGTCTAGAGTTAGATTTAATACAAATGATTCTACTTATGTTGATGATACTTCTTATGATATTGATTCAAATGTTCAACTCGATCATGAAAGTTTAGAACGATGTTATGGTGATATTAATCCTAATCTTGATGAATATTTAGGTGAAGAAGTAGAAGTTGATCCGGGAGAAGAAGATTTAGAAGATACACCTACTAGTCCGGTGACAGAAGTTCCAACTGAAACTACAAATTCAACGGAGAAAAATTGTGGAAGCCCACCCCATATATCTCCTACAAGGGAGAAGGTGAAGTATCAACGCCCTAAAACTTCTGTGTGTGGCAATTTATGACTTTAGATAAGGAAAACTCTATTGCTATTTGTAATAAGTGTAAGCAATCTTTTAAACATAGATAAGGTGGGACGGGGGGGGGGGGGGGAGGGGGTTAAATTGACATTTGTTATCTTGTGTGTCGATTAAATACAAAGAAGCTAAAGCATTAGCCGATAGGAAAAAAAGAATTCCAGTTAATGATTTTGATATTAATGTTAATGAATCGGTAGGGACTTCTAATATGGTTCAAGGAACATTAGATCCTTCTAACCCCGGTGGTCCACTAACACAACATAAATATAATAAGGAAAGAGATCGCGAAAATTTAGCTAAAATGGTTTCTGTTTGTGGTTTGCCTTATAATTTTCCTTCACATCCTAGTTTTATTGAATATATTCAACAAACTTATAATCCTTCTTTTAGAGGTTTTTCAAGAAATATTGTTAAAGCTGATGTTTTTGTATATCAAGGTAAACATTGTCAATATCTTCGTTGTTTGTTTAGCATATTAGATTGTTAATGGACATGATTATTTAACTATTACAACACATTGGATTGATCATAACTAGAATTTGCAAAAAAGAATCTTAAGTTATAAAAAATGTGTAGAGAAAAAAACTGGTGCATATTTAACTTCAAATAGTTTGAGTGTTTTAGATTATTACATGCTTATAGATAAAGTAATGTTTGTCGCATTAGATAATGCATCTAATAATACAAACGCTGCTAGTAGTTTAAAGTTAGATTATGTCCAATTGATGTTAATGTTTTTCATGTTAGATGTGTTGCACATGTATTAAATTTAGTTGTACAAGATGGTATTTCATTATTTGATTGTGGTTGTATGAAAATTGAATATGTTGTTGCCTTGATTTTTTATGCTCATAGAGCTGCTAGAATTATGGAATTTAATGAGCGTTGTGTACTATGTGATTTGCCACCAAGAAAAATTCCAAGACAGATTAAAACAAGGTGGAATTTTTTTTACGAAATGCTTTCAGTTGCTTACGAATATGAAGGACCCGTACAAATGGTGTTTAATGCTCATAATGCTGACCCATTAGATAGAATTTGTGAAGAAGATTGGGAAGAAATTAATGAACTATTAGAATTTTTAAGACTTTTTTATGATGCTACAACCATGTTTTCTGGAATTTATTATCCTACTACTTCATCAGTATCAATAAATATTTGTTCTATTTCAATTCAATTTTCTAGATACAAAAAAATTGAAAAATTTAGAGTTGCAATTGAAGGTATGATTGAAAATTTTAAAAATATTTTTTTCCTATTCCTCAAATTTAATTAACTGTTACTTTACTTCATCCTGACTATAAATTACGAGGTGTGCAGGGACTTGTTGACACTTTTTATGATACTTTAGAAATTTTACCGGAAGAAATTCCAACTTGTGAAATGTGTAAGTCTAGCATAAAAGTAGAAGCAAAAATTTTGTATGAAAAATATAGAACTACAGGAAATACTTAAGGAGAAGTTGGTCAAACTTCTAATCCTCAGAGTAAAGCTCGAATTTCAAGTTATATTTGAGGTTTTCTTGGTCTTAATTCTACTAACCGTGATGATTTTCAAGAATATCTTAATCAATCTTTAGAAACAGTGGAAGACAAAGATGGAAAATTTATTAGCATGGTGGAGGAGGCGGAGCGTTGCATTTCCAATTTTGAGCAAAATGGTTTGTGATGTTCTAGCTATTCAAGCTTCATCAGTTGCATCGGAGGCTGCTTTTAGTGCGGCAAGGTTTCAAATTGGCGATCATAGACATTCATTAGCGGAAGAAAGTTTGGAAACATCAGTTTTATTTAGAGACTGGGTCAACGCTGAGAGGAGGAATTATAATTTGCCAAAGTTAAGTTCCAGACAAGAAGCTTGGGTTAAAGCGGTAATTGAATCTAGTGACGATGAATTAGAGTCACAAGAGTTTCTAGTAAGTTTGTCAACACCGGAGGATGTCACCATCGATATGATTCGACAATTATAATTGAATTTTAAAGGAGAACACAGATATTAGATTACATCCGAGAACTAATTGAAACAGAACCCTTCCTAGAAGGTGGCTGCATAAATTAGTTACTCATCTAGTATTTGTAACAAATATTAGTTTTACATATGAGAACTTATTGAAACAGAACCCTTCCTAAAAGGTGGTTGCGTAGATTAGTTACTCCACTAATATTTGTAAATTGTAACTTCTAAGTTCTAAGTTGCAATTAGATTTTATTGAATAAATTTGAAGGCTTTATTCAAAAGTCTTTTTTATACAACTATTGTCTTGCATTTTAATTTTAATATATACATACATATTTACATATATACTAAACTAACTTTAAAATACTTAATTTAAAAATCAAAATTTTACATTTGAAATTTCAAGTTTAAATTACTTTAAAATATTTAAAATACAAATTTGAACTTCTCAAATTTGAAATTTGAAAGTTGAATTTGAAATTTGAAAACTTAAGCATTATTTATTAGCTAAAAATGTTATTGAAAACCAAATAAACTAAAAATGTTATTCAATAACATATAATTTCAATACACATAAATAAGTATATAAAAAATAAAAAATCCCACGTCCCGTCCCGTCCCGCCAAACCCCGTCCCATCCCGTATATATAGTGGGACAAGATGGGACGTATTTTTGTCCCCCCAATCCCCGCCAGCGCCGTCCCCTGTCCCGTCCTGTCCCCCAGTCTCCGTCCCCGTCCCCTTGCCAGCCCTAATAGGGTAAAAAAGTTTGCTCAATTTGAGAAAAAAAAAAGAAAATAAATAAATTATATTAGGATACATTATATTTGCTAGAATATTGACATAATGACATTTTTTATAATTATTTTAAAGTGTAAATATTTTTAATAATTATGTTAGAGATTTTGAATACTTTGCTAATTTTCCCATTTTCTAATCCTAAAGCAAATGATTGAAGCATCACTTTGTCAAATTTGCCCTCACATATTGAAATGATGTATAATAATCGAGACAAAATTTTATCCTTAATTTAATTGGAGGTATTAGATAATTGTGAGATTATTTATCTTATAATGTATACTTTTAATGATGAAATAAATTATTTTATATACATATTGTATTAAATTATCACAAAATTAATAATTGAGAAATAACTTGTGTTTCCAAGTATTAGAAAAATAATGGGATTTCATTGTCATCCCGCATCCGTGCAAAGAAAGAGTCAAGAAAACAGAAGGTGGGCTTCAGTAAAAAACCAAACAGACGAGCTTTGAAAATGGAGGGCACAAGATTATGCCACCGGAACCTCCTTCCCACTACAAAGCCCTCTCTCACTTGCAGATTTTTCTCTAATTCTGTTATTCATCACACCTCCTTCCACAATTATAAGACAAACTTCCCCAAGTTTTTGGTTTCTGCAACTATGGAAGCTTCCTTCAAGCCTGAGGAAGCTAGGGTTCCTGCAGCGCTTCCCTTGCCTACTCCTCCCGTCACCAAGGCAACTTTCTCACTTTTCCTTTTGCATTTCTATATATTTGATTATTATTCTTATCAAGTTGCTAAATTCGGCCATTTCCTTTTTGCATTTCTATGTAAATATTCGAATTTGGTTAGCATACAAAATTATGTGAAGTTTGCTTATATGTATATATAGTCAAAAGGAGGAGAAATTTTAAGGACTCATAAATAAAGCTTTAGAAATGTCTTCTTTTTCCTATTTATGGACTTGCCCATATATCAAAAGACTAATGGTGTAATATGTAAACATACCTTTTCACATTGAGTATTACTCTCAGTTGCTTTTCTCATTTAACTTTTAGAAGCTTCATTTGCTTGTCAATAACTTTTTCACTTTACCTTACTTTTCTAATAACCCTATGGTCCCTGCCTAAGTTGCTCGATGCTTCACTTTCAGTGCCGCACATGCGTTGACATGACATGGTGTGGAATCCGTACTGGATTTGGTCAACCGATTTTGGGTATTTTGACTAAAATCAACGGAGAAATTTGGAACACATATAGTGATTTTTGTAATAAAAACAAAAGCTAAGAGGTGAAATTGATATTTGAATTAGTTTTAGCCAAATCCCCACACCCGTATTTGTATCTGGATCTGTACCCCAAATCATAAAATTTATATCATGAAGCCGACCTCTAGATTCGCACCCGTATCCGAGTCCGAGCAACTTAGGTTCCTGCAATAAGCTGTTTTTTCTGCGCTATAGGTTATATTAAGCTTTAAAAGATTGTTTAATTTCCTATAGATAGGAACTTTTGGTTTCATGTTTATCTTTCCGCAGTGTAGAGCTACTTTATGATGTCATAATTTTTTTTGTGCATCAGTTCAAGATTGCTCTTTGCCAGTTATCTGTAACAACCGACAAGGAGAGAAATATTGCTCATGCTCAGCAGGCAATAGAAGATGCTGCAGACAAGGGTGCTCAGCTTATTCTTCTCCCTGTAAGTTCCTTTTATATTCTGAAAATGATGGCTGAACTATCTCAATGCAATCGTCTCTCTGGACTCCAGAAAGGTGGAGCAAATTTTGTTACAATAGGGTATATACATTTTATCTGTTTTTTACCAAGATTCATCACTGTGACGTACATGGTTTATGAGAGACTTAGAGTTATTGGGTATCAGAATTCCACAAATTATGGGCCTATAATTTATGTCTGAACTAAATTATGGTTTTAAGTGTTTCAAAATATGAAAGCATCGGAAATAGAATCTGTCTCAATCATTAAACTTTTCCTCATTAACTATTTCCTTGTTCCTTGTCCTTCTTACATTAGAAAATGGGCCTATAATTCATGTCTGAACTAAATTATTAATTTGCTTGCTGAATGTGTATAAATTCTCATTTGTCTACTGTCCTGTTGTTTGTTGGTTATTTTAGATGAACTTGGATGCATCCCTTTGTATTTGAGTCACTGAGAGAGTTCTATGATGTTTCTTTGACATTGTCTAACTCATGATGTGATGCCTGCATTCTGTCTTAATTTTGTGTACATTCACTAGCCCACTAGCTTGCTTCCATTAGTATTTCTTTTTACTCTTCGCTTCTTGTTTTTAAGTGAGGCTTAAATTAACACAATTGCTTCCTGCTATGACAGGAAATATGGAATAGTCCATATTCCAATGATAGTTTTCCAGTATATGCAGAGGACATTGATGCTGGTGGAGATGCATCTCCTTCAACTAGGATGTTATCTGAAGTTTCTCGGAGTCGAAAGATTACAATTATTGGTGGCTCTATACCTGAACGCAGCGGTGATAAATTATATAACAGTTGTTGTGTGTTTGGCACAGATGGAAAGCTTTTGGCCAAGCATAGGAAGGTCTGCATATTTCTTTCTCATTTGGAAAGAGTTATAAGAAAAACACTTGAAAAAAATGATTATGACATGGGTTTGCAGTCCAATTATGTTCATTATATCTACTATTTATCATAAATTTATTTAATTGCATGTTTGGAATTCTTAAGCCTTAGTGCCTTAACTAATTCAATTTGAAAACAATGCTTTTGCAGATACATCTCTTTGACATTGACATTCCAGGAAAGATGACTTTCAAAGAATCAAGGACCCTAACAGCTGGAGAGAGACCTACTATTGTAGACACAGGTTTGACACGCTTTTTACTGATTTAAGATGTACTCTGTTCACCTATTAAGTAGTATGCTATATAAAATTTGGGGCGACAAATCGGTTATGTCCTTGTTTGACTTGTTCAAATATAAAGTTTGAGGTATTCTGACGTAGGAGGAAAGTTGCAACCTTTTTTTCCAAGTCTGATGATGAGTCTCAATCTAGTAACCAGCATATTGTGTACTTGATCAAAAAAATAAAAGTAACCAGCCTCTGCTGTTTTATCATATTTTACTGGTATCCGCCTTTTGAAGATATCTTGTTAGCTGCATCTATTCACTTGGAAAGATGCACAGCATATTGCCAACATTTTTCTTTTCTCCTGAAATTAGTTGATGAAGATGTGCTTAATATTTCTATAATCTTATACCAAAGTACTTGCAGCCATTCAGTAGAGCTACTGTAAGTAACTAGTGAATTCCATGTGCAGAGGTTGGACGCATTGGTATTGGTATATGCTATGATATTCGCTTCCAAGAACTGGCGGCTATCTATGCTGCAAGAGGTATACTTCTCTATGTGTACTATAAATATCTTACTTTCATATCTTCTCTATATGCATGGCAGTTACTCTCTCAGTTATGTAATGTTCATCCAGAAGACCTACCCTTTCTGCCTTCTCCTTTTCTTGTGAACTTTTGGAGACCTCCAAGTTGAATTCTTCACTTCTGAGACATTGGAAGATTGTAGGTTTTGTAATCGGATATGGAAGCTTTGGCAAGTTAAAGACAGTTGAAATACTATGCAGAATATGTGGCTTGTCATATTCTCTACCTCATAAATGGACTTTACCATGCGTACAATTTATTCGTGATGTAGACGAATTGTATTCCTGTCTCATCTAGATTTTGCAAATGGAAGTAAATAGGCTATTTTATGTCTGATTTAACCTGCCGTTATGAGCTACTTTCTATTAACTACTGTTTTTTCCTGCATGTTAGGTGCTCATCTGCTTTGTTATCCTGGTGCCTTTAACATGACCACCGGTCCCCTGCATTGGGAATTGTTGCAACGGGCGAGGTAGTGATGAGTTTAGTACTACACAAGTGACCAAGTGTTGGTTTATTCTATCATGTAATAAAAGCTGATTCCTCATAACCTGTGCTAGTGTGTTACTAGGGGTGCTGAGTGCTCTGGTTACTTTATATCATTTGTTACAAAATACCATCAGGGGCTATCTTTGTGATCTTTTCTTTTGATGGTGAAGCCTTCTTAATCACAAGAGGAGTTGTCAAATATTGAGGTTCATCTTAGTTTCTGGGATTCTGTTTAGGAACCAACAACAACATACCCAGTGATTCTGTTTAGGAACCAAATATAACAACAACATACCCAGTGATTCTGTTTAGGAACCAAATATGTAAGTACCAGATGAAATTCTAGACAAATGAAATCCAAGCGGATATTTATCATTTCACATTCTTTATTGTTTGTTTGTTTATATGTCTTAGAGCAGAGATATTGAATCAAATCACAGAGTCATACCTATAAACCACTTTTTCTTGATTCCCCCAATAGTGGAAATAACAAGGGTGTCTTGTAATTTAAGAGTGTACTTTGCACCTTTCAACAAATTGTTATTGATGGTTATTGCTGACCATGCGATCTACTTGATATCATGTTGACTTTTATCATGAAGATCATTTATGGCACATGCTATAGTGATTCTTGTACTAGGCTAAGTTGATACAGCTAAGTTGTGGAAGTTGATGGATATATATTGATTTGCAAGTTTATATGAGTTTATGTTAGGATTTACTAGTTTCATTCTTCTTCCCATTGTCTTTTATCTCTTTAATACTTTTAGATGCCAAAAATTGTGCTACTTTTTTTTTTATAGTTTGTCACTCCTTTATTTTACTTTTGAAATACTAACTAATAAACTTAGGTTTCAGGTTGGAAATTACTCAACTCTATAAGGGCAAGATAAATTTATTGAATTAGGGTCGGAGGGACTAGTCCTATTAAAAACCTTTGGCTCCTTCTTGATGCATTGAAATTTGGAGACGCTCTGATCTTTCAAATCCTAGGAAGACTTGATTGCTTACATTTTCGTTCATATACATTGCAGTCAAGTTTTAATGAAGTCTGTATAATAATTTGACTTTACATGCACATAAAGAATAACTAGTAACATCTATGTTACTTGTCCTGCAGGGCTGCTGATTGCCAGGTACAACACTGATACCTATATGCTCCATTATACTCTTCTGCATTACTGTATTTTCCTTTCCATATGTGATTTTATTATGCTTTACTTGAGCCGAGTTTCTATCTGAAACAGCCTCTCTACCTTCACAAGGTAGGGGTAAGGTTGCGTACATATCACCCTCCCCAGACCCCGCTTGCGGGATTACCCTAGGTATGTTGTTGTACTTTTGTGCAATTGGTCTTTGACAGTGTTTGCTGCCTTGTTTCTTGAAATGTCTCCAAATTTGTTTATGTATGCAGTGCTTTATTTGGTGTTAAAGATTATGCTGTTTTTTTGTCTGTTGTTGGAATCTGTAAGTTCTCGTCCATGTAATCCATTATGGATTGCATGGATGATTTCAATAATTCTTAGTTTTCCAAAAGTGAAGATATTGTACTTACCCTGTTAGATGAGCCTAAGAGGTGCTTCTTTGATGTCAAATTGCTTTATCTTTTTCCTCTTTCTTTTCATGTATAGTTGACAGTAGGAATCATGTATATCGTATCAATGCATCATAGTATTACTCTACTTCTTATTAGTATCAATTTAAATGTAGCACTTTTATTTCCGTCCGTACAAAACTTAAATTTCTGAGTTGAGCACAATTTCTTCTGAATCTCATGGCTAGCGCCTCACTGATTGTATTTACTACTCCGAAGATCTATCTTATCTGTTGTGCACATATTCCTGTCAGTTGTATGTAGCAACTTGTTCTCCTGCCAGAGACGGTGGTTCTAGTTATGTAGCTTGGGGACACTCTACTCTTGTTGGACCGGTAAGTATTTAATGTCTGACGTGGCTTGTTACAAAGATCTTTTAGTTAACATGTTCCTCACGTCACTTTAAAGAAGAAACAAGAAGGATCTCAAACCATTTATTAACGAGCTGATTAATGGTGGAAAAGAAATATTGGAAACAATCATGTTTTGTAAAAGTGGCTTCAACTGTTGCTTAATATCTTATGCTTAACCCACAGACCCAAAAAAAAGGAACCTAAAGAAACTCAATCTTGCAGTTTGGAGAAGTACTTGTGACAACAGAACATGAGGAGACTACACTAATAGCAGAGATTGACTATTCAGTAATTGAGGAGAGAAGGTGAGTTCCTCTTATACCCCTAGCTTAGTTTTAGATTGAATATGTATTCACATTGTATATGTTCAGTTTGTGCATTGTTTGCTGCATTTTATTTCAATATTTCTCATCCTAAAATGATTTTTTTATGGTTAATGTGTCCTTTCTCTTGGATGATGGAGGGGAAATATAAACAGTTCTCAGTCACAACCCTTTGGTTCATGTTTAGAGCTTATCTCTAAGTTATGGTTTATCTTCTTCTGGCCCATTTATATGCTCAAAGTCGTATTTCGATGTGCAGAACATACCTTCCATTTCAAAAACAAAGGCGGGGAGATTTGTACCAGTTAGTTGATGTTGACAGATTGAACTCCACAGGGGCCAAATGAGGTGCATTCTATATTGCATGCAGATGGAATAATCTAGATAGAATTAATCAGTGATAAGAGAGTGATCCATTGAATGGCTAAAACGGCACGATTGCATATTTGTGCTTACATTGATCTCTGCTCAATTATATGCATATTTGTTACTGGCTCCAAAAATCACTACCCCTTAGATTTTGCCTGGACTGATTCACCATTGTGATGTGTGTGAAACTGCAATAAAGGCTCTTTTTGTGTTTTGATTTCTTTTCTAGTTTCTTTCTTTTGAAAATTGAGAAATTCCCTGTTGCGTTAGCTGGTCCAACTCTAGTTGGTGCACTGCTTTGCTATTGGGGTGAGCATGGACCCACTTCTCTACCCTTTTCCCACGAACATACCATGCTTTAACCTTTTCTAGTTTCTTTTTTGGTTGGTTTAAGCCATCGTAGACACCTCAATTAGAACTAGTACACTTCACGGTTTTTAGCATTTGAATCTAAAAGAAAAAATAGAGAGGCGAACTCGCTGGATGAGTGGGAAGACGGTGGGTGACGAAGGGGAAAGGGTTAGGTAGGTGATTAGGGGTTGGGTTAGGGGAGATTAGAAAATGTTTTTTAAAATTATTTTTTAATTAGAGTTCAAAACTAGTTTTCATTTTTTATAATTATTATGAGCCCGTGTGACACATTTGTCATTTTATTTGTGGTTTTTGTATAGTATTAGCGTGTGAGATACCAGTATAATAAGTTTTAAATCGATTGTCATTTTGTGAGTCTATGATCAACCATCTCTCTCTGCCCCTTTTTGCCGTTAAGTGTACTGCAACATGACTTTTAGTTCTAGCAAGGGTATTTTTTACATTATATCTACTACTACTTTTTTTCAGCAAATTTCCTTATCTCATCGGCCTCTATCAAAATAATTGGTGAAAACAAAACGTGTGGTATGTCATGATACTGCTGGTAGAAGTTGTGTACTGTGCTCAATTTATATTCCACCCCTACACCTACACCTAGGAGATACAAGTGCTTCTGAAATAATAATAATAATAATAATAATAATAACAGTTTCTAGACAAACAAGTACTTGAATATTAAGTAATCAACTCTTCTTGTAGTTTACAATAATAATAGGCAGATGTAGACAGTGAGTAAAAAGAAAACTGAACAGCACTTGCTTTGCCATTCTGGCAGAACCACACGCACGCGCGCGCTAAGCTTCCCTTTTTTTTTTTTTTTGGTTGGTTTCGTCTCGATTAAATTCGAATTGAGAGACTCGAACATGAAACCTTTAGTTAAGGTTAAAGCAGTAATTACCTGACCAAATCCACAAAAGTTCCACATTGGAGTAAAACGCAAACGACTCTGACCTATAATTAAGAATGACCGAATAGTTACCACTCCAGATTCCCCTGTTTTTATATAAATAAATGCATCCCCTTACTTGCTACTACTCAATTGCATCAACCACAAGCCCCCATTTCCCATTTTGACTTTCATTTCATCTTTCTCAGTTGTTGATCCAGAGAAGAGAAGAAAAATGTCTTCATGGGAAAAGCCAATAATACGACCTCATCAAAGGCGTAAGACACCATCGTTTTCTTCCTCTTTATTGGAAGCTATTTATCATTCAATTGACGAATCCAAAGAAGAAGAAAAACATGAACAAGTCCCAAATAAAAAGAGCAACAATGAAGAAGAAATCGTGAGCCTTCGACGTGCAATATTGATTGAGAAATGGATGGAAAGTTACAAATATACACAAAGTTCAGGACACTTCAGTTCAGATTCAAGTTCATCAACAGAGTCAAGCATGTTTTCTTCTTCAGAAACAGAGTCAAGATCCATCAATACATTGCCAAGACCAACAAGACAAGTTCGAAGATCAGACAAGGTTGTTACATTCTCTACAGATACAGATACAGATACAACAACAACTCCAAAATGTGAAGGAGGAGGAAGGTTCATGAGAACAAAATCAAGAGCATTGAAGATGGTGAAACAACCTATTTCACCAGGTGGGAAAATAGCAAACTTTTTAAATTCGATATTCAATTCGAGAAACATGAAGAAAAATCATCATGAAGATTGGAGGAAATCAAGATCAGTGAATGACTCAACTACATCTTCTTGCTTGAACAAAACCCCTTCTTCGACTTCGACAAGTAATAAATCGAAAAGGTCAGTGAGATTTTGCCCTGTTACTGTAATTGTTGATGAACATTGTGGTCACAAAAGCATATACAAGAATGAAGAACCAAAGCATCAATACAGAGGATTTTACAAAGACGAAGACGAAGATGAAGATGATGGTAGGAGTTGTGCAAGTTCTGATCTTTTTGAACTTGAGAACATAGGCATGATTGGTCATGTTCATGCAACTAGAGATGGTTTGCCTGTGTATGGAACTACTAGTTTTAAAATGAATCAAGCTATTGCTAGGGGTTTAGTTATGTGATCATCTACATTTCATTAGAGATCATCAATGTAAAACACTTCAAAATTTGAGTGATTAGTTTGTCTTCTTCTACTAGTTCTTTTTCTCCATCTTTGTATCATATTTCAGACTTACTCTCTACCTTATCTTCTTCTTCATCAATGGATCACAACTATGGGTTTACTAAGACATAGTCCAACTATCGCCCGAGGTTGTGACAGAGTGGTAAGTATTCCTCCATTCTTGACCAAATGATAATCTCAAGTTCAAGTTTTGGATATGAAGTCGTCATTGATAGGTGTTTTACTCCCAAAGTGGGAATTTTTTAGTGCAAATCTGAATTAGTTGAGCTTCAAATTGAGTATCGGAAATCAAGTGAGAAAATTAAAAAAAGAAAAAAAAGAAAGGCTAATTGGAATGGTAATGAAGTGTATAAGAATTGATAATTAGAGGCAGATCTAGAATCTAGAGTCGGTAGATTCAAAATAAGTACAATTTTACTATATGTGCAAATTTTGATTTTTTGGTATATATTTACATATTTTGAGTTGAAAGTAGTGAGTGAATTCTTGAACTTGCAGAACTCGCCTTAGATCCACATCTACTAACAATATTGTCTAGTAGGCTAGTCTATGAAACTCTTTGATTCGAAAGAGTAGTTTCAAATCTAGTGTTTAGCCCTATGATTAGATTTAGAGCATTATTATCCATGAGGTTAGGTTACTTTCAGAGGAAACAAACCTTGATATGCAAAATTAACTCTAAATCAAATGATTAAGAGAACATGTCCTAATTAAGATCCGTTTGAAGATGATTATAAGTTCCTTACAAATAAAGTGGTTTCCTCACGAGATGTAATGATGATGATAAGAATATGTATCTTTAGATTGAAGAAAAATGATTTCTTTTATTCACTTTTTTTGAGATGTTACATTTGGGTATTACTGTATATATTAGGTTATTATAATTAATAATTTAATGTTGATTTAATGTCACTGTTTAGAAATGATTTCAAAAGTTAGAATGCCAAAATGTCACATTTTAACAACCTTTTGATTCCATCAAGAAAGAAGAGATGGAAGTCCAAAAGTGACATCTTTCAAAGTAAGAAAGAAAGAAAGAGGAGAGGCAGTAAAGATGTTTGATAACAAAGTAGACCATATTTTATGATGTTGTCTCTCTTTAGAATTTATAGGGGATGAGTAGGTGTGGAAAATTGAGTCCTTAAAGGAGCACACCAAGTATGATCAAACACAAATTCGAAGACATCACAAAAGTCGTGGTGGGATGATTAGTTTTTTTTTCATCCTTAATTAGAGCTTTTTGAATTCGAATTTTAAAAATGGAAAAATATTAGAGTATGTTGAAAGTGTCAAACTGAGAAACAGGTCCTATATATTTAATCGTATCTTAATATGAGTATGGGACACCAAATATAGTCAAATAATGAGGTTCATCAACCAACCCCAACACCTCCACTCACCTCACATCCACTCTCTTTGTGCTTGTACAAATATATAAATATTCATAGGATAATATATTATGTTTGTTGATTAAACATATTTTTTAAAAATAATAATTTATTTTCTAGGAAAACATTATTAGAAAAATCATTTTTTATGAAACACATTTTCTTTTGTACCAAACACATTGTTATAAAGAAAATATGATTGGTTAAACATATATTTGTTTCTACTGCAGCCATGTGTTTGTTTGACATGAAATTATATATAGCAAAACAACATAAATTATGGTGTAGTTATGTGTTTGTTTGACATGAAATAATATATAGCAAAACAACATAAATTATGGTGTAGTTATGAGATTGCTTTATTCTTAATCAGATCTCTTATTTGAATCATGAGTATGAAGAAAATCTTGTTGGGAGCCTCACTCTCAAATTGACCCTGCAGTACATGATTTGAATTTATTCAGAACTCCAACAGACTCCGAATATCGAATGAAAAACCAAAAGGAAACAAAAAATCATATATAGCCACCAACATGGGTAAATTTTTAATTACTAAGCAAGCATATTTTTAAATTGTTAAGGATTTAAGTTAAGTGATTAGGTTCAACCGACTTTGTTACATTGAACTGTTCCAAGAGAAGGTTGTCAATGAATTATTGCCTACAAAAACAGTGTAATTAATTAGACTATATGTTCACAAGTAGGTGATATTTGTAGCTGTTAAGGTTTGTCTTGTTTATGTCCAACAAGAAGAGAAACAACAAAGATACTGTGGTTTACTCCTACACAAAAATAATATAAATATTGTTTGTCAGTAAAATGGTACGGCTAAATTTGTATGAGGTCGAGAACATGCTTCTTAACTTAACTCATAATTAAAGTTTAATTATAAATAATTGAATATTGCAATTTTAATAGATAAAAACAAAGTTATAATAATAAAGCAAACAAATATAAGACAAACACTTGATGAACAAGGAAAATTTGGAGCATAAGAATCTAAAAGTGTTGTTATTGTATATTTGTATTTCTTGGGATACAAATGACCAACAAGTGTATCAAAAATATTATTTATACATTAAAAAGATAAACCACAAGCTCTCAAGCATGTTGAATTTATATATATTTCTAGATCTGTGAACAAAATAGATAATAGTTTAGCTAGATACTCTATCTCTTTATTGAAAGAAATCTCTTGGGAGAAGTTTTTCCCAAATTGAATCATCCGGGATGCAAAAAATATGTTTAAACTATGTTCTTCGTTGATGCAATAATAAAAGAGGTTCTGTTTCAGAGAAAAAAAAAAGAACCTCCGCTCGAACTCTAAAACACTATACGTAATGGTCTAATGGAAGTTGTCCACATGAAAATGTCGTTAGTGGTGACAACTGACAAGCACTAATCCTCTATCGTACTCCAAATATTCGTTTGATAATATCTGATGTATTTGTCCTTTTAATCATGTTATCGAGATATGAACTTTCTTCATATGTTTGATTAGTTCACAAACTCTCCTTCTCTTAGTTACAAAATTATCTCTGCTGACACGTGTTCAGACCACTTGTTTATCCAATACAAATATGAATTTTGTATTTTAATACGGAATATAATTATATATACTATAAATTTTCATCATAAATACAAAATGTTGAAATTATAAAATAAATTATGGTTTTTGAAATAGATAGTGGTTATGAAAAGGGGATGATAGAAGTCAAAATAGAGGCATTATGGCGCACATGCAAAACTAGAACTTTTGCAAGCAAAGTTAAAAAGTAGATCTCCAAACTTTTGCTTTTTTTCAATATCCCACCAATCTGCCTCAGTCCTTTTCTTTATAAGTATATTGAGGCTGGTTTACCTTTTTCAAAATTAAGATGGGTGGCTTGTCACTCTTTTCTCACTTGGTCTCACTGTTATAACTATAGGCATAGGTGAACTTCGAATTTAAAGATTTTGGATGTATCAATATAATTATATCTAGTTAAACTTAAAATAAAAGATAGCGAAAAAGAGCTTTAGTTGGATTTGAACCTTGGTCTCAAGAGTGGTTTCCCTAGTTTGTACTAACAGAACAAGGGCACTCATTTGTTTTTCCTGGGTGTACTGCTAATTATATCCTAATTTAGATCAGTTTTTCAATATCTCGCAAATGTTTTTTCAAGAGAAAGTAGTTTTTGAGTGCTTATTTTAAAGTTATTTTAAAGTTAATGTTAATAACTGTTTGGTTTGGCTTATTTTAAATATTTTAAAGTTAAAATAGTTTTTAAATATTTTTGGAGTGTTTGGACAAATTTAAAAAATGTTTATAAACTTTTGATCTTAAGATAAAATGATAAAAATAAGTCAGTCAAAAAGTTAGAACTTCTAATTTATGGCTCTTTTGACTTATAAGTTTAAAACCAAAAATCCATCCAAATAAGCTCTTAATTATATTGACATTAGTTATAGTGAGATATTTCTTATGCACTATTTGATCTGATTTATTAAAAATAACATGCAAAGTGTAATACTGCTTAAGTTTCAACTCTCCCCTCGACCCCTTCTCAACATATGATAGTATCAATATAGTACAATGGTTGAAGATATGAGGGAAAATAAATTGATAGAATAGTGTCAATCACAATGTGTGTTTATTTTTTTATTTTTTTTTCCGGAAAACACTTTATTGCATTACTTTAAAACATGTTTCAGATGTCCATAAGACACCATTGCATTCATTACAACACAACTTGAAAAGGTAGAATCTCAAGAAAACCTATTTAAACATGAAATAGAAATTTTTGCTAGATTATGGGCTAATACATTCCATGTTTGAGGAATATATATAATCTCGATTTCTTCAAAAGACTTCATCAATCGCCAGACATCCTTGCAAATGGTCTCTATTTCCCAAGATGTTGTCACATTCTTTTGCAACATTTGTATGACATTCTTTGCATCTGACAATATGTGAACCTTTGACCAACCCTTTTGTAGTGCTCTTTCCACATCTTTCCAAATTGCTAGTGCTTCAGCAGTTATAGCCTTCCCTACAAATTGTATAGGAGTACCAAAGGCATGAAGCAAATGACCACAGCTATCTATAGCCGCCATTCTGATGCTTGCTTTTTCCTTCTCCCTTTGTAGACCTGCATCTATGAAAACAACCACCCATCTCGGGCCAAAGTAATGGTTACATCATAAATCTTGTTTGGTATAGGATTCACAACTGCCAAATTTTTTACAACATCGTCATATTCATGTAAATCAAATAAAGCCTTATTTACTACATCATTAGGTTGGTCATACAATTTGTTAGTATTTGACAAATATATTTGTCAAATATCACAAGTTCTCAAATACTAAAAAAATTAATATTTGGGCCAAATTCTAATATTTAGAAAAAAATTTAAAAAAAATAAAAATTACCTCAATTTTTTATATTTTATAAAAAATATCCATCATTTATTAATTTCAACTAATATTTATCTACTAAATTACTCCATTAATAATTAACAACTATTCCTCTCTGTTATCTATACAGATTGTGGCAAAAAAAAAGAACAATTTATCTTTAATAGGTTATAATTCATCTCGAGTCAATGACAAGTATGAGTATGCGATTAATGTATTGCTACTGCCCATATTGTTATTTTGTTGTTGTTGATTGTTATCAATTATGTTATAACTTATAAGATTATTTATTAACAGTATATGTTCATTATAAAATGGCAATACAAACGTAAAGGTATTTTAAATAATTTGTATAACTTATGGGTATAAATCATATTTTTTGAAATAGTCAAATATTTCTCTCAAAATTTATGGCCAAACGCATGGTGTAACTTCACCCCAAAATGATTTGCCAAGAATATTTTGGAATTTGGGGTCAAACGCTAGCTTAGTCATGTTTTATGTCGCACCATTTGACTTGACAAGATATTTAAGAAAAACGGAAAACTTTTCAAACATGTGATCTAAAACAACCCTTAGATATTTATGTGTATGTAGTCATTTAACTAAGGGTAAATTTGAATTTTTAAAATTAAATTATTTATAATGATAAAGTGACATTCTTTTAATTTTGGGACAGATTAAAACAGAAAAAATGTCACGTAAAATAGGATGAAGGAGTACATTTTATTTCTTGTTTCTTCACTTGTTCCTCCTTTAACTCTTAAAAAGATTTTCTATTTGTAGCCCTTTTCTTAAGCACCATTTGAAATGTGATACGGCATAATGATTTGAAATTAAATTGACTTGAGTAGAATTTTTGTTTGAAAATACAATTTCATTTTTAAAGTTATATTTTTTTCCTCATAAATATAAAAATTCGATAAATTGTTGAAATTATCGAAATTCCTCCAATTTTTATATAATCTTATCAAGGAATATTATTTAAATCTGCTAAACTTGCAAACCTCATAGGTTGTAATATTTTTCTTGGTGGGTGGGTGGGTGGGGAAACGAAACTAAGGAATGTAAAGACCAGTAGAGACCCCCTATGTAATTTTCTATATAGGGTGATCAATCCACATCTTTTTTCATGGCTCTGGGGATATGTCTCGATCTCTTTTATATAGATTAGTAGAGACCTCTCTATGTAGTTGTCTATGTAGGGTCATCGATCCACATCTTTTCCACCGACTGTGGATCGGAGTTGTGTCTCGTTCTCTTATATATTACGAATTATAAAGGACTAGTTTCTATAGAGATTCTTCTTGTCTAATTTCACTCCTTATAACATAAGGGGAGTTGGAGAGGCATAAAGTGAAAATTGGGGGGAGTAGAAAAAATTTCCTTATGGGGTATCCGAAGGTGTAATCTAGGTAACGAAATAATGTCCCCATACTTCAATTAGAGGAGCAACCAGTTGATCATAGTTATATCGGAATATTTTATGACACTACATTGATAAATCATATATCTCCATGTTCTTTAAATAAATGTTTGAAATTGTAATTTAAATACACATAATTTTATAAAGATCCATTAGTCAACAATAGTAATAACTAATTATTCTTTAATATAATCATTTCATGTAGTACATAAAATCTCTAGCTATCCGCTCCTCTTTCTTCCAATACTTTCTCTAAAAATATAGGAATAAGCAACAAATAAATTTATTAATTATGAGTTATTAACAATAAATTGACAACGAATATAACATGTAATTCATTAATTGTTTTAGTAGTGTGTTTATTTTATGTTGTTGAGTTAAGAGACAACTATAGATCCAACAGCATATCAATGTGCTAATGTTTTTAACAAGTTTTCAGGATCACATGACACAACATGACTGAAGTGTTCAAATAAACATTGAGAAATAGGTATCTAAATAATCAAAACGTGTAGATCATGTTCTACACCAACCTAGCACCGTCCCCTGCATATAATTAACCTAAAAAATATGGCCATTCTGTTGGGATATCCAAATGAATAATGAAAAAAATGTTAAGTAAAAATAGTCCAAAATAATAAAAATATTTTATGCCAGTCCATAAAGCATTTGCAGTGTCAGAGTTAGGATTTTGAAAGTGGATAAAAAGATGGTGTAACTGTGTAAGGGTACTATCACGTAGTAGTTTGAGTTAATGTGTATTTGTATATATTTATTGATTGTTAGGAAATAACTTTAAAAAAAGGACGTGTAAATATTTTTAAATTAGAAATCTACCATTGCATCTTCTCTAAATTTTGCACATCTTGGTTTATATGGATCCTTCATGTGAAAGCACATAGAAAAATGACATGTCAAGATCCTGAAGAAGTTACTATAGGTAATCATTAAAAAATTTCTATTTCTCTCATTGGCAAAAGTTAAGTTGTTATATTTGATAAAACATTCAATCTTGATGACATTTTACATGATTCAACCGTTTACTTAAAATTAATTGTATAATAGTTATTTTGCTAAGTTTAATCAAGTTTCAATTTATTTTTTTTCGTAACATTTTTTATTAAGACTTGGCGATGAGGGGCATATTATACATAGGTCCGAGTGAAGAAGGATTATATACTTTTCCTATGTTAAAGTCATCTCCACCTGCTTCTTATGCTACATCCTTGAGGGTTTGACGTGCTCGTTTGGATCATACATCCTTTTCTACTATTCATCAAGCATCTTCATCTAGCATTATTTTTTCTTTATTTAAATTTTTTAGTTTATGTTCTACATGTGCTGTTAATAAAATTCATAAAATTTATTTTCATAAGTCTAGTTTTCAAGCCTCTGTGCCTTGAGAGAATGGATGTGTTTCACCATCTCTTTCCATTCTCTGATGTGATAATTTTAGGCCTAATTTATGAATACACATCTGGGTATCAAGATGTGCATTAGATTTAAAGGTCTAAATTTAAATATTAATATTTTACATTAAGATTAAAATATTAAATAGTTAAGACGGTTTGTTTCTTGACACTTGAATGTATAAAATTTGTCTTTGTTTAAAACAATAAACCTAAAATTCAAATAATACATCAATTGATTTAATATTATATTAATAAAATATTTATATGAAAATTGATGGTACTGACTAACAATGGTGATTGTGTGTGTATGTCAATTTTAGGATGGTGTTGACTAATCATAGTGGTTATGAATAATAATTATGATATAGTGGTTGGTAGTAGTGATTAACCATGATTTTTTATGGTGATGACTAATAATTAGTAGTTGAATGATATTGATAGTTAATGACGATGTTGAATGATGAAGGCAGTTAGCGATTTATAATGTTTACTAATGATGGAAATTATCGACTGTGATTAGTGGATGTAATGATGGTGATGATTGCAAATTATGGTTGCACGGTGAATTTTGGTAATTGGCGGTAGTGATAGTTATGGTTGGCCTGATAATGGTGGTTGTGGAAGGTAGGTGGTGGCAGTGTTCATGAAAGCGAGTGTTTCATCGCTTAAAGTGATGAAGCGAAGCGATGCGAGCCTTCTACGCTTCACAGACTAGAAGCGATGAGGCTGAAAAGAAGCGGCCGTTTCAAAGGATGAAGCGCTGAAGCGAGGAAGTGGGACGAAGCCCAAGAAGCGACACTTAGATTTTTTAAGGTCTTAAAAGATCGATTAAAAGTAAATAAAAAAAAGTCCTTTTATTTCAAGAAACCCAGTTTAGTTTGACTACTCCTCTAGAGTTTTCACGCATTCTTCCTCAGGTAATTTCTCTTTCTCTCCTCTTCTTCTTCTTCTTCTTCTTCTTCCTCTTTGTTCTTTCTTCTTCTACATCAGTTTTCTTCTCCTTTTCCATGGACCTAGGATTTTCTATTCTTTTTTTTTATACTCTTTTTTGCTCTGTTTTCTGCGTTGACTTAATCTTCTTCTTTTTCGTTCTGCTCTGTTTCACTACTCTATATCAAACATGAATCATTTATTAACTGATTAAATTGTTGATTTATTTCTTAACAATATAATTTATTGCTACAGTATTTATTTATTTTTTAAAATGTACTTCTTGCTGTTTTTTTCTTAACAGTAAGTCTATGATTATTATACATTGCTACAGTGATTAGAAAATAATATTTGTTTTTTCTTCAAACTTAATAGAAAGATAAAAAAAAATGAGTGATCCAACCTGGAAATATGGAAAAAAGTTAGTGAGACCGATCGATCCACAGATGAATGTGTGTTTTGTAACAAGCAATCTAAAGGCGGAATCTTTCGTCACAAGAAACATCTTATGGGTACTTCTAAGATTGTCGTACGGTGTTCAAAATACTTTTCCTGTATTAAAGTCATTTTCACCTACTTCTTATGCTACATCCTTGAGGGTTTGACATGCTCGTTTGGATCATACATCCTTTTCTACTATTCATCAATCATCTTCATCTTCCTTTATTTAAATTTTTTAGTTTATGTTCTACATGTACTGTTAATAAAATTCATAAAATTTATTTTCATAAGTCTAGTTTTCAAGCCTCTGTGCCTTGAGAGAATGGATGTTTCACCATCTCTTTCCATTCTCTAATGTGATAATCTTAGGCCTAATTTGTTTTCATAAAAATTAAGTCTGTATGAAAATGAATACACATCTGGGTATTAAGATGTGCATTAGATTTAAAGGTCTAAATTTAAATATTAATATTTTACATTAAGATTAGAATAAAATTTGTCTTTGTTTAAAAAAATAAACCTAAAATTCAAATAATACATCAATTGATCTAATATTATATTAATAAAATATTTATATGAAAATTGATGGTACTGACTAACGATGGTGATTGTGTGTGTATGTCAATTTTAGAATGGTGTTGACTAATCATAGTGGTTATGAATAGTAATTATGATATAGTGGTTGGTAGTAGTGATTAACCATGATTTTTTATGGTGATGACTAATAATTAGTAGTTGAATGATATTGATAGTTAATGACGATGTTGAATGATGAAGGTAGTTAGCGATATATAATATTGACTAATGATGGAAATTATCGACTGTGATTAGTGGATGTAATAATGATTGATGGTGATGATTGCAAATGATGGTTGCACGATGAATTTTGGTGATTGGTTGTAGTGATAGTTATAGTTGGCCTGATAATGATGGTTGTGGAAGGTAAGTGGTGGCAGTGTTCAGGAAAGCAATGATGAAGCGAAGCGATGCGAGCCTTCTACGCTTTACAGACTAGAAGCGATGAGGCTGAAAAGAAGCGATCGCTTCAAAGGATGAAGCGCTGAAGCGAGGAAGCAGGCCGAAGCCCAAGAAGCGACACTTAAATTTTTTAAGGTCTTAAAAGGATTAAAAGTTTAAAAAAAAAAAAAAATAGTGTCCTTTTATTTCAAGAGAACCAGTTTAGTTTGACTACTCTTCTAGGGTTTTCACGCATTCTTCCTTAGGTAATTTCTCTTTTCTTCTTCTTCTTCTTCTTCCATTTTATTCTTTCTTCTTCTACATCTGTTTTCTTCTCCTTCTTCATGGACCTAGGATATTCTATTCTTTTTTTTATACTCTCTTTTTTGCTCTGTTTTCTGCGCTGACTTAATCTTCTTTTTTTTGTCTTGCTCTGTTTCGCTGCACTGCTGCTCTGTTTCTGCTCTATATCAAAAGTGAATCATTTATTAACTAATTATATTGTTGATCTATTTCTTAACAATATAATCTATTGCTACAGTATTTTATTTTATTTTAAAATGGACTTCCTGCTGATTATTTTTTCTTAACAGTGAGTCTATGATTATTATACATTGCTACAGTAATTAGAAAATAATATTTCCCTTTTCTTCAAACTTAACAAAAAGATAAAAAAAAATGAGTGATCCAACCTGAAAATATGGAAAAAAAAGAGTTAGTGAGATCGATCGATCCACAGTTGAATGTGTGTTTTGTAACAAGCAATCTAAAGGCGGAATCTTTCGTCACAAGAAACATCTTATGGGTACTTCTAATAATGTCGTAAGGTGTTCAATATACCCGGATGTTGTGAGGAAAGAAATTAGAAGATATGTTGAGGAAAAACGGATCTAAAACGTCAAATATTACATCAACTGGATGTGACGAATCTTGATGATGATGACGACGAAGAAATGAAGGAAGGTGAAGCTGCTGATTTATCACTTCATACGAAGTCACAAAAACGAGCAATGAATGCAACGATATCTTCAAGTTGCAGATCAACCGGTAGAAAATGTCCTTTAGATTGTTATTTTCCACAAAAGCCAGGAGATAATGCAGGGAAAATGGTAAAAGAAGTTTGCAGAATGTTGCCAAGGAAATTTTAAGGGAACGTGCAGTTGTAGCCTTTTCACGGTGGGTGTATGATGTAGGACTCCCTTTCAATTGTGTCAATTATACTGACACTTTTGGAGCCTTCATTGAGCCCGTAAGGCAATGTGGTCCAGGAATGAAGTCTCCCACTTATCACGAAATTAGTGTCAGTTGTCTAGCCAAAAAAGTGGAAGACACACAAAAATTGTAGAAGAACATAGAGTAGAATGGAACAAGTTTGGATGTTCCATTATGATGGATAAGTCGACGGCAAGAACGAAAAAAATGATCATCAATGTGTTTGTGAATTCTCCAAAAGGAAGCTTATTTCTTGAATCCATTGATGCAAGTGACTCGTCTACTGATTCAATCAAAATGTTCTCCTTATTTCAGAACACAATAGAGAAAATTGGAGCAGAAAATGTTGTTCAAGTTGTTACAGATAATGCAGCTGAAAATGTTGAAGCGGGTGATATGTTGAAAGGAGTGTTCCCGCACACATATTGGACTCCATGTGCAGCCCATTGCATAAATTTGATCTTTGGGGACATTTTCAAGGAAAGACCCTTCACAAATGTTTTCACTAAGGCAGTTACGGTACATTCCTACATTGTTCAAAGGCCTTTATTATTGAATATGATAAGGAGATTCACAAAACAAAATTTTTTACTGAAACCTGGCAAGACTAGATTTGCTACTGCTTTCTTGACCTTGCATAATATGTATACACAAAAGGCCAATTTAAGAAGTTTGTTCATTTCAGAAGAATGGAACACTAGTAAATTTGCAAAAGAAGTGACAGGAAAGGAAGTTGCACGCATAATGCTTTCTTATACCTTTTGGAATCATGTTGTGCATGCTCTCAACGTTGGTGGTCCCTTGATTAAGGTACTTCGTTGGTGGATGGAGAGCAAAAACCACCAATGGGGTACCTTTATGAAGAAATGGATAGGGCTAAGGAAGCTATTCAAAAAGCATTTACTGATGAGTATAAATATGCAAAAGCTTTTTGAGATAATTGATAAAAGGTAGAATACTCAACTTCACAAACCTTTGCATGCAGCTGGAAATTTTGAACCCATCATTTTCTTATGATAATGTAGAAAAATAATTTACTGAATAAAGAAGTGTGGAAGGGATTCCATAAATGTGTTGCTAAGTAAGTTGCCGATGAAGACGTCCAAGATTCCATAACATATGAGATAAGCACTTATAAGAGTGTTGATGGACTTTTTGGATTACAAATGGCTACTAGACAAAGAACGAAGAAGTCACAAGGTGAATGTTGACACCCAATTTTGGCCTAACATTTTCAAAATTCGTAATTTTTATGTTTTATTTATTTAATTGTTCAAAATACATTTTTTATAATTTTAAATAAGTTTATCGATAACTATCTTTATTTGTCAAAATTTAGGATTTTTTATCAATTAATTTTAAAATCGCATTTTTACTTGTCATTAGTTACGTTCATTATATTTTTTTTAATATTCATTTTATTTGTTACATTTGTTAATATTCATTTCGCTATTTTGCACAGTCTTAAAACTTATTCAAATACGGATATTTTATTTAACCAATGATTTTGGGCCACAATCTCGGGCCCACAACTTGAGCCCATTTTATAATAATTCTATATTTAAACTTTATTAGGTAAAACTAAAGGGGTGGTGGATAATTACAATTTTTTTCTAAATTGTCAAAACCCTAAAACACTTTTTCCTCCTATTTTCTAATTTTTCTCAGCCGCCGAAGCAGCCACTAAAAAGACCCCAAAACTCCATTTTTCTTCTTCTCCAACTGAAGTTTCAAGCTTCATAACCACCACACAACCTCCCTTTCTTTTCCAAATCCACCAGCAAACAACCGCTCCGTCGAAACCCCATTTTCTCCTCTTTTTCACTATTTCTCTGGTGAACAATGAACCAAACTCCAGACCCGCAACCCACCGGAGAAATCACCATTAACTTCAACTGAAAAAACCTCCAAACCACCAGTAACCACCCTCGTTTCCGAGAAACCCTCTCCACTCCTGAAACAATCGGAAGCGACCCCTTACAACCAACAAACCAAAAAGAAATCACACAGCCAACCAAAATCTGAGCTCGCAACCAGTCCCTTCCCCTTTCCCCTTTTTCGATTTTTCTATTTCATTTTTGGCAGGGTACCGACAGTCCCGAGTTCTAGCCCATCGCCGACAAAGAAAGAAGCTCCATCACTGGCGAACTCCACTCGCACAACGAACCAGTGCACTAACACCGACGCTAGATCCGGTGAAACTACCACCACATCATTGTTTGTCTCTATCCATGACTTTTTACCTTTATTATATGATGATTTTCCTTTTAGTATTATTATTTTATTATATTTCTTATTAATATTGTCATATTAATGGATTAACTGAGCACTGTTCCTTCTTTATCGTTGAGTTAATTTATTATTATTAATTAATTCTTATTTATTGCTCACTTTTGTTTGCTATTGATTATTTATTACTATATTCATTTGTTTGATTAACTATGCATTCTTTTCTTTATGCTGTTAATTTATTTTACTATTTTAGTTATACATTGTTTCCTTTTTCATTTGATATTTATTTTTATGCTTATCATTATCTGTGAATTAATATTTTTAGTAACTTATTCGAACTCTTTGACATTTTGCTTTACTTTTGATTTTGTTACAAATGTTTTATTGTTTCTTATACTACATTACTATATTAATGATTTAAATTAAAATGGCCAATGAAAAAAATCTTTTCGTCTGTTTTTGAGGCTTCTACATTGTAAAAGATGAAAATTTAGTTAAGTTCATATTTCTTTGTTTGATAAAATTGGCCGATGAAGAAATTACCGTCGATTTCTAAGGCCTTCCATGTTAATAAGACGGATTTTTATTTTAAGCTGTTATTTATTTTATTTATTTTTATTCATATATATTTAGTACTAACATTTACTAAGTTTCTTTACAGGTATCCCGAAGTCACTTCACATCGAAGCCATTCGAATAAAGTTCGAATACTATGTTCATTATTATGTATATTGTTGACGATAGACAAATATTAGGTCGTTTCTCATATTACTTGTTTACTTTATTACTTGTGTATATTGCATGTTTGTTATATTTGTATATTATTTTTACCTCCTCCTCAATTTGAAAAAATGAATTCAATCGAGACCCACAGTTGGGGATTTCGAAGGATGTGTAACACATTTCTTTCAAAATAACTTGAATCCATTACCTAGAATCTTTGTTTCGTAGGCATTTTTAATGGTTTCCTAGTTTTTTCCTAAAATTAGGTGACGACTCTTTTTAAAATTCGTTTATTCTTTAAATTCTTTGAAAATTAAATTAATTGATTATTTTTGAGTCAACGCGACGTTTTGCCTTATTTGAATAGAGTAGGGATGTAAACAGAATGACGACTTCGCTGGGAATATAGAGGTTCTAACCATTATGAATTAATTCTTTCAAATTGAGAAGGTCTTTCTTTTATCGTGTTATATCTTGCATGTTGTATATTTTGTTGATTGCTTGTAGATTGTACTTATGGTTTATTCATTATTTGTTAAATTGTATGTATATTGTCATTGCATTCATGACATTTTTCAATTTGTATGTGTAGTATATTAAAGACGGTTTTTGCATAATCGCTGTCGGACTTTTTATACTCGACCCTTTTTCAGAATGATCGACAATTTATTGGTACGTCATGCGTCCAATGGTTGTCGTGAGTTCCAATCTAAGTTGTCCACTTGGGTTCCAATCTTTCAAAAATCACTCTTAGTCAACTAGCGTAGAACGAAATCAAATCACGAATTTAGCGCATTTTGAACTAAGTCGACCCAACACCCAAGGCGTGTTGGGCCCATTAGAAGCCCACCTGAAGTCTAAAATGGCCTCCGGCCTAAATGGACGATCATAATGTGTGTTCAAATTTGAAAGATGTATACGTCATTTTGCAATTCATTGTCACTCGAGGTTGGGGGTTTAATTTAGTAGCTTACTTCAATCGAAGAATGAACTTTACAAGCTAACATTTCATCCAAAAGTTGTTGGCATTCGGAGATGACAAGTGATTCAAGAAGTAAAGAGCTTCTAAAAGTCTTAGTTTAGGATTGTACCCCTGCGTGAGATTGATTATTTTTTTTCTCCTTATTTTGTAATCCTATTTGAATTATTCATAAAATTTGTACTAAGTGTTTGGGGGACAATGGAATGTTGTCAAATGACGTAATACATCCTTCAAATCGATAGGCCTACCCTGGCATAAAAGGGTCACATATTTGTATAGAACGCGCAATAATTGTTTGTATGGTATGTGATATAGTTGAGTTTGTCTGCTCTGAGTTTGTCTAAATTTTGAAATTGTTTTATGCTATATCTGAACGAACTACGTGAACCTGATTCTCATCTCGATGAGATACGTAGGCAACCCTTCTTGGGTTCGGTATCCATTTTTTCAAATTTCAAAAGAATAAAAAGTAAAATAGTTTGTGCATATTTTTCAATGCCTTATCTGTACGAACTACGCGAACCTGATTCTCATCTCGGTGAGATACGTAGGAAGCCCTTCTTGGGTTCGGTATTTATTCTTTCAAATCTAAAATAAAAAGGGAATAAAAAAATAAAGAAATGAAAAGTAAAATAGTTTGTGCATATTTTCAAAGACATATCTGAGTGAACTACGCACGCCTGATTCTCATCTCGATGTGATATGTAGGTAGCTCTTCTTGGGTTCGGTATTCATTTTAAAAAAAAATGTTTCGTACATATTAAAATAGTCATGTCTTTAGCTCAATTGGGACCAATACAGTTAGAAGCATGTAAAATATTCGATATGATGAAGAGGACTGACTCTTTGGTAAACCATAGATTCTTTTGGTACCTCTCATTTGTACTTTTGTGATACTTGAAAATTCTCTTGCAGGCATTCATGATAAGAATAAAACCAACCTCATGGTTTCTCATGTGCATGGTGTGGAGAGCTTTTAGATCAAAATTCAATTGCATTGCATTGTTGATCTAGAACTTGGCCTGAATGTTTTTCGAGGCGAAATCCTGAGTATTGTTTGGTATGGGAAAGGATTGTAGGCCTCATTTGACCCGATTGTGTCTTTCAAAGCCTACTAAATGACATTAATCCCTAGTTTTCTCACTTTGAGCCTGAAGCCTTTTATTTGGACAACCACATCTTAGCCACTACCCCTTTTGAGTGCTTTAATACACTATCCCTCTCTTGGCCCAACCTTCTTGAGCGCACCAAAAATGTGCAAAATATAAGAGATAATCCAAATTTGAAGATGCCAAAGGCGAAAGAGACAAAGTCTCCCAAAGTCAAGGAAGCAAAAAAAAAAACGACTTCTAGAAAAAAGAAAAAAATAGGTGGAAAGAAATAAAGAAAGACAAAAACACCCCTACAAGGTCAATGAAAGATGAAAAGGAAAATACTCCAACAAAAGAAGAGAAAAATTCAAAAGAAAAGGGTGAAATAAAAGAAAAGCTTCAAAAAATAAAGACTCAAAAGAAGTCGAAACGAAGGGGTGAAAAAATGAAAAGATCCAACGAATAAGGATTCAAAAGAAGTCGTAATAAAAAGAGGGACACCGAAGAGGATCATACGCCAAAGGCGTATCAATCGTCAAAAGCACAAATTCAGTGTGACGCTCAAGATGGAATTAAGTCACTTTTATTCCAAATAAATATTCTACCCGTCCCTAATCCTACATTACAAGCCAATGACAAGCCCTACATGATCTCATTCCAAATGTTTTCACATTAGTGAAGATTTACATAAGGGTCAAGCATATGGTATCACAGTTGCATGCATTGAACATTCTTATGAGTGTGAGTGCACTTTAAAAAATGTCCTCAAATAATACGCTTCAAATACGTGTGAAATAGGACCTGTCTTTGTTGTGAGAACACTTGGAATATGAGGATTGGTACAATTCAAAACCTTGTTTGAAGTAAGATGAACAAATCTTGTTAATACTTAAGTATGTTTGAGGTACCACTTGAAGCTGTAAGAGTTACCTTGAGTTCAGTCTTAGTTAGAAGAAAAACAAAGAGGAAAAAAGAAGAAGATTTACATGTGATCCTTACTCCCGGTACCAATTGTAGTTAAGACTTGACATTTTATTTACATTCTTTATTCTTCAAAGAAAAAAAAAGGGGGGCAAGCACCCACTCTTTAATATTTTCCAAAATCATTTTTTAATTTTTTCCATTAAAAAAAAGATTTTATCTTTCCTTTTTGGATTGTTCATTGTAAAAAGTGTCATTAGGTTAATCTTGTCAGTGTGAGACGCCAATTTTACTTCATTGGGTTGTCCGTCCCAATAATGTGACATATATTTTGTCTTTATGCTTTGAATATGACAAAGAATATCATTTTCCTATATCATCATGTTCATATTGTACATTTTTTATTGATGATCTTGTCTCAGATTCTTTGTAGTATTTATCATCTACAGGATTGAAACTACATTTGACATGATTCCTGGCTCAACAGGATATGTAGGCGCCACGATGGCTCAAACATATACCCAGTGTGATTTTCTTTTCTCCTTATAAAAACTGAGATATAATTTTTGAGAATATCTCAAAAATTCACAATAAAGGTGCTACCTCCAGCTAGTCAAGATTGAAGATCATTTTGAGATTTGCCAAAAGTTCTAACAGGGACATAATTTTTTAGGGAAGACCTCAAAAATTCCAACAACTACTATGAGAAGTTCGATAGTCAACTTCAAATGATCTCCGACATCGCTTGAAGTTCAAAGTCAACTTGCAAATCTCCAGCATTGTCATGGCGAGCCAGCAATTCCTCGTACAAATCCCCAATAAGACATGAATCACAATGAACACAAAGTATTCAAGAGCAAAATGATGGTTGCTTACTTGTGTCAAGGAACATATGAAAGCATCAAGTAGATGACACTTTCAAGACATCGAGCAATCCACCTCGTTACAATGGACAATCACCGAGCCATCCACCTCGTTACAGTGGACAATCATCGATTCATTCATCATTGCATTTTTCATTTGCCGATAGGGTAATTACATTTTTCACTTCCCAAGAGGGTCATTGTATTTTTCATTTGCCAAGAGGGCCATTGCATTTTTCACTTCCCGAGAGGGTCACTGTTTTTTTCATTTGCCAAGAGGGCCATTGCATTTTTCACTTCCCGAGAGGGTCATTGCATTTCATTTGCCAAGAGGGTCATTGCATTTTTCATTTCCCGAGAGGGTCATTGCATTTTCATTCACTGAAAGATATTTGCATTTAAGTCGCATCTATTCGGAGGTGAAAGATGTGCACCATATCTGTTCAACGTTCAAGTCAAAGGAACTTGTGTTGAAAGATATTTACATTTAAGTCGCATCTATTCGGAGGTGAAGGATGTGCACCTTATCTATTCTCGTTCAAGTCGGTGGAAACTTGCGTTGAAAGATATTTGCATTTAAGTCGCATCTATTTGGAGGTGAAGGATGTGCACCCTATCTATTCCACGTTCAAGTCAGATGAGACTTGCGTTGAAAGAATTTTTATTCGTCCTACCGATGAACATAGATTCAAAATCCTACCGATGAATCATTTTTTTTCATTCGTCCTACCGATGGACATAGATTCAAAATCCTATCGATGGATCGTCTTTTTTCATTTGTCCTACCGATAGACATATATTCAAAATCCTACCGATGGATTATCTTTTTTCATTCGTCCTACCAATGGACATATATTCAAAATCCTACCGATGGATCATCTTTTTTCATTCGACCTATCGATGGACATACATTCAAATCCTACTAATGGATCATCATCTTCATTCGTCCTACCGATGGATCATTTTTTTTCATTCGTTCTACCGATGGACATACATTCAAAATCCTATCGATGGATCATTCATCTTCATTCGTCCTACCGATGGACATGCATTTTTATCCTACCAATGGATCATCTTCATTTGTTGTATCGTAAGAGATGCTACCTTTTTCCCTGTAATTTGTCCCGAATAATGAATTTCATCTTTGTTTTTTTTTAGAACATCCAAGAGGATGCATTCTCAATTAACCCACAGGTGCGAACTACTTCAACAAGGACGCAACACAGCGTGCGACCTTTTGGAGGCAAGTCCGGGATCAACTTCCACCACATTCCAACCACACTTTTATATAAATGTCATATGCTCGCCCAAAATCAGATTTGTCAATTTTCATTGTCCACGATTTCTTTCATCAATCATATCCAACGAAAGGGACAGCTGTTGACACCCAATTTTGGCCTAACATTTTCAAAATTCGTAACTTTTAAGTTTTATTTATTTAATTGTTCAAAATACATTTTTTATAATTTTAAATAAGTTTATCGATAACTATCTTTATTTGTCAAAATTTAGGATTTTTTATCAATTAATTTTAAAATCACATTTTTACTTGTCATTATTTACGTTCATTATATTTTTTTTAATATTCATTTTATTTGTTACATTTGTTAATATTCATTTCGCTATTTTGCACAGTCTAGAAACATATTCAAATACGGATATTTTATTTAACCAATGATTTTGGGCCACAATCTCGAGCCCACAACTTGAGCCCATTGTATAATAATTTTCTATTTAAACTTTATTAGGTAAAAATAAAGGGGTGGTGGATAATTACAATTTTTTTCTAAATTGTCAAAATCCTAAAACACTCTTTCCTCCTATTTTCTAATTTTTCTCAGCCGCCGAAGCAGCCACCAAAAAGACCCCAAAACTCCATTTTTCTTCTTCTCCAACTCAAGTTTCAAGCTTCATAACCACCACAAACCAGACCACACAACCTCCCTTTCTTTTCCAAATCCGCCAGCAAACAACAGCTCCGGCGAAACCCTATTTTTTCCTCTTTTTCACTATTTCTCTGGTGAACAATGAACCAAACTCCAGACCCGCAACCCACCGGAGAAATCACCATTAACTTCGACTGAAAAAACCTCCAAACCACCAGACAACCACCCTCATTTCCGAGAAACCCCCTCCACGCCTGAAACAACCGGAAGCGACCCCAACAACCAACAAACCATAAAGAAATCACGCAGCCAACCAAAATCTGAGCTCGCAACCAGTCCCTTCCCCTTCCTCCTTTTTCGATTTTTCTATTTGTTTTTTGGCAGGTCACCGGCAGTCCCGAGTTCTAGCCCATCGCCGACAAAGAAAGAAGCTCCATCACTGGCGAACTCCACTCGCACAACGAACCAGTGCACTAACACCGACGCTAGATCCGGTGAAACTACCACCAGGACATCATTGTTTGTCTCTATCCATGACCTTTTACCTTTATTATATGATGATATTCCTTTTAGTATTATTATTTTATTATATTTCTTATTAATATTGTCATTTTAATGGATTAACTGAGCACAGGTCCTTCTTTATCGTTGAGTTAATTTATTATTATTAATTAATTCTTATTTATTGCTCACTTTTGTTTGTTATTGATTATTTATTAATGTATTCATTTGTTTGATTAACTATACATTCTTTTCTTTGTGTTGTTAATTTATTTTACTATTTTAGTTATACATTGTTTCCTTTTTCATTTGTTATTTATTTTTATGCTTATCATTATCTGTGAATTAATATTTTTAGTAACTTATTCGAGCTTTTTGACATTTTGCTTTACTTTTGATTTTGTTACAAATGTTTTATTGTTTCTTATACTACGTTACTATGTTAATGATTTAAATTAACATGGCCAATGAAAAAATCTCTACGTCGGTTTTTGAGGCTTCTACATTGTAAAAGATGGAAATTTAGTTAAGTTCATATTTCTTTGTTTGATAAAATTGGCCGATGAAGAAATTACCGTCGATTTCTAAGGCCTTCCATGTTAATAAGACGGATTTTTATTTAAGTTGTTATTTATTTTATTTATTTTTATTCATATATATTTAGTACTAACACTTTTACTAAGTGTCTTTACAGGTATCCCGAAGTCGCTTCTCATCGAAGCCATTCGAATAAAGTTCGAATACTATGTTCATTATTATGTATATTGTTGACGATAGGCAAATATTAGGTCGTTTCTCATATTACTTGTTTACTTTATTACTTGTGTATATTATATGTTTGTTATATTTGTATATTATTTTTACCTCCTCCTCAATTTGAAAAAATGAATTCAGTCGGGACCCACAATTGGGGATTTCGAAGGATGTCTAACACATTCCCTTCGAAATAACTTGAACCCATTATCTAGAATCTTGGTTTCGTAGACATTTTTAATGGTTTCCTAGTTTTTTCTAAAATTAGGTGGCGACTCTTTTTAAAATTCGTTTATTCTTTAAATTCTTTCAAAATTCAATTAGTTGATTATTTTGAGTCAACGCGACGTTTTGCCCTATTTGAATAGAGTAGGGATGTAAACAGTGAATGAGTGTTTTTTATGTTTCATTTTAGCTTTAGCTTTTAAATTATTTCTTTAGACTTGCTAAATTTTGAGTTGTTTTGAATAGTTGAATGGTGGAGGTTGTATGGCTTAGAAACTCTAGAATTACAAAAGTTCGCCATCAAAGTTGTAAGTCTAACTTGTAGCTCATCGTGTTGGGATTTATTTGTCCTGATTTCTTACCATAAATAGGTTTTCCTTTTAGGAAAAAGGTTTTAATATTTTACTAGTCCTTTTCTTGTAGGAAAGGTTTAGGACTCTATAAATATAGGTTTGTTCCTTCTAACTTAATTAGCATTCACAATGTAGTCCTAGGGTTTTGAGAGTTGCGGTTATGGGGGAGAGTTTTGTGTACCTCCTTGTATTCAGAGTGAATTGTTTGAGGTTGTTTCTCTCCATATTTTGTACTCTCATATTTATAGTGGATTGCTCATCTCCTTCGTGGACGTAGGTCGATTGACCGAACCACGTTAAATTTGTCTCTTTTGGTATATTTCTCGTTTGTCTTCTTACTCATGGTCTTTCGAGGTTTGCTTTGCTAGTTTCCGCATTACACCTGCTTATTTCGGTCCTAACACATCGAGGTGTGAAAGAAATTGGAGTGTGTTTGAACATGTAAAAGATAAAAGATTTATTATATTGAGATAACTAAGTTATCTTAATTATCTTTTCTCTTACTAATAATTACCTGCCCTAATTTATTTGCAGCTTCATACTAAGAAAAGGAATAGACTAACCCTCAAGTGCCTCAATGACCTAGTGTTCATAAAATACAATATAACATTGAGGCGTCGTTACAATGCTCGCAATGTGATTGATCCGATTCGTTTGGACAATATTGACGATGCCAATGAATGGCTAACTGGAGTTGACTATGCTGAAGATGAAGAAATTTTTGAGGAAAATTCTGACTTCACTTCTGTTTGGTGTTGGGGAGGTAAGTGCGGTTGAGGAAAACCGTTATGATTTAAGAGGAAATACTTCAAGCTCACATAGGAGGGGAAAAGAAGTAGCTACAAGTCTATTCCTAGTGGATGAAGTTGAAAGAGATAGTGATACTTGAAGAAGATGATGAGCAGTATAATGATAATGGAGGAATACAAGATTTTGATAATCTTGTAGTAGAAGAATTGTAGAATTAAACAAATCAGATGTTGAACCATGAATATAACTTTGACTTTGCTTGTGTTATGTTATATGGAGGATTTTGTGATGTCTAATTTTTGGTTTTTAATTTGAAATTTTGGTTATATATATTGTCTTTATTTATTTTGGTCTTTTTTCTTTTAATTTATGCTTCACTTCAATGAAGCGAGCGCTTCGCTTAAAGCGTGAAGCAGGGCCTTATCGGTTTTTTCTGTTTCACGCTTCCCTGAACACTGGGTGGTGGTACGGCGCACTTTATGAATATTTCATAAATTTGTGGAAAATTCGAGATCTTAATCTTTATAAATACCCTCAATATTTGATGTCTTCATTATCTCCTTGTGAATATTCCATTAATTTATACAATTTTTGAGATGTCTTTTTAAGGGAATATATTACCCTTTATATACGCATAAGTTAGAGTTTAGGGTAGAGTAGTCTCCAAAATCCTAATTGGAATAGAATAATCTTATAAAGTCCAATTAAAATTGAACACGTTTTACAGAGTCCCACAAATTTTCATTGTCTAAAAATATTTCTTAACACAGTACAAATGATTAATTTATAATTCTATCCCCAAGCATTAAGCTTTAATTATTCTTGCTAAAAGAAATATAAATTATACTCTTTAATTTCTTCTATCACAAGAACTCAATAGCAAAGGAGGAACTGTTCGAAGTGGAAGATTGATGGAGCAATAATAATGCCAATGAAGGAAGAAATCTGGTAGATTGTTAGATCAAACTTTTGAAAGATAAAAATGTTTTTTTTTATAAAAGAATAAGAGTTTGTTTGATTAATTGATTGTAAATAGTCGATAAATTTTAAGTGTTGATATCAATCTTATAAATAATTAGTAAAGTATCTAAATAAATTGTTGAAATTCATGATAATAAGCAATTGATGTTCTTGTTATAAAAAAAAAAGTGTTGATAAACTATTCTTTTATTAAAATGACTTAAATTTTCTTATTTTTTGTTTTACCAAAAATTATAAATTTAAAAGTATTTTTTTTATTAAAAAGAAGAAGGAGGAGGAGGAGGAGGAAGGACGTGAACACAAAGTGAAAAAAAAAGAAGTTAGGAATTTTTAGTTTTAGAAAAGATATTTTGAAATTTAGCAGAATATTAAAGATTAAATAGAAAAAAATAAATTATCAAATCAAAAGTGTCTAGTTACTTAAAAGTCATAAGTTGGAGATGAAGAATTTGTAATTTTTGACTGATTTTGATTTATAAGTATTGTGGTATTTTTATTAATATATAGATACTATAAGTCAATATGACTAGCTTATAAGTAGGGTTGTTCATGGTTATGATTAAACAACTAAATCGAACCGCAATCCGAATCAAATCAATTAAAAAAATCAATATTTGATTAGATTTGGTTAGGTTTGGATTTTGAATTTTGAAAACCGATACTATTTGGTTTGGTTTTGATTTTACAAAAGAATATCCGCAAAAATAATCAAACCGAACCGTTAAATTATATATATAAATTTTATAATTATTTATATATTATTCATAAATAAAATATAAATATTTTATTAAATTTTAATTAACTTAAGTCTTTAACTTTATTATTTTCTTAAGCCCAACACTTAAATTTCAGCCCAAGTATTAAAATCCTAATTCGAACTCAACCAAAAATTTATTATTTAAGTGATTTTTACATTTGGAGCACTGATTTTATTTTTTTTTTGGTTTATTAGAAAAAATTCTCAGTTGTCATAACATGCAAGATTCAATATGTTATATATTTATCCAAGGCAACTCTGCTAATATTGATTTTCCACTACATATATACATTGCTTTCTCTTTTTAGATATAAGTCTTCTAACAGGGTAATGAGTTTTTTTAGTCATGTTTCAATTGTTCTATGACTAGTATTGCTTAATAAAATTTACAATAGCTTTTATGATTGTTTATGTACTATGAATTCGTGTCTATTGAGATACATATGCCCTTAAAAAACTATATACTTTCAAATCGAAATAACCAAAAAAATTGAACCAAACCGAACCAAACCAACAATAACCAAACCGATAGTTATTTTTTTTGATTTGGTTTTAGAAATTTAAAAACCAATTAATTGTGGTTTGAATTTAATTTTAACCAATAACTGATCCAAACCGAACCATGAACACCCCTACTTATAAGCATCTAAATACCTTCACATTGCAATTTGCAGACACCAAGAAATGAATATGTATTTTATGTGGTCCTAAAATCTCCTTATATTTATAATTTACATATTTTTCTAGTATTCGAATACCGAAAATAACTACCGAATATATATTATGGTTAGTTTTTTTATATATAAAAAAACTCAAGGAAAAATCTAGCATGCAAGAATAAAACTTTAATCCATATGTATTTTTTTAATAAAATAATTTTCAAAAGCTAAACTTGAAAAAAAAGAAAAGTAAAATTAATAAAACATAGAGACTTAAATTTACTCCAAGCAACTAAAGCACGTCAGTAATTGACATATCACTTCGTGTATTTCTCATCTCTTCATTTTCTCTCCTTTTTTTTTTCTCTCTTTTCTTTCTTTTTCTCCTTTCCTTCAAAATATATGAAGGCTTTCAAAATCTCAAATAAATAAATAAATTGATAATGATCTTCCCATGTATATTTGGCCTAATTTTCAAATATAATATAGTAGAATTTCTTTATGAAATGAATAAATCATAAAAAAGAAGTAAATATAAGTACTTCAGTACACTTTTTAGTAAAATGTTTATTTTTTATTTGACATTCATTCCTTTCCTCTAACCATTTTAATTTCCTAAAAAAGTGAAATATAAAGATTGTCAAGAATAGACAAAGTTGACAATGGGGCAGGACGGGGCAGAGTGAATGTGGAGCTTAAATAGAAAAAACTTAACATGCCCCACCTTTCCTTGTATGGTAAAAAATAAAAAATTCAATCGCTTCATCCTTCTCCACATAAATTTGTTCCACATAAGTTTTTAAATTTTTAAAATTAAGTTTAATATTAAAAATAAAATTCATAAGTAAATTTATTTTTTCGCTAAGTTGTATTAATTTAATAATTAATTATTTTATTTAATTTTTTAGAAGTCAACTGCGATTTATATAAGGAATTATATTAGATTTGATTAAATTATTTTTATTTACTATCTTTAATATCTTAATAAGCTACATTAAAATTAATATTGTATTAATTTTGTTTCATGTTTAACAACTTTGAGCAACAACAATGGCCATTACCAAATTATCTTAATTTTTTGGAGAGCAAAACAAAATCAAATTCATAGAACTCAATATTTTAAGATTCTTTAAAAAAATTCTTCTTAAGTCAGAAAGCATTTGGTTTTCACTAATATAACAAAAGACAAGAAAATGATCAGTGTCGCTCTTATTTGGAAAAATACCTTTCCAGAAATTGATTCAATCGTATACACTAAAATATGTAACAATATAAATATATATTTCAAGAAACTTTCAATTGATATTAATTTGAACCAAAAAAAATTCGTTCATGATATTTGTGTCACTACAAAAGGAATCCCAATTACCAACAAAAAAATTTGTTGGTAAATTGATCAAATTGGTTGGCAAATTGAGTTACCAACCAAATGCCAACTTATATTAATCTGTTGCTAAAAGGCTCATCGATAAATATTACCAACCGATTTTAATTTGTTGGTAAACTTACCAACCAAAAATCGGTTGATAAACACCCAAAGATGTTGTTACAAAATTTTGAAACATGGCCCTGAAATTTCTGTTGGTAAATTTACCAACTAATTTTTGGTTAGTATATCGTTAGTACCTTTACTAACGAATTGAAAAGGAGTTAGTAAATTTTTTTCTTCATTATTCGATTCCGTTGGTAATACGTTGGTAATTATAGTAAATTTTTATTGGTAATTTACCAGTAAATTTTAAATACTTTTATTTTTTTTGGTTTCCCATCCGGTGTCCGGTACCCCACACTGGAGCCCGACTAAATTCGAATTCACGCCGGGAAGTCCCACATTGTGGAGTAAAGCGCTCCCTAACAAAGGCGACTCCATACCCGAGGGGAATCGAACCTGAGTCCTCTAGATTAAGGATGATGCAGTACTTACCACTCCACCACAACCCTTGTTGGTAATAAATTTTAAATACGTTAGTATGATTATTTGTTTTTCTAATAAATTTACTAATTGATTGTTAGTTTGTTGGTAATATATCATTCAAGGCGACTCCGTATTCAGGGGAATCGAACCTGAGACCTCTTGGTTAAGGATGTAGGAGTAATTACCACTGCACCACAACCCTTGTTGGTAATAAATTTTAAATATGTTAGTATGATTATTTGTTTTTCTAATAAATTTACTAATTAATTGTTAGTTTGTTGATAATATATCATTCAAGTTCAATGTTAGGTTAGCAATTGATTGACAATATGTTCAAAATATTATTAACTGAATGATTATCCAATAGTGAAATATTTATTAATTTATTGCAATTAAAAATCTAAGAGCACGAATATAAATCCAAAAATATTAATATTAATTTTATAAATCATATTTGAATAAAACAATGCAAAATCTATGACAACAAGTTAAATTAATCTCAATATGACACATCATTATATCAAAAAATTTAATTTGAGCACGTTTACCAAAAATATTGACCAAATCTAAATTTTGGCCAAAATTTAAAAGTTAAGCCTAACAGCACAAACTGAAAATGGAAGCCTCAAAACCTAAACCAACCATCCTATTAGATATAAAAATGACCTTCCAAAGCTAATCGCGCTGACGAAATTCTCATCAGAGCACGTTTTAAAAAAATGTTAAGCAAAGTCAAATTTTGGCCAAAAGTTAAAAGTTAAAACGCCTAACGGTACAAACTGAATATGAAAACCTCAAAATCCAAATCAACCATCCTATAAGACGAAAAATGACCTTCCAGAGCTAACCGCGCTGACGAAATTCAAATTTGAGCATGTTTCCCAAAAATATTGACCTAATTCAAATTTTTGCCAAAAGTTAAAAGTTAAAACGCTTAATGACACAAACTGAAAATAAAAGTCTCATAACCCGAACCAACCATCCTATGAGACCAAAACTGAACTTATATGGCTAACCGTGGTGACAAAATTTCAATTCGAGCACGATTACCAAAAATATTGACTAAAGTGAAATTTTGGCCAAAACTTAAAAGTTAAAATACCTAACGGCACAAACTAAAAATGGAAGCCTCAAAACCCGAACCATCTATCTTATTACATCAAAAATGATCTTCCGCATCTAACTGCACTGACGAAATTCTCATCTGAGCACATTTATCAAATAAATTGACCGAAGTTAAATTTTGGCCAAAATTTATAAGTTAAAACACCTAACGGCACACACTAAAAATGAAAGCCTCAAAACCCGAACCAACCATCCTATTAGATAAAAAATGACCTTTGGAGTTAATTACGCTGACAGAATTCTCATTTGAGCACGTTCACAAAAATATTGACCAAAGTCAAATTTTGGCCAAAACATAAGATTTAAAACACCTAACGGCACAAACAAAAAACGGAAGCCTCAAATCTTGAACCAACCTTCCTGTTAGATCAAAAATGACCTTTCGAATCTAATGACACTGACAAAGTTCTAATCTGAGCACGTTTACCAAAAATATCGACCAAAGTCAAGTTTTGGCTAAAATTTAAAAGTTAAAACTCCTAACGACACAAACTGAATAAGAAAGCCTCAACACTAGACGCTGATTTACCAAAAAGTTTAACTTCAATTGATAAATTTACCAACTATTCAAATATAAGTTAGGAATTAATAATTTACCAATAAATTTTATCACAGTTGGTAAAAGTTACTATTCAACTAAACATTCATATTTAATATTACCAACTAATAATTAATATGTTGGTAAATTTTACTAATGGATTAATGATAGGTTGGTATATTACCAACTATTTTAATGATGTTAGTAATTTACTAACTACAATCTTTATTCGTCGGCAAAATTTTCAACTAATTGGATATTGGTTGGCAAGTTTACCAACAAATTACATTTCGTTACTAATTTATCAACACATTTATATTTGGTTGGTAAATTTAGTAACACAATCTTGCCGTTGGTAAATGTTTGGTTAGTAATTCATTGGTAATATGTTAATAAATTATATAAACATTTTTTTGTCATATTTATCAACCGATATATACTTCGTTGGTAATATTACCAACAAAAGGTGTGCGTTAGTAATATTTCACTTGGTAATCCATTGATAAAATGTTGCTAAATTTAGCGCCATTTTTTCCCGCCGTATTTACCAACTAAAATACTTAGTTAGTAAGATTTTGGTTGGTAATCTGTTAGAATTTGTTGTTAAGTTTTAAAATATAATTCAGTTAGAAATATGTTGGTAATTTGTTAGTAGAATACTAACCAACTTAAGTTGTTAGTAAAATCTGTTGGCAATTTAGGGTTTTTTTTGTAGTGTGTATTCTTACTCTCAGGGAGTGCTCTATCACTCTTATAACATTTAAAAGTTAAAATTAAGTTTGAAACCACATAAAATTGCATAATGACGCAATTCGCCCTACCTCACCCCACCGTATTAATTTTGAAAAACTCGCCTCTATCATGCACAACCTAGAATCTGTCCTCCATAGCCTTAAGCTCACCCCATTCCACACCGGCACCCGCCCCGCCTCATCCCATTGAGAAAGTGAGAATATAGCAGTAAAAAATATTATGAAATTTCAACAACGTTTTTAAGAAGTTGATTTTTTTGAGCAAGAGTGTCACATCCTTAGTCTTCCACTAAGCATACGTGTGACATTTGATAACTCGCTCACGTTCTTGCACCACTTGTTATGTCAAGTCAGCCTAAAACTCTAGGAATCACTAAGAGAATGGAAGAGAGAACACAAGATGATTGCTAGGAAGAATTGTGTTGAGAACTTTGTTGATTTTTGCTTGATGATTTTACAAATGAATACCCCTCTATTTATGTTACTTACTTAGGGGCTAAAATGTAAATAATAATTAACAAGCAAGTTCCTATTTATTTACAAATAAATCCCTTCTCTAGAATAATCTACAATTCTAAAATATTTCAAGGACTTTCTATGTAAATCTATTATATTCTTGGATCTACCATGAAAAATTCTCATATTTCTCTGGAATAATCCATTAAGGATAGTCTTCTTTCCTATGTAAGTCAGAGGCGTATCTAGAGGGGGTTCCATGGGTTCATGTGAACTCATGCTCCCTCTCTAGACTATATATAGTAGTGTTATATATTTTTTAATTTTTTATAAAATATAGGGGCGTGAACCTACGTTAAAAGTAGCATATAATAATATGATAATGATTGGGTGTACCTCTCTAAGCAAAGATAGAAATTTAAATCTTATTTTTATCTGTCACACCCCTCCAAGTGGGTTATCGGTAACACTTTTTGTGTGTCAATCAATTTTTCTTTTGTTTTTTTACTTTACTCTTTCAAAATTTTCAAGTGTGTAACATTGCAAATTTCTAAAAAAAGTTAGCACGATAAACTTTTTATATAATTAAATATGAATTGATTCTGGTAACTATAGACACCAAAATATTGTAATTATTTTACTGAGGATTTAAAGTGGGAGATGTTTATGTCAAACTCACGCAATACTTAATTATCAAGTGCATATATAATATGGAGTCACTTTAACCATTATGCTAATCCTGACCTTCCCACTCTTAATTATTAACCCACCCTCCTTAAAATTCACTATATGGATAATTACACTATTCAATTACCATGTTACTTTTCAAACATATTCTATTCTTTATGTTTCATCGTTTATTTAGATATTAGATTATTTTTTTGTGTCTTGCGACGTTACATTAAAAATTATATAATCTACTAATTTTTATTTTAAATTTTATAGTGTTAAACAAATATGTCATATGCAATGTTTAAGAAGAATAAAACATATAAATTTAAACAAATGGAATATTAAAGAAAGAAGGATAAATCAAATATTATAACACTTCTTGGTAGGTTGAGTTAACTAATGAAATAATTTCAATCATGATTAGCAAAATATTCATTTAGCAATACCACAAGTCCACAACCACAATATTTCTTAATGAAAAAACATGGTTGTTTGAGAGGAATAATAGGTCTCAGTAATTGTCAAACTAGAATTGTTTGATATTGTAAGTTTATTAAGCGTGACTATATTTATGAAAATTAATTGGTTCAACAAATTTTTGTTCTAGGCAATTTTATAAGAGACCTTTTGCTTATTTAATACAAAATATAGGAAAAATCACACCATATACACATTTAAGAGACAATATTACGAGTTTTAAACCTACTCTTAAAAAATTCTTACTTATAACAGTTTAATTACGGGTTATAACATATCAATTAAATTTAACTTTATTTAAAAATCAATTAAAATTTACTTTATTAAATGATTAATCTTTTTATATTTTTATATTATTAATTATTTAATTATATTGATTGCAGTTCCTTTTATATAATTAATAGGTGAGAGAAATAATATTAATGAGAAAGAATCAATTTGTAATTATCTATTACACCTTTTAAGGGATTTTTTAACTTATTCAAATAACTTTTATTTATTAATGACTATTGGGGCCTTTAATTTTTTTAAAAAAAATAAATTTATCACCGTATATTTTAACATGTAATTTTCTCTCTCTTTAATCTTTTTTTTTTTTGCTTTTCTTGATTTTTTTTTAATTTTAAATTTTGATATTGTTTTTTTTTTAATCTGATTTTTTTAGAATTAAGAATTCTATATTTTGAAAATTTGATTTCGTTTTTTATTTTAATTAATCTAAAACTTGATTTCTTGAGAAGAAAAAACCGTTTTACGTAAATTTTGAACTTGTTTTTGGTGTGTTTTTCTATATCTAAAATATTATTTTGTTGGTGAAATAAGTATATTTAATTCTGAAATTTGTTGATATATATGGATAATATGAGATCATAAAATCTTTAATAAGGATTTCTTAAGTTTAGCTTAAATATGATTTAAAAAAATCACACTTGAATACGGAATATAAATTGAAGAGAGAGGAAATATAGAACTTGTATTAATTATTGCAGTTTAGACTTTAATTACATGTTTTGATTTTTGGGTGATGTATATTTCTTTTGCTACAATTTCTGACAACAATATATAATATGCATTTTTTTACAACCAGATTTATTTTTCTCGGATTTATACTCGTTGGATACTAATTTTATACATTTTTATATTTTGTCTTTGTTCTAAAATTTCAAGTTGGATACCAAGTGTATATAAATTGGACAAAATATTAACTTCTTTTAGATTGTCTAATTTGATTGAAATATCAGTTACAGTTTATTTTTTTCATTTTCAATTGGGATATTTGTTGGATACCAATTGAATACAACATTAGCTTGTTTAGGTTATCTAATTTGATTGAAATCTCAACCACAAGTTGATTTTTCAATTTTCCAATGGGATATCAATTCAATACTAAATTTATACAAATTGGATACAATATTAACTAGTTTTACGTTGCCTATTTCAGTTGAAATCTCAATTACATGTTTTTTTTTTCAATTTTACCACTGGGACGTTAGTTGGATACCAAATGTATACCAATTTCATACTAAGATTTGACTTAATTTTTCCAGTCAATATCAATCGCATACAAACATTACCTATTTTTTTAGTATACATTTGAGAAACACTGAATACACAAATGACTAACTAGCACACATAATAAGTATTCTGAAATTATAATTCATTAACTTAAAAGACAAAATAAATCAAAACATGAGTTTGCCACCATAAAACAACCAAATAAAAATAAAAATAAATTATGTCTTTTTTTCAGAAGGGTAATTTGAGCATGTCTTCCTATTGTGTTCCTCCCGACGACATGTACTGCTTGTAATCTTAAACCTCTTGAATTTCACATCAGCAAATCATTTACAAGTTGTGATCTCCGTATAGTTCTTTTTGAACCATGCGACAATAATTTCTGCTCCGACACTTTTTGAATTGCATATTTTTCTGTTTCATCATAAATTATTGTGTCAATATTATATCATAAAAAGTACAAATAACTTTTATACATATGTTATATCAATATACAAATTTCATAACATTTTTATGCTTACAAAATTCATACAAAACTTTAAATACATATGTTATTTTAAAACAATTTCATGTGTTATTACAGAATACAAAAGTAAAAACACATATGTTATATCAGTATACAAATTTCATACAATTCTTATTCACACATTTCTTACATATTTCATGCCAAAAGTTATCAAGTATTCATATCAGGATCATGCCACTAGAATACCAAAATAATTCCAACTTAGAAATATTAATTTTCATTTCTTTAATAAACAGTATACCAAATTCATTACATTATTATTCTCAATATTCATTACAATATAATGCCAAAAAAAAAATCCAATCAAACCAAAAATTGTACGAAAACATTATCGATTGTCATACATGCTTGGTAGTATAAGTATACAAATTCCAAAGAAAAAATTATCTATTTTTTTAACCAAAAATATACCAAAAAAAAATGCGTCAGACAAATAATGAACAAATTCAATGTTCATACCAAAATATAACATTATACATTTTTTTAAAAACACCATAATTCAAATTATTATACACAACAAAAAATCTAAAATCAGTATACAAATTTCAGATAATTATTATGCACATTTTTCATACCTATTTCATGCCAAAACTATACCTATTTCATTACATAAGTCGTCACTTTTTCACAGCAGAATCATGCCACTATAATACCAAAATAATACCACTTTTAACTATTAATTGTCATTTATTAGACAAATAGTATACGAAATTCATTCAAATATAATTCTAAAATCGTACCAACATGGTATAACCAATATACCAAATTCAAATAAATTTTATGTAATTTTTTAACCAGAAACATACAAAAAATGAATGTTCAAACAAAAATCTATACCAAATTCAAACAAATTTTATGTAATTTCAAAAGTGAATATTCATACCAAAAATGCCATAATTAAAACTATTATTCACAAACAAAATCTGAATTATTTTTTTTCAGAATCACTGTTCATAATTTTTTTGAACGTTTGATTTGTAATACAATACAAATAAAAAATCGCAAAGAACACTAACCTGAAGGATCCCATCTACCACTATGTTTTATTAATACTAATAAGATGCCGTTCAGAAAATAAAGATTATTGAATAAAAGCGAATATGAATTAGATGAGAGTGACAAGATTTATAGAAAAAAATTGAAGAGAGAGAAACGTGAAAGAAAATGGATGAAATCAGAATTTTTAATTAATTTTAACAAATTAGAGTGAAATAAGGAAACTAAATATTCTTAATTAGTTTGAATTTCCTTAATTTATGATTATTAGTAATTATCTTCAATCAATTCAAATTTAATTAACACATTTATTTCCGTTTTTTTACCTTTTTTTTTCAGAAACGAATTATTTTATTTTTTTATTTTTTTCAATTTTTTTATTTTACAATTATTTAAAAAAAGCTATTTTTTAAGAAACTGTTACAACCTGAAATATTTTATTGTTACAACTTGAAAGTTTAATTCTACTGCTATAACTTGAAAATATTAGTCTAATATATGTCATATATGAAATTTTCACCAAAATATACTATATATTCACATTTGAATTAAGTTTAAATGAGAAAAAATATTTTTTTAATAAAAATAAAGAAAACAAATATTCTAAATGATATATCATATTAATTGTCGTCTCCTCATTCCCCATTCTTTCACATACCCATCTTCATCCCACCCTCATAGCACTCACCGCCGTCACCCCGCACTCATCCCCATAGTGTATGCCTATGTATAAAATATTTTTAAACAATACATTTTATCAAAAATAAATAAGAAAATTATTTATTTATTATAAAAATATTTTTCTTTCATAACAAGCATACCCTTATTGTTCGAACTTTTTCTAAGCAAAAAAAATAAAGATATACAAAGATGTACGTACCTAGTTGAGTTAATGTTTGGGATCTCGAATTTCCAATCCTAGAAAAAGCAAAAGAGTTAACTTGTTTGGAGTAATTATAGCATCGACTTGGAATTTGTTTGAATTGACTTATTTTAGATGTTATTTAACTAAAATAATTTTAAAGTAATTTTGTAGTGTTTTGATAAAACATAAAAATATTCTTAAATATTTATTTTAGGTAAAAATAATAATAAATTTAAAAAATCAAAAGCCATTTGTTTGAAATCTTGACTTCGCGTGACTTTTAACTTATACGTCATAAGTTATAGGGAAAATTACGCGGTTAAACAAACTTATACTACTTAATTAGTCATCATATAGCTATAGTTTGCTATAATTATCACTCACGATTAACATTAACCATTAATTACATGGGCTGACTTCGAATTTGTATAATTCGCCACATTTGTATAATTCACAACTAACAATTCTTCGTTTGATTTGTATTTGTATATGATGATGATTTCCTTTGGTTTTTTCAGTTTTATCACCACATACACTCAATCTTTTTTTTTGTATAACTTTTTAAAGTTTGTATAAACGTGTAGTTTTCGGATTTTGTATAATATATATAATGTACTTTGTATAAAATAATTTGTATAACTATTTAAAGTTCATATGTTTATGTTTGTATCAATTCGTTATTTCGAGTTTTATCATATTTGTATAAGTCATGACTTTGTATTACTCAATTATATAAAAACACGCGAATTATACAAACGTACCCGCGAATTATACAAATGAGATGCGGATTATACAAGTTATTGCCCTCTCTCGCTCGCCTCTCTCCTCTCTCTCCTCCCTCTCCCATTCTCGCTCGTCTCTATCCTCCCTCTCCCAATCTCGCTCGCCAGATATACAAATACATATGTATACCAGTTATATATATACAATCAACTAATCGATATACATATACAATTCACCTCTCTCCCACTCTCTGCCCTCTCTCGCTCGCCACTCTCCTCGCTCTCCTAATCTCGCTCGCCACTCTCCTCCCTATAACATGTAGCTACAAATCGTAATTAGCAAATTATAGCTATGAAGCGTAAATAAGCTATTTTTGAGTGACATGCGACAGTTCCCCTAAGTTATAAACTAGACCTATCCAAATGGGCTCTAGGTTGAGCTCCTAAATTTATCAGAATTGAGTTTTATGGGGTTGAGTTTAATTTTTTTTATTAAAACTTATTTAATTTAGTGGATTTTAAATTAATTTATATACACTTGCTACATTTTACCTTTGACATTGCGTTTTTACAACTAGCTTGGGTAAAAATAATGCATGAAGAGACTTGGGAATTTTTTTTTAAAAAAAAGAGAAGTAAGAAGGAATAAATGTGGTTGGGCTATTCCTTCTCAGAGGACACGGGTTCAAGTTTTATATCTGAATATTTTTTGATAGAGAGCGTTTTTTCTTGAATGAGGTCTTATGTGGTGCAAATCTAAAATAATCGCTTTGATATGAATATCGAATATCGAATATCGAATGAAAAGTTAATAAAAAAATAATGCATTGGGTGAGGGTGGGGCATTTATTTAAGTTGGAAAAACTAGAAAGAGAGACAGAACCGCACGTGCACCACTTGCCTTGCTTCTATAACTCACCCCACGTGCGCTCTTATACTCTTCCACTCTATTAATGGAGTCGTCTGGAATTTAAATAAGCCACAAAAAAATAAAAGTGATCAAAATAAATCACTATTCTAGTAAGTAACTAAAATAGATTTAATGGAAGAAAAAATTTCGTTTTATACAATATTCTAAGCGTTTTCCGTTATTCTCATAACGTGTATATTTTAATATATAACGGAACTATTTTTTATACCTTGTAAAATGGAACTATTTCTTACACTTTGTAAAGTGGAAGTTTTTCTTACACTTTGTAAAGTAGAAGTTTTTCTTACACTTTGTAAAGTGAAAGTTTTTCTTACACTTTAAGAAAAGTTATTTTATCTGTACATTGTGTATAACGTAAAGTGAGAAGAAATACCGAATCTCAATCTATAAGAGTCCAAAATCTTTTACTCCAAGAATCAAAGGATTAGTCAAATATATATGAAAGATTTATAGAATTCCTTTAGGTAAATTAAAATTAATTATAAAAATAATATTCTCTCAAACAACATCATTCGGGTTCCACTGGCTCGCGAGCAACAATCTACACCACACTATTTCATCAGTACAAACATAGATGTGATGGTGTCTAGCTTGTGTTTGGACATACGATATGAAGTCATGATTTATAATTAATGATTGAATATGCAATTTGAAATTATGATTTAAAATTTAATTTCAAATTCTCCAAAAAGCATGATTCGGAATTTCAACTTTTGAAATGTAAAATTTGATGCATATATATATATATATATATATATATATATATATATAAAAAGAGACACATCATTCTGAATTTCGCGAAAGTAACCTTTCTTGAAATGTAAAATTTTCTTCCACTTTACAAAGTGTAAGAAAAATTTACACTTTACAAAGTGTAAGAAATAGTTCTGTTTTACCTCTCGTTTTACAAGGTGTAAAAAAGTTCTGTTATATATTAAAATATACACGTTATGAGATTAACGAAAAACGTTTGGAATATTGCATAAAACGGAATTTTTTCTTCCACCAAACCTATTTTAGTTACTTACTAGAATAGTGATTTATTTTGGTCACTTTTATCTTTTTGTGGCTGATTTAAGTTTCGAACTCCTATTAATGTACTTTTTTCTGCTTCTCTCAGGAGTAACAGGGGGAGGGGATGACAAAAAAGAGTTTTTTCCTGTCATTCCCAAAATAATGTTTATTTAATATTTTTTTCGATATTGATATTTGTATTGGAGTTTCATTCAGTGGTGGATTCAGGATTCGAAGAAACATAATTTTATTAATAAACATTTTGGGTACAAATCTATTTATTCCTTAAGTTTTCTCATCTAATATTTCTCTCTGATTTGAGAGTCATTAGTAGTGTATTTCTCAAACGTAGGATAATTTAAACCTTCTTGTGATTTATTTGATCTCCATGTAAAGAGGATTTTGTGGATCTTCTTGAATCACATAGTTGTCAAGAAGAGTATGACCACTGCCTGATCTCATCTTTATAAATATTTCCTGAATTTGTGGATTTTTCGAAATGTTTTTTCAAGTGAATATAATACAATTTATTGAGTAGAGAGTTCTAACTAGGATTGAACACGTCTTATAGAGTTTCAACTGAAATTGAACTTTGAACGCACACTACACCAAAAGTATCTTTAGCGTCAATTAATTAACGACAATAGCTTAATTAATTGTTGCTAAATATTTTTATTTAGAGGCAAATAATACTCTTTGTAAATGTCCCTAAAGCTTATAGTGACATTGGATTCAATGACAATTAACTAATGTCGGTAAAAGTTTTAACACTCTTTGTTAATGTGCATATTTATTGCCTCTAAAAATTATTTTTGTTGTAGACTCTCATAAAATTTTGATGTCTACAAATGTCCCCTACTTCAAGGCATGTCAGAGTTTAGACTTGATGAAACTCAAAGACGAGACTTGATATAAGTAACGACATGTTTCAGTCGTTAAACAAAAGCCAACGGGAAAAAAGTTTGGGTCAAAAAAAAATTCCGTAGTAACGTGGGATTTCCTTGCCTAGTCCAAAATTGGATGAAATCGGAGTCATGTGAGTCTAGGAAAATCTGGTAACAATTGAGAGATCTAATAATGAATTTGATCGCATGAATGGATAGCTAAGACGTTAAGGATACCGTACGACTTTACAGAATTGAATTCGGGCGAGTAGAACACCCGAAATTAATCTTAGCGGGAACAGGTAGTTTCTGAGTGTTATGGGATGAAGGTGTGTTGTGAAATGGGGGTTTGAAACTCTTAAATCGACTCACTGGTTCCGTGCAAGTCGCCAGGGCGGGATTATTTTCGCCAGGGCGGGGCCACCATAGCGGGCCAGTCGCGAATTAAGTCGGAAATAAACTCCAAAATCGTTATTTTCTACAAGTTTCATTCTTGAGAGCTAGGAGACGACCCCATGTGTGTTCTTGATGGTTTTTCACCATTGTTGAGGCTAAAGGTAGGATTTTAACTCCTTGAATCTATTTTTTGATCCGTAGAATGTAAATTCATGGGTAATTATTGTTGGGGGAGAGTTCTGGATATTTTGAATCATTAACTAGTGTGACTTATAATATTTTTGATTTAGTTTCTAAATATGTAAATTTATCTCAAAAAGATTAAAGATTCTCCGTCTGTCAAATTCACACCAAATATTAGTTAGTTTAATCCTCGTACTCCAAATCAAGCCAAGCAAATTAATTAGTTAATGAAATGTACTTTGCCTAGAATTTATCTAATATTGAATATTCTTACAAAAAAAATACAACGGATATTAGTTAATGAGATGGTTAAAAGAGGGCACAATAAATGTATAGGGATAGTTTCAATTATATACAATAAATAATTAGTTTACAACAAATATAATCATATTTTTATTTACATAAAAAAAATATAGCCAAAAGTCCTAAAGAGTATACATTGACTATACAATATATATGGCTTACCTATACATAAGATATACACTGACTATACATTATGATATGCTCAAAAAGTTGAATATAGCTTAATTATAAATGAAGTATATGTTGGCTATACATGAAGTATTACACTGCCTATTCAATCTCGACCAACTCTAAATCGCCTCTAAACAATCCTAATTTTTTATGATCAAAGTAAATATTCTTTGACTGTCCAAATAAAAACTAAGACAAATAAATTAAAAGGCATGATGTAATAAATAATCTACACACAAAAGCTCTAATTTTCTACACGAAAATTAATTTGTACTAGTATTTATCAAGTATTGTTTATGTTTCAAAACTTTGTACATATATTTTTAGGAAAAATGCATAAATTCTCTCTTGAACTTGTTCTAAAAAATCACTTACACTTAAATTATCACGATGATCTATTATGCTCATTTATTATTCAAAAGTGAACTCAATAACACCCTAAGACATACAACACCACTCTCACGCTGGGAGATGTATTACAATCGCACCACATCAATGTCATCTCAATGTCATATCAGATGCCAAGTCAGATTTAGAAAATACAATGCTCTATGTTATCGAATTACTTCTTCTTCACTGAACACCACCATCGAACCCCTATTGCCACTGTCAGTACCAAATTCATATATTTCAACATCAAAAAACAAAATAATCGTCAATTTCACCACCTACAATCAAATCTACTATCGAAATCCATACCATCACCATCGTCTCTACACAAATTGTAAAGAACCACCATAACAATCAACACTCATCACCAAAATCACATTATCACAATATAAACATACAAACTCACCATCAAATATCACCACCACTATTATCAATATCGATTTCTTCTTCTTCACCACCTTCAATTTCCCTTTTTTCCACCCTCCATCCACCACCAACAAATCCTTCACTATATCTTTTAAAATTCAACAATCAGTGTTACCAATCACCAACAAAGCTGACATCACCACCAATTTCTTCAACCTTTCTTCATTGATTTTTTGACAAGGTGAGAGATCTCTTTATTAGAGTGAAGTAAAAGAGAGACCGGATATGATGGATGTGGTGAAACCGCTAAAAATAAAAATAGAATTTATGAAGAAATTAAGTTGATTTTTGTGACAAGGTGAGAGATCTCTTTATTAGAGTGAAATAAAAGAGAGACCGGATATGATGGATGTGGTGAAACTGGTAAGAATAAAAATAGAATTTATGAGAAATTAAGTTGATTTTTTGACAAGGTGAGAGATCTCTTTATTAGAGTGAAATAAAAGAGAGACCGAATATGATGGATGTGGTGAAATCAGTAAGAATAAAAATAGAATTTATGAAGAAATTAAGTTATAGAGAATTGAGAAGAAGAAGAAAAAGAGGAGGAGGAGGAGGAGGAGGGTGGCGTGTGAAGAAAAAAGAGACATTGGGGCTGGATTGTAAGGAGGATTTTGATTTTGATTATATTTTTTTAACTTTAATTTTTATCTAATGCACATATTATTATTTTTTAAAATTATTTTGTCACGTCAATTTTAGAGAGTAAATAAATTCACTTTTAAATAGTAAAGGTATATTATAGATCGCTATGTTAATTTAAGCATGTATACAATTTTTTTAGATAAATTCAAGAAGGAATCCATGCCAATTTACTCCCTCGGTTTCATTTTACTGGGCCCCTATGCCAAAAATAAATGTTCATTTTATTTGTCCATTTTAACAAATCAAGATAATTTTATTTTAAAAAAATTAATATTAACCATAGTATTAAATGACTACATAAAATAGTAATAATCAAATTTAAAGTTCTAAAACAACACTAAAATTAATTTAATAAAATATACCTCTAATTAAGATTTTCTAAAAAGGATGTATATCTATAAGGGAGCAAATAATATAAAACAAAAGGAGTAATTAATTTTTTAATGGATATGCAATAAGCTAAAATAACACTTATTTTCGGACAAGAAAGTATCGACTTGTATCAAACCACTGAAGAATAGTCTTTACCTATTCGTTTGCCTTCAAGTTTAAGTCACCTCGACCTGCTAAATGTAAGAAGTAATATTGAGACAATTGCAAAGGAAACATTTTTTCTTCAAGTAGGGATTTTGTAAATTTATCAGCTAATTAATTTTTAGAATCCATAAATTCTAATAAAAAATTAATATTTTCAACATGATTTCTAATAAAATGATATATGATATTAATATGTTTTGCCTTAGAATGATCCACAATATATTTAGATAGGCTATGGCACTAGTATTATTACAATATGTGTAGAATGATGATCTCTAATTTTATTGTTGTTATCACTATTTCATCCAATACGTTCTGGCGATGGTCATTCTCTTTCCTCAGTCAGCTCATCCCAAGTCCAAGCAAGTCCTATATGACTTGGGGTTTGCTATAGGAAAATTCTAAACGCTGAAAAGATCGCTTATGTAATGTGTAAATATTTTGTGTATTTTACATGGATACAGTGTAACAAATAAAGGATTTTGCGGCAATAATATAATTGTCAATATATTCTACTTAGTAATAATGATATAATATGACCAACACTCTATATAAATATCACTAAAAATTTTAGTGACTCTGAATACAAGAGTATTAACTTAGTTGCGACAATAAATATTACCGCTAATGTCTGTTACGCATAAAAATATATATAGTTCATAGAAACTAAACTGAATTTTTAGACTTTATTGGTAGTTGTCAGCAGCAAGCAATCAATGGCCATGGAGGGACTTCTCATTCTCTTCTGTCAAAACATTAGTCTCATTCATGAGCCTGCAACAAGGAAAGTAAAAAAAATCAAATATACATATTTATTGCAATTTGTATTAAAAAAATAATTATGTTGTCAACAATGAGTCAAAAGATTAAGTACTCCTAGATTTGAATTATTTATATTGTCAAATCACTAAATTAAAATACAACTAAAGCATCCAAGTAAACAAATTAGTAAAGTAATATAACCTTTGAATATTTTTAACAAATACACATTTAAGTGATGAAAAATATTTTTTGATGTCTGGTTGATGATGAGTAAATAATAAAAAGATTAAAAATTATATTAGCAAATTGGGAAGTGTTTTGACTAAACTATTAGTTATAGGATTAATAATAATGTACTTATAAGGCATCGTTGGGATTCACTCCGCAATTATACATCCAAGTATGTAATAGTTTTAACGTGTAGATAATGATCATTATTAAGGGATTTAAAATGCGCAAAGACATTACATAGTGTCTTAGACTATAAAAATAGACCTTCCCTTCTCTTATAACTCATCTCAATTTTGTCTCACCACTACCAAATTCGTATAAACAAGGCTTTTTCTTTTTCTATCGGACTACAAAGCAATTGTTGAAATGTGATCAACCTTGTTCTTTTTTTTAAAAAAAAAAAAAAGAGTTTTTGATTTGTGCACGTGATGCATGAATTTAATTAATTCATGTATTTAGGATATTAGTGTAAGTTGAATACATGTATTGTTGAATATATGATGCATAACCTAACTACTAGGATGGTTCTATAAATCCCTAGATATAAAATATAAGTCAAGAAGATAGAAAAAGACAAAAAAACCCAAGTAGATAGAAGTTCACTTGTATTCAAAGAGTGATTGATTATGTAAGCAAGTTAAGAAAAATAAAGAAGAATCATTTCCTTTACTTGTCTTAAAAAATTAAATTGAATGATTTAAGAGTGTTTCTCCTTTTCCTATTTTTCAACATTTGGTATATATGATCAAGACCACTTTCCTTTATGGAGAATTTGAATTTTCAAAAAATTCGAAAGAATTAGTATATATTTAATTTAGAACAAAATAAAAATGAGTGAGTTAGATTTATTATGTACACAAGTAGAGTAAAGTAAAGAAGAATCGTTTCCTTTACTTATCTTTCAAAAAAAGAGGTGATTGAAAGTGTTTTTCTTCTCTATTTTCCAGCAACAACTTCGTCAAGAATTGCTTAATTAGTAAGAATTCCTTTTCTTTTATGTTCATTTATTTTCCAATTCATTTCAATTATCATTACAAGCAAGTCTTTTAGCATATAAAAACTAATAATATTTAATCATTATAATTTGTGTGTACGTTCTTGACCTTCAAATATAGATTTCGATCCGATTATCATCCAAAATTACAGATTTAGGGATTAAAATATGACATTCGATTTATCAAAAAAATATATATAAAGTAAAGTGGAAGTATTGATTGAGACTTACGTTGTATGAACAGTCTTGTTCATAACGGTAAAAGCAAGCATGAAAGCAGCATCAATAAATTGCAAATCTGATCCTTTAATCCTCTCTTTAATCCTGTTGTTAATCACCTCAGCATCTAGTTTCAATGGTTGATCTGAAGCCTGTAGGATAATTAAGCCACTGATTATGAATTTAATTAATTAAGGGATAGAGTACTAATTTATTATGAGGTTTTAATTGACTAACCAAAACCCATCCACGTGTATCAGCCAAAGATGGAACATGAGCGGTGTAAGCTATAACATCTGCATGACGATTTATAAATATTTGGTGTAGTAATATTGCATAACAAGGATAAATAAATATGAGAAGATTTATAGTATAACGAAAAATAATTTTAAAAAAATTATGGGAATAAATTTGTGTTTTCATGAAAGAAGAGAGGGATTTTATTTTCATGACAAATTGAAACGGAGAGAATAGCGTTTACGGTTGAAGACTTGTTTAGCAGTATTGTAAACTGATGAGAAGAAGGCCTGATGTGAGAGAACTCCAGCAAAACCAGCCTGCAAGAACAAGTGGCAATATATAATTAATTAAGTTAAATTACTTGTTAAGAATATGGTTTAAAGAAGTTAATTAACCTGAGTTACAAAGATGCCATTGTGATCAAGTTTGGGCTTAATAATATGTTGGTAAAAAGATTTGAGGTAAAGATGATTGCAAGGCCCTCCTTCCCTTGGATCACATAAGTCTCCAACTATCACATCATACTTATACTCATCACTCTTCTCCAGCTCCACCCTAATGCACAAGATATAATTAGAATATTTAAAGATTGATAGAAAAATCGGAAACATTTTTAAACTTGATGCAAATTATTAGTTTCATGTCTGAATTATTGACAGTCTTAAAAATACTTATTTATTTGACTAATTGAACTTAGATACACTCTGATCTTGGTGAAATACATCCCTAAATTCGACACTGTTGCAACAATTTCCTCACTTATTTATTAAAAGTCACATGATTATACAAGAATTTGAAACTACTTGCTATGCCATGCAGCAGATCGAGGGTGTTTTTAAGTTCAGCTAGTCAAATAGAGACAAAACTAATTCACACCAAATTTAGAGGTATTTTCGATACTTTGCAATATATTCTAATTGACAAAGATAGATATTAGATGGTTTTAGGCTTACTTAGCATCATTGATGATGACATGAAGCCTACAATCGGCAAAAGCTTCTTGATTTGCCATAAGATGTTTACGGCAAATATTCACAACTTCCTGAAAATACACAAATATTATTCATTGTATACTTTAGGAGATTGAGTGCTTAATCACAAGTTAAATTGTGTAATATCATTATTTCATTATAACGATTTGAATTTTCTCAGACTAAATTTTCGTTTTTTTACTTCTTTATATAATAATATTCTACCTATTAATTATAATGGGACATTCTATGTAGAATTACATTTCTATAATAATTATACTTAAATATTGTGTAATAATATTTTATAAAAAAATATATTATGTATAAAAGATAAAAAATAAATATATATTTATGTTAATTATCACCAAGTTTAGCATAGACATATAATATTGACCGGGCAAGTTGTTGTGCGAAGCATGAATAAGGTGGATTTTTCCGTGGGTCCTCACCATCTGAATCAATTCTGAACGAATAGTATTTTATCTGGCTTTGTTATTATTACAGTGTTATCTGCACCCAGCCAGTAAGTAGAGATATGGAGAGAGGGGACAACTTTGTCGCGGACCTTTCTTTGCTTTCTTTTATGAACTCCACTGGTCGTCCATGGATTAGTGTTATGCACTCAGAAAATTTCAAATATAAATATTTAAAAGAAAAAAATTGTGTCTAAATGGGTGTCCTTCAGTTATGGTCCTAACTTTATAAGAAAAAGACGGTTGGTGTTTGCCTTCTTCTTCTTCTTTGTTTTTACATTCATATTCTCTCTATTTTTCAATTAAAATTAGTTAATAAATATATTCCTCTTTTTGATATTACTAATATCTTTTTTGCTTAATTTTATTCGTAACATCTAAATAAGATTTAAAAACATCAAATATCAGTATAGATACAATTGGGAAAGAACAAACAAGAAATAGAAGAGATATAATTACTTGATCAATATCAGAGATGACAACTTTGTGAATGCTGTCATGTTTAAGAGCCTCTCTTGCAGCTGACCCTTCTCCTCCCACCATGATAAACACTCTTCTTGGACTGATCATTATTATATTATATCCAAAATAAAACAATTCAACAAAAAAAAAACAATGTTAATGGAGTAGAAAAATGAAAAACAAATTAAAATTACCAAGGGTTATATGTAATGGGATAAATGTTAGGACCGAAATAAGCAGGTGTAATGCGGAAGTTAGCAAAGCAAACCTCGAAAGACCATGAGTAAGAAGACAAACGAGAAATATACAAAGACACAAAGATTTAACGTGGTTCGGTCAATCGACCTACGTCCACAAAGGAGATGAGCAATCCACCATATAAACATGAGAGTACAAAATATAGAGAGAAATAACTTCAACCAATTCACTCGAAATGCATGGGAGGTTCACACAAGTGATAACGTATCAAGCTTGTGACCCACAAACTCTCCCCCTTAACCAAAAGCCCTTAAGACTACATTGTGAATGCTAATTAAGTTAGAAGGAACAAACCTATATTTATAGAGTCCTAAACTTTTCCTACAAGAAAAGGACTAGTAAAATATTAAAACTTTTTTCCTAAAAGGAAAACCTATTTATGATAAGAAATCAGGGCAAATAAACCCCAACAATAAATAGGATGTCTGTCTAGTGATATAATAGTTTACTCGAAAAAGAGATAAGAGAAAATTATTTATTATTCAAGAACTAAAGGAGGACATCCTTACAATTTAATTTAAGGGGATATATTGGACTAAAATTTACTATGGATCTCGATCGATCAGTATAAATATATCTTGTGTCAATTTGATTTTAGCATTTTCAGTTTTTGTACTACTTTGTAGTTTCTATAGGTGTGTTTCATATAGTAGTAGTCAAGTAGAAAATAAAAAGAAGGCAATTCACCCCACCTGATCTTTTTGCATTTTCAATATAGCAAAGTCTAACAACTATCTATCTAATAGCAGGTGAAAAAAAGATCATGCTAAGGTTTCTTCTCTTGTGAACATGAAGTTTAAACTCTTTAAACAAATGAGAACAATAGCCTTCAAGGCTACACAAGAAGAAGAAATGAAGTAGCTCTAATCACCACAACTATTATATTGTGGACTCTATTTAGTTACAAGATATAAATAAATAAAAATAACATAAAAGGTAAATAATTTTTTTTGCCTATTTTGTGTTGAACAAGATCATAGTACTGTTGCAAATAAAACGTTTGTGTCGAGACAAGTTTGTACTTATTTTGCTTATTTGAAGTTTGTACTCATTTTTAGTAGCTTTGTACCATCGCCCACTAGGTCATGGAATTAGATATTTATATCGTTTCTTCTGTTCCGTTGTTTATTTTCATATTTTGTTGTTATTTTTTGTTGATTTAAAGGTTTCAGCCAATTGGCCCTGTTACTTGCCGTTTGGGGCTATAAATTGGCTTACCTGCCTGTGGATTTTGGTAGGCGCTATCACAATTTGAGTTTTTGGATCGTCACAAACACTTTTTCAATCCAATGGGTCTGAACTAAATCCACTATGGATCCCAATCAATATAATAATATCTTGTATCAATTCTACTTTAGCATTTTCAGTTCAATACTTTTTAAATTTTTGTAAGTGTGTATCATATAGTCAACTACTAGAACCTATTAATCGACTAGAATTTTTTTTTAAAAAAAAACATAACAATTTTTTTATTTTTTATTTTTTAAAAAGGCAATTCACCCCTCCTCCCTCCTCTTGCACTTTCATCGAGTATCGAACATCAAATTAAAAATAAAAAAAGCAAAAACAATGTACACTAGCCAGAGACATAAAATGAGATAAGTAGTATACTTGTCATGAAGTAAGAGAGCAGGATGAATCAAGCTTTCATGGTATATAAACTCATCTTTTTCAGCACTCTGCATTTTTCCATCTATCACCAAAACCTACATAAAAAATCATATATACACATTACACACAAATTATTAATTTCTTACAAAATTCTAAAAAAAGGCAACATACAAAATTTCAGTAGCCGACTAACCTTTCCAAAGTGCTTTGTGTCTAAAAGTATCACATCTTGAAACTTGGTGGTTGCTTTGTACAAGACACTACAACATTTGATGGTTACACTTTTTTTTTATTCTACAAATTAATTAAAATCTTTATGTACTTTACAAGTGTTAAATTACCTGTTTATAGCTAAAGACCATTTGAGATCTACTTCAAGAGACTCTTCAAACCACTCAACATTCTTTCCATTTGAGTCAACAATTTCATTCTCAATTGTTTGCTCCATTTTTCAATTAAAAAAAAAAAGTAAATGAAAGCCCTCTTTATTAGTTGGAGCAATATGCTATAAGCTCTACTTAATATATATTTTGAGATAGATGTCAAAGTTTTTATAGCATTTCAAGTTTGTCTTTGGATTTAAAGAGATGAATAGGAAGATTATCTAAATCTAATTCCTTTTTTAATTATGAAAGTCAAGTCAATATTTTCTTTATGAATTAATTACTTTATTCAATTCATTACACACTTCACTTAATCCTAGAAAAATATGGATGTCTATAATCTACCTATAAATTTAGAGGGCATGAGGAAAGAATAAATTGAATGTGTCAAACCTTTTTTTAAGTTTGGAAAAAGGACAAAAAAATACACCTATTATTTGGTAAATAGTTTTAAAATTTTCCTCCCCCACTATTATTTCTATTACTAATATTATCCCTCGGACACATACTATTAACTATATATTTAGATACATTGTTTATCATGGAATAATTTTTTATTTAGTTTTAATAAAAAATTTAATAGGTCATATATTCATTTATGTGTCGGTTTACTTATATGGTAAATAATTTAGTGTATAGAATTTTAGTTTATATGTAGAGGATTAAATCATCAATTCTTATAAGTATAAAAAAATTTATTCACAGTCTAAAATAAAAATTGGACTACCCATCGGTATGATTGTAGCACAAGATTAAATAATTTATCTTGATTATGGGAATTGTGAAGTTCTGATTTCTTTTGGTAGTGCATTATGTATGTATTGAACATGACCGAGTAGAGATGGATATTTTAGACAGACTGGTAAATTCATATTCTCTAAATTGTTATATGTACTTATATTTTCAATCTCGACGTAATTATTACGAATTATATATATATATATATATATATATATATATATATATATATATTAATTATCATTTTGATTTTTTAAAAGGTGAGATTCTTAAATAGATCAGTATGTCTTATAGATTGGACAATAATAATACAAATTGATGAAATAATAAGTTAGTTGATAAAATTCATGTCAGTTGTCACATTATCACTACAACAACCAAAAAAACTTTTAGTGGCAATATTTATTATCACTAAAACAATTAGCGGCAATGAAGTTAATGTCATTGATCTAGAGTTGCTAAAACCTTTAACGACAATTATATAAATGGATGATTGTAAGTGCTCTTATTCATATAATATAACAACAATTATATTATTGTGGCAATATCTTTATTTGTTGTCGTGTATAGAAATTAATTTATTAATCAATATTTGTAATCTTAACAAGGGAAGTTATATACGTGTTTAATGAGAAATTTCGTAATATAAATGGAGGAGGACAATTACAAATTTCTAGTGGAATGGTTTGTATGGTAAAACTAATTCAAATCACATTTCAAATTACTTTCATAATAATGAGCTTCAGTAATTAATTTTATGGTCTCTACTAAGATCATATTTTATTAGGACTCAAAATTTATTTTGTGGTCTCTACTATGGTGATATTTTCTTAGGACACAAAAATTTATTTCTTGGTAGAAAAGGAAAGAGACTCATTTTTGTTTAGATTTTTTACCGGGAAAACATGCCTATAGGGTTCCTTCTAACCTAAAAACGATAAATACCTAAAGAGAACGACTATTAATTTGAGATCACTGAAGACTACATAACTGTAGTCAAATTTGTGGACTTGCTTGAAGATATCTGCTCTCAGCCAGATTTGTGAATTAATTTGAAGATTTATGCTTTGTGAACTAGCTTGAAGATTTTTGCTCACACTTGAGAAGTATTTCTTGAATTAAAAAAAGGGAAAAGGGTAAAAAATACCCCTCAACTTTGGTTTATTAGTTGACAATGCTCTTACCGTTAAAATGAAGTTATTCTTACCCCTGCCGTCTACAAACTTGTCACTCGTGCCCCTCAATTGGATGGAAAATTTCAAATCAATAAAAATAACCTGATTTTACTTAAAATACTCAATTTTAACTCGATCTGACTCACCTAATCATATAACTCACTTCTCTTCATCTTCATCATTAGTCAATTCCAATAGAGGAATTGTAGCCGGTGAAACTGAAGTTAAACACATCGGAGCTCCGGCGACTAAGGGTATACAAAACCGAATCGAAAATCGAACCAAACCGCAAATCAAGTCAAACCGGAAAAAAAAACCCGACTAGTGGTTTGGTATTGGAAAAAAAAAACCCGACTATATTTGGGTTGGTTTGATTTTAACTAAAAAAAATCAACCCGAGACCAAACCAACCCGACATTATATATGTAATTTTAAAATTTTATTTTATACATAAAAATATTTACTTTGATATAATTTTAAAATATTTCTTATACTATTTCATAATTTTTATCTTTTAATATATTATTTCAAGTTTAAAACTTAGAATTCGGAATGGTCCAATAAAAATTATAGTTCATAGATGTTGATAATTATAATAAAACTTAAATCAAAATCAAATTAATACTAATGCAAAAAGAAATTCAATTCAACACAAAGAATGACAATAATATTGAATATTTGTTCTTTAGTTTTACATTGGTTTAGACAATTAAAATACATAATCTAATTTTAATTTTTCTTAAATATTTAGTAATGTAACTAATACTTATTAAACTTATTTTAGCATGATTTAGTACTTTTAAATTATGATCATTTTCATTATGACTTTGCAATATTTATTTTATATGATTATTTCATTACTTTTTTTATTGAATATTTTTGTGTCATCAGTACTTATCTCATATTTTGTGTTATTTTTTTTAAGAAACACCTTAGATAATTGTATTTTGGTTGGACTAAAAAAAATTTTGGAGCACAAGTTTTTTTTTTTTTTTTTTTTTTTTTTACCGTGGTTTCCGGGCGTCGCTTTGCGAACCCGACTAGCTGTACCCACCGGGTCCCGCTGTTTCAAGGCGGGTCCACCACGGTTAGTTCCACGGGGCCCTGGAGACGCGGCCGGTTTGTAATGCCTCCAGTGGCCCTGCTGGGGCTCGAACCGGCGACCTGAAGGACTTTGTCCCAGGCCTTTACCAGCTGAGCTACCCCTCAGGGTTTGGAGCACAAGTTAATTATATGTTTGTATGCAAACTTTACCGAAAAAATCCAAAAAATCTAAAAAAAATTCGAGGTTTATTAGTTTGGTTTGATTTATAAATTTAAAAATTCGACACAATGGTTTGGTTTGGTATTTGAAAAACCCGAATCAATCCGAGGTTGAAAAACCCGAAAAAATCCAATTTTTTTTAGTTTGGTTTGATTTATAAATTTAAAATTTTTACACAAATGATTTGGTTTGATATTTGAAAAATCAAAACCAATCCGGTCATGTACATCCCTTCCAGCGACAGTAAATGACCAAAGTCAATGTAGACGACAAGGATAGCTTCATTTTAACGATAAGGACATAATCAAAGTTTAAAGTGTATTTTTAACCCTTTTTCCTTAAAAAAAAATGCCAAGGCATCTGGAGGAAGGAGCACCAGCCGTGAGTATAGCCAAAAAAAAAAAAAAGCTTACACATGCACGGTAAGAGCTCCGTGATCTTAACTTTTACTTTTGATTTCACATACTCGGTGAGTCTTTATTAAATTTAATTATGACTAAGGGATCGTTTGATAGTGTATAAAAATAATACTAAATAGAATATTAGTAATACATGTATTAGTTATATTTATATTAATTACGCAAAAATTATTTTTATGCATTCTTTTTCTTGATACTAAATAGAGTGTTAGCAATGCATGTATTAGTTATACTTACATTAATTACGCATAAATTATTTTTATGCATTCTTTGTCTTGATACTAAATAGAGTGTTAGCAATGCATGTATTAGTTATACTTACATTAATTACGCATAAATTATTTTTATGCATTCTTTGTCTTGATGCATTAAAAAGATTATTTACAAAGATACTCTTCACTATTATGGTGGAAAAGATATAAAAAGGTATTGAAGGGCAATTGGATCTTTAATTGAATTAATGCATGCATTAAAATCATTTCAATGCTTATACCTAGAAATTCATGATATGAGCAATACACACCTTAATACACAATAGAGTGTATTAGTTATACATAAGTTGAAAAAGGGCACCAAACAAAGTGCTCCAAAGAAATCAGAAGAAAGGCTTCTGCCCCTTGGCGACTCGGAACGAATGGGAAGAAGAGAATCAGAATCCCAGGGAAAGAAATGATAGTAGTTTGTTGCACGGTCTCTCTATTGATTTATAGTTTGAGGATTCGTAAGATAATACAAATGCATACATTATTTTTCTTAATACACTATACCAAACGACCTCTAAAAGTGCTGCATGGAAACGAGGCAGTGCTATTGTCACTTTTCTTCATTTATATACAAAAAATGTGAATGCACCAGGAAAAAGAGACTATATTAATAGGACAAAATTGTCATAGAGGCATTTGCGATTGTCATTGTAACATTAAACAAAATTCTCCAACACGTCTCTATAGTACCCAAAGTTAACAAAAAAAAGCTAACACTCAAAATTAACAAAATATAATAATATTTGGAAAAATTTCAAGTTGATGCAACTGAGGCTTGCTACCTACACAACAACCGGAGGCTCAATTTCAACTGGTGCTGCCACTGACACCCTCATGTATTCTTCTTCCTCCTTGGGAGGATGGATTGTGACAAGATCTGGAAGAGGTGTAGTTGGACCTTGCTTTCCTTTGGGATCCCAATCAAGCATGATCTTCACCTTGATACCAAGTACTCCCTGACAAAAAAAGAATCACATCGGAAACGAGAGTGGACACTATCAAAAACAAGAGCTCTAACTGATCTTTAGTTTTTACCTGTCTCAAGAGAACATGTCTTACAGCAGAGTCAATATACTCTTTCACAGGCTGACCAGAAGAAATCATGTAACCATCTTTGAACTTCATGGACTTGGCACGTTGAGCTCTCAATTTTCCACTAACAATCACCTGATTAAAGTATATATGAAATTACCGGAACACATTATGTTTCATGTAGTGAGCAGAGAGAAAATTGAAGTATACCTCACATCCCTTGGCTCCACTCTCCATGATAAATCTCAAAACACCATAGCATGCCCTGATAAAGTTGATGATACTTGTTAGAAGCAAAATAACAAATAAGCCAATCATACACAAAAATAAACCATAAACAAATACATTTTGTTTTAGAATAAATCATAAAGAATTACATTTCATTTAAAAATAAACAATAAATGGAAACGAACAAAGCAAGTCCCAAGAACCAAGGACAGAGTTGTAAGTTATAGATGACAAGCATGGAAGGAGATTAAAATAAGGTCAACCCTAAATATTTCACATAGAAATAGATATTGAAACAAATTAACCATGTTGCAAACCAAAGACAGAGGTGTAAGTTATACAACTCGGAGAATGTCTATAGCATGCTTCAACTGATATAGTCATCTTCCGACACAAATTTGGAACTAAGTAAACCTATTTGCTTTATAGATGACAAGCATAGGAGGAGACAAAGCCTTAGAATTGTAGAGTAGACAACTAACACACACCTCATTATTCTTTACCAGTTTAATGACTCTGAAAGAAATTCTACAAATGTGACCTCTCCAAGTTACTGCATGAAGACTAAATTACATCATGAAGATGTGATGGCATGGAGGACAATTTCCCTAGTCAACATCCGACACAAGATTGGTACTAGAATACCAATTTGCTTTGTTGATGACATACATGAGAGAGAACTTTTGACAAAATCTAAAACTGCTCATTGTGTGCAAAGATTATACGCTTATCTAAAGAGAACTATAAGCTAAAGAAAGAAAGGAAAAGCACTACTGGGATAAAAGGCATAAGCAGGTCATTGTTCTGAACATGTTAGAAGAACCAAGTGAGAAAGGCACAATTAGGGAGCAGTATATGAAGTAGATGATTGAAACACACCACATTACAAGTATAACAACTCCGAAAGAAAATCGACAAATGTATCATCTCTCCGAGTTACATCATAAAGACTAAATTACATCATGAAGATGTGATGGCATGGAGGACAATTTCTCTAGTCAACATCCGACACAAGAATGGTACTAGCACACCAATTTGCTTTGTTGATGACATATATGATAGAGAACTTCTAAAAAAAATCAAAAACTGCTCATTGTGTGCAAAGGTTATACACTTAACTAAAGAGAACTATAAGCTAAAGAAAGAAAGGAAAAGCACTACTGGGATAAAAGGCACAAGCATGACATTGTTCCTAACAGGTTAGAAGAACCAAGTGAGAAAGGCACAATTAGGGAGCATTATATGAAGTAGATGATTGAAACACATCTCATTACAAGTACAAAAACTCTGAAAGAAAATCTACAAATGTATCATCTCTCCGAGTTACTGCATGAAGACTAAATTACATCATGAAGATGTGATGGCATGGAGGACAATTTCTCTAGTCAACATCCGACACAAGATTGGTACTAGCACACCAATTTGCTTTGTTGATGACATATATGATAGAGAACTTCTAAAAAAAATCAAAAACTGCTCATTGTGTGCAAAGGTTATACACTTAACTAAAGAGAACTATAAGCTAAAGAAAGAAAGGAAAAGCACTACTGGGATAAAAGGCACAAGCATGACATTGTTCCTAACAGGTTAGAAGAACCAAGTGAGAAAGGCACAATTAGGGAGCATTATATGAAGTAGATGATTGAAACACATCTCATTACAAGTACAACAACTCTGAAAGAAAATTTACAAATGTATCATCTCTCCAAACTACTGCATGAAGACTAAATTACATCATGAAGATGTGATGGCATGGAGGACAATTTCTCTAGTCAACATCCGACACAAGATTGGTACTAGCACACCAATTTGCTTTGTTGATGACATATATGATAGAGAACTTCTAAAAAAAATCAAAAACTGCTCATTGTGTGCAAAGGTTATACACTTAACTAAAGAGAACTATAAGCTAAAGAAAGAAAGGAAAAGCACTACTGGGATAAAAGGCACAAGCATGACATTGTTCCTAACAGGTTAGAAGAACCAAGTGAGAAGGGCACAATAAGGGAGCATTATATGAAGTAGATGATTGAAACACACCTCATTACAAGTATAACAACTCTGAAAGAAAATCTACAAATGTATCATCTCTCCAAACTACTGCATGAAGACTAAATTACATCATGAAGATGTGATGGCATGGAGGCAATTTCTCTAGTCAACATCCGACACAAGATTGGTACTAGCACCCCAATTTGCTTTGTTGATGACGTACATTTATAGAGAATTTATGACAATGAGGACTGCTCATTGTGTGCAAAGGTTATAAGCTTAGCTAAAGAGAACTACTGTAAGGTAAAGAAAGAAAAAGAAAGGGAAAATACTACAAAAATAGAAGGCACAAGCATGTCATTGTTCTCAACAGATTAAAAAAACCAAGTAAGAAAGGCACAATTAGGGAGTATTATATGAAGCAGAAGGTGATTTGGAAGATAGCACAATCATTACCTCCTGACAGCAAGACCACCAAGAAGCTTGTATCGAAGTGATTCAGCCTGAGCAATGGCACAAAGTCCTCTGTTGTTAACCTTCTCAGCATACAGCTCCACAGTGTTCTCATCAAAATTGAATCTCTTCTGTACAACTGATGTCAACTCCCTAATCCTCCTCCCCTTTTCACCTAATAAAAGAAAAGATGTATCAAATATCAACTGCAAATAAAATAGCCAAAATACTACCAAGCAGTTTTGACCCTTCTCCTGATGCACAACTTTTCTTCAATAACCACATCAATAGGAGAAGTAAAGGACTATTTCTCCTGAATTTCTTTAAGAAATGATATGCCAGATGATTAAGTGCAGGATAATAGCACAACTTCAACATTACTTTCTTTCTTAATCATTCCTTTATTTAAATCATTTTTAAAAAGGTATTCCTAATAGAGATTTAAGCACCATTATAACCCCATTCTCTATCTTCAGATCCCACTGTTTATCTCCCCTATAATTATATATTCCAATTGAACAACTACCACACCAGCATGGGACTAAATTTCATTTCAAACATATGTTAACAGTTGGATCTTGAAGTTAACACAAAAACTCATAATTAAGAATCCTACAACCAGTAGTTACAAAATATAGCCAAACACAAAGTACCACATAAATTAACAGTTAGCCTGGCAACCAAATGGCGAATCCAGCAATACTAGGTCCATAAAACAAGAGTACAAATAGTAATTCCTATCGAAGAAAGCTAGAGTAATCACCGAGAACATTCTGAGTCCGAGTGGCTCTGATGATGATCTCAGTCCTCATTGGAGTAACTCTGACCTCCACTCCAGAATATCCATCTTCAGCCAATTCACGTGTCAAAACTTCGTTCAGCTCGGCGAAGAAGACGCCATCTGCCACAAACTGAAATAACAAAACTACATTAGTAGCTATTTCTATGAATTTCACAAAATGTGGTATCAAACAGAAAAAAATTACAAAACCTTTCTCTTTTTGCTCATCTGAACACTCTGCTTCGCCATCTTCGGAGGTTTGAGAACTTAGCAGACGAGACCTGAAGCTCTACCTCGGCGATAAATTCTGCCAGCAATATGCAGTCTAGGGTTTTTTTGCGGTCTGCGGCAGGTAAATATATATATATGGTGAACCTAGGGTTATGTTACTGGGCTTTTTTTTAGGCCCAAGCCGATTTGTATTTCTGCACTCATCTGAATTGCTATGTCCTTGGGCTTTAAATGTTGGGCCATAATACTGTCCTGCTACGCTATATCATGACCAAATATTTTTGAGAAAATTGTATAAAATAACAAATTATTAATTTAAATTAAATGTTATAATCACTGTTTAATTTAATTGTAACCCGTAGCAAGCAGTTGTCATTCGCCTCTCTCCCTAGCTTTCTTGCTCACCACTCTCCCTTTCTTGCTCGTCGGTCTCTCCCTCACCTCTCTCACTTTATATAAATACAAATGTATAAAATGCATTTGTGTTTGTATAAAGCGAGATAAATTTGTATATACAAATACAAATACATATATTTTCGTCTTATACACTTATAATTATACAAATACAGATCTTCCCTTGCTCAATTCTCTTTTCTCTTTCTCTCTTTATACAAATTACGATGTATAATTTGTGTTGTATAAAGCGAGAGAGAGATTTGATATACAAACGTTTTATTTCGATTCAATTGTATACATATTCAAATTTTATGCACATATACAAACATATAAAGTTGAATTGAGAGGCTGCCAACGATTTATATAAACGAGAGGCAGCCAACGATTTATACAAATGAGAGGTTGCCAGCGATTTATACAAATGAGAGGATGCCAGCAATTTATACAAATCTGATGCTCCAAACGCAATTATACAAACTATAGCTATAACATACAAATATGATTTTTATGTTTGTTAAACCTAAAATTTACTCAATATTTTTGTACTCAAAAGTTTCCAAAATCATAATAATTCCAGATTTTTCACTACTCACGCATATATTGTTCTTTCGCCCGATACATAGCAAATGATACATAAGTTATTTATCTGATATATAAATTATGTATCAGATATATAAGTATAAACCAAATTCTTACTGATTTGGGTTTGAAATAATTAGGGTTATGTATCAACAATAACATTTAAAATAGATATATTGTACACAAGCAAAGTTGTAATGTATTTGATAGAGAGTGGAATGATGTATCCAAATGTTAAGAGAGAGGAAAAAGGGAATTTTTGTAATTAATTCAAATGGTAAGGATTTTTAGAAATTATGTTATCTTAAGTCATATAATTACGTAATTTTTTTCAATATTTTAAGTCTTAACTATAAAATTTCCTGACGCACTCTATTTAGTCGTCCTCATTTAGTAATCTTGACAACGTAATTAGTATTCTAGTAATTTTTTATTTGTACAATGTGTTGTGACATTTGGAAATTTGAGAAAAAAATTGAGTTCTCTCAAACTTTTTCAAAATTATTTTGAGATGGTTGATAGAGAGAAAATAAAATCGAAGTGAAAAAACATATTTTTGATATAACTAGTTTGAATGTACGTATTTTGCGTGTGAGAAAAAACGTATATTCATTTGACAACAATCACTACAGGAAAGATTGATATTTGCTATGAACTTTGTCAATTAATTGCTCGCATCTATTAATTTATTTCAAAATTTTATTACTAATTCATCGATAAATAGAATTAACAATAAATTTTGATATTTAACTTTCCATTGATAATTCATGTTTATTTTTTAGTGAAATGTCTTAACATGTAAAATAATATTGACAGTTTTCCTTTTTTTAGGATAAGTATAACAAAAGAAAAATGGCAATTCATTTAGAACATATTTTATTTTCTGTTCATTTGAAAAATATATATACTATTTTATTTTCGGTTATTTCATCCTTGTTACTTTCTATTTGCATTTTACCACTTTGACATTTAATATTATACTATAATCGAAATTGATTTAATTTTTCTTTCACCACTAATATTTTCTTATTTAACAAATTAATATACTTAAGAGTCTTGTCAACTTGTAAAATAAATTTACTAATGTGAGAAATTTGAAAAACAATAAAATCATATTCTTTTGCTCATTAGTTAATTTAATTTTTGTAATTATTTATTCATAACATCAAATAACTCAATATAAAATGTAAACAAGGAGTTGTCATTTGTTAGTGGGGGTGGGAGTTGGGGGGAGGAGAGCAACAATAAAAAAGCTAATTAATGACAATACATTTTATCTTCTTCTGTTTCATCCTTTCAACTAACTAGTTTGCATTATTACCAACTTGGAAATTTGTCCATATTCTGCGTGGTATAACAATACTTCAGAACGATTTTTTTTTTATAATTAAGTAAAAATAAAGAAATAAATTTTATTTTGATTATATCTAAGACTTGTTTTTCCTCTTAAATAATTATATATTATAACTATGAATTTGCATATCTGTCCCTAATATACTGGACATTATTTTTTCCTTTATCTTCTTCAATAGTTTTTTAACACAAATAGTAAATGGAAGAAAAAACAAAAAAAAAAACAAAAAAAATAATTAATAATACTGACCAAAAAGTGGTGTTACATCAAATTTTTGCTTCTTTAGCTGATTTTTTTCTTATTAATAACGGATATTAAATTATTTAAAACAATTAAATAAAAATATTAGTAACAAATGTCAATAGAAAATGAGAATTTTTTTTATGAATGTTTGTGATAGAAAAGTATCATATCATCTTTTATATGCTTAATTTTATGTGTATATACGATATATATGATAAAAAAAATATAAGAAACAAAATTAATTGATAGATCATCAATTAATAACATTGAGTCATCTATTATATAAAATAAATATAAATTTGAACATTTCATTTCTGTGGATAATGCACTTTTTTTTTTCAAACAAAAGGTATTATATACATTTATAAGTACATGGTAAAAAAAAAAAGAGGTGAATTATCCAACTTCAACTACCATTAATATAGACAGAAGTTACAAATTTACTTGAATGATATCTTTATTAAGAAAAATCAAAAGATAACATTTATTTCAGAGAATAGTTTGACTTTCGCACTACTCATGACAATTATTTCAAATGCATTAACATATATAATGTATAATGCATGTTATTAGTTTTATGAATCAATACAAATGATTTATTTGTAATACTAAACTTCTTATCTTGTTATGAAATTGACTTTTGCCTATATTTTGAGTCATAAACTTCAAAATAGTTTTTAAATTTACCCAATATCAATCATTAATCACATTCTTGAACAAATTTAGGGTGTGTTTGGTATGAAGGAAAATATTTTCTGGAAAATGTTTTTCAATTTTTCCATTTTTGGTTGACTTAAATGTTTTAGAAAATGTTTTCTAAATCAACTCATTTTCCTCAAATCTAAGGAAAATGAATTCCCTTCAAAAATTAGGAAAACATTTTCCAAAACTCTATTTCATCCTTCAATTTTTTTTCTTACCCTAACCCGACTCTTTCCATCCAAAAAATAAATAAAATTTTTAAATATTTTTTACCCCTATCCCCAAACCAGCCCCCTCTCCCTAAACAGAAAAAATTAAAAAAATACTTTTGAAAATATTTCAAATTTTAAGAATTTTTTTACCTCACCCAACTCCTACCACCCCTACCCCTACCCCCCCTCCCCCAAAAAAAAATTGTTTTGGAAAAATATTTCAAATTTATAAAATTTCATTTTTTACCCCACCACATAACCCTTCCCCCCCTCACCCCCCGCCAATTTTTTTTGAAAAATAAAAAAATCATTTTTATGCCATCCCCCCTCCCCCCCCCCCCCCCCCCCCCGCGACCCTCACCCAAGCCATCCCGTCAATTTTATTTTTTTGAAAAATATTTCAAATTAATATTTTTTCTACGCCATCCCCCATCTCTACCCTCCCCCCCACCCACCACCCAAGTCGTCCAGTCAATATTAAAAAAAAAATTATTTTTGGAAAATATTTCAAATATAATTTTTTTTTTATGCCACCCCTACCCCCCAGCCGCTACCCCTCTCCCTCTACCCAGTCAACCTTTTTTAAAAAAAAACAAATATTTTTGAAAAATAATTGAAATTTCAATTTTTACGTCATCCTTACCCCCTAGCCCTAACCCCATCCACCCCTCAACCGCTACCCCCATCAATTTTATTTTTAAAAAAATATTTTTGAAAAATAATTCAAAATTTTAAATTTTCATTTTTTACACTACCGGGTCAAAAATTATTTTTCCTAAGAGTATTTTCTAGTCTCAAGCCAAAAATAAAAGATATTTTCTGAAATATTATTTTCATTCACCAACTAAACATTAAAAGATATTTTGCAGAAAATATTTTCTACTCACCAACCAAATATGAGAAAATAAGTTAGAAATCCACTTGTTTTCCAAGAAAACATTTTCCATGGAAAACATTTCTCTTCATACCAAACACCTCCTTAATCTATGAAAATTATACATCATAAAAGAAATTGAAATAAAATGGGAGCACGATTTGTTTATATGAGTTTAAAGTTTGAGTGCATAAAATCACCTTAGAAAGAAATCTGTTGTATGTACCAATCTTCTCGATATATAGATGACATAGCATGAATCATTAAAATTTAGCAATGTTGAGCAAAAACTAGCAATGAAGCAAAAATATAAAAATTTTAATCAATAAGATGAGAAATCTTAGCCTATAAAGAAATTTTACAGAGAATAGAACACATATAAGGAAGTGTAATGAAGATAAATATTCATCAATACATGATCTCATTAGATAAATTGCTACTACTCAAAAAAATAAATTAATATACATTGAAAATTATGTTGAAGCATTTCCTAAGCACAACTAAAACTAAAATGGTTAATAAATCATGTATGCATAGTTTGGTAGTGAAAGAAAGCTATATAGACAATAATACATACACACATAACTTGCATCATTCCTTTCACCGCTTACTAGCAGTTCAATTATCAAGAGGTTTATCATTACAACCTTTCCTACTCATTATCCAACATTGTAGATCGACTCTTTGGCTGAACAAGTGACTAATGATGAGTTTCGAGCACATTTCACGCATTGGACCAAGCTATGACAACTCAAGCAAATAGGGAGATTATGGCTTCCGTGAACCCAAATATGGATACGATGACAACTAGAGTAAGGGACTTTACTAGGATGAATCCTCTGGAGTTTCAGGGTTCAAAGTTTGAGGAATATCCTCAAGAGTTCATTGATGAGGTTTATAAGATAGCGGGAATTATAGGTATCACTTCGGTAGAAAGGGTGGAATTGGTCACTTACCAACTCAAATGTGTTGCTCAAGTTTGGTTTACCAATGGAAGGAAGAGAAGGCAATAAATATGGGTCCTATTGATTGGGAGAAATTTAAGGTTGCTTTTCTTAATAGGTTCGTTCCCCTTGAGATGAGGGAGGAAAAGGTACTTGAGTTCATTAACCTTCGTCAAGAAAATGTGAGTGTAAACGAGTATGCTATGAAATTCATACAATTTTCTAAATATGCTCCAACTATGGTTGTCGATCCAAGGGCAAGGATGAGTATGTTTGTGCCGGGTGCTTCCTACTTGGTGAGCAAAGAATGTCTAACCGTTATGCTTGTTAAGAAGATGTATGTATCCCGTTTGATGGTTCATGCACAACAAATAGAAGAGGAGAAGATTAAGGAGAAAAATAGGGATTCAAAGAGGGCAAAAAAGGATAATGGTGATTTCCCATATTCAAGGTCTGGTGGGGGTAGTCGTTCCCAAAGTAATGGTTCTAGTGAGCAAATGGTATCCGAGTCTTAAAAGTGTGGAAAAAGCCATAGAGGTGAGTGTCTTGCCGGTACAAATACATGTTTTGGTTGTGGAAAAATGGATCATAAGATAAGGGATTGTCCTACGATCGCTAGGAATGAGGGAGATAATCATCGACATGCTCAACCTTACCCTTATTCAGGTTCCAGTAGTGGTCGGAAGCAGAATATGTCTTATGCACTTGGGGCTCGACAAGATCATGAAGGTTCCCAGATGCGGTAATTGGTAAGTTATGGTCTTTTAGCTTTTTGTTATGCATTGCTTGATGTTGGGTGCTTCTTTGGCTATGGTATGGCTTAAAGTATGAGTAGTGTGTTTAAGGTCAACCTTGAAATCCTTGTGGAAACTTCTTAAATGTTTATTTTCATCAATGGTTTTGTGGTTGTTAAGGCTTTGGTACTATGTTTGGGAGAGATGGATTCGAAAAGACTAGGGAGGTTTGCTCACAAGGGGGAGATAGTGTGCTTCTTGGTTGGTGTGTGAAGAACTATTTAAATTGTTGGAAGGATTCTGTTTTATGGTTTGGCATGTGGAAGGTCGGATGTAATGTGATGTCTTAGTATCCCTAACTTTTTCCTTTTTTCTTTGGGTCTAGCTTGAGGCATTAGCCCCTCATGTTCACTTTTTAGGATTCGTGTGTTTTAGTCATTATCATGTTTTTTCATGCATACATGCCTATGAAAACTTGGGTTTTAAGAAAATGAGTTAACTTGATTGACTTCTTCATGTTTATGTGCATTTGAGTATAAATTGCATATAGGCCTTACGAAATGAGGTTGGGGACATGCTTTTGCTTGGATTGATTCGTCCTCCTTAGATATGTGCATTTATGTGATTACATTCACATTGGGCTGTTAGATCTAGTTCCTACCCTCCTTATGATGTCTTGAGTTCCATTTGAGGATGAATATTCCCAAGGGAGAGATATTGTAACACCTCGGATTAGACAAGAATGGGAAAATGCAGATTTTCTAGAGCTATCTGTGTCTACGAACCCTACCGACGGACCGTCGGTTCACTTACTGTCCGTAAGTGGGGATCATAGGTGGTGGGTTAAATATTTTTCAAAGTCAAGTTCTAGTACCTTTTTTAAGGTTCACTAGTACGATTCATCGTTCAATGTACGAGTCATATGTAGGTCTCATAGGTAAGTCCTAGGCTTAGTGAAACTTTGAGGGCCAAAGTTGGACTTACGGTGGCCATATACGGACTGTAGGTTGACCAATCGACCGTACTCGGGTCAGGTAATTCGAGGTTCTAAAAACAAGTTCATGAACCCCATCGATGGTAGACCGGGACGGTTCCGTAAATAGACTTATAGACTGTAGCTCCTACCATCGATTGTGGTCGGCAGTTATTTTTAAAAGGGCTTTGGGTCTTTCCCTAATTGTTTTAACCCAATATTATGTCGTTTCGCCTTCTACCCTAAGCCCTATATAAAGTTTTTAAACCCCCAATTTACTCAGTTCAATTCATTTTCCTAAATTCCCTAAACTTGACCAAATTCATCCTCTCCAAAAATCTTTTCTCTATATCAAAGACGAAGAAGAAGCTAGGGTTCTTCAAGTTCAAGTCTCCATTCTTCATCATTGTTTAGGGATTTAATCAAGGTATGTAGTAAGTTCATCAATGGGTTCAATTTACCCACTGAGTCCCTAAAGTTTCTTTAATTCTCCAATTCAATTGTCCAAGGTTTGATTAGGTTTTCACTCAATTCCTCATGGGTTCTATTTTTATGGATTCAATTGTTTTATTATGATCTTATTTTGATGATTTAGACTTGATTACATGCTTTTCAACCAATACCATGTTAACCCATGCATTGATCTATGAATTTTGACTTTGAACCCTAACTTACATGAATCTACAAAGAAGCTTGAACCTATGAATGTATTTTTATGAAATCATACCTATTTTCATGAAATCAATGTTTATGACTCAAGTAAGATATAAATGAAGATATCTATATGTTCTATGAAGTTTGGCAACATGACATGAATGACATCTAGATTCGCCCTCAATGCTTTTCAGACTAATTACCTAAATTAGGTCTTGATTAGTATGGTATCTGTATATGTCATCAATGATTATAAATCACGCTTTCAAAATGATTTCCATTAGTAGAAGGGTATTTTTAGCATGAAGTGAATGACTATGAGCCTTAAAAGCTATTTTGAAAAGATTATGGATGGTGAAAGGTTTTCTCATGCATGGTCTAATGAGCTATCCTATGATGTTTCTAGCTTGGATTAATATCTTAATTATAATTTTCCATGGATGATAAGACAAGCGGTGAATACCCATGTCCCATAATGATAAGACAAGTTAAGATTAATGACTATTCAGTGGGATTTATGCTTAGCACCGAGAGGATATTGAGATGGAAGCTCTCCTATTGCTTGAGTCCGGATTTTTAGTAGAAATCTCCTTATCCCATAACTATGTTCCACCATAGGATGATTGTCTTAGATAGACGTTGATTTTCTTAGATAGACAATAGCTAGTAGATCCACTTTAGCTCAGATTTATGGTCCTTATCTTGGCAAGTAGGACACCCCTTTTTCAGTGTGGGACATATACTGGATTCCATGTTATAGCTCACATGGTCTATGTCGGTTAATGGTAAACTTCCCACAAAATGAACTAAGTCAATTACTAATGTTTTATGAAGCTTTCTTTATGATTTAAAGATGCATTGACCATGTTCATGATTTATTAATCTTCTTAAATGATTTTACTATGTTTTAACTTGGTCATGCATTTCGTGTTTCAATTATGTCCCCTTATGATTACGTCTCATGTTTTATTGCATTCCCCTCATACTTAGTACATTCAATGTACTAATGCATACTTGTGCCTACATTGTTTCACTAATGTAGTGTTTTCCAATGTTTCCATTCCACACACTTATGGCTAGATTGGTCCTTAGAGCTTTTGAAGACTTGGTGAGTCCTCATACATTCGAGGACGATGTCACTTTGACTACTTTATGTCCTTTATGTTTCAGACTTGTATGTGATGGATGAGTTACATCCCAATTACTTTCCTTATATTGTACTAGATTGCTTTGTGACTTATCTCAGACTTCCATTTTTCGTCAATCTCTTTACGATATAAAATTGTCTTTTGAAATCTTTAAATTCTATTATCTTGTATGACATATACTAAGTGTCTTGTATAGGGTATCTCGGGGTCCTATACGCCATGTTATGTCTAGGTGGTACTTTGGGTCGTGACAAACTTGGTATTAAGAGCACGAGGTTTAGAAAGGTCATAGGATGTCTCATAAGCCACGTCGAGTAGAGTCTTGTTCATGAGTGTGAAGTGCGCCACATTTATGAATAAGACGATATAAGATGTTTAGGAAATTCCACTTCTTTCATCATTCTGAAGTCATGTGATAGAGTGTAACTCTGTATGTCTCTCTCTTGATCCTTATCCGATACTTTTAAGAATATACTTGCACGAAGGAATCCCGTGAGAAGGAATGTTTGTGAAAATGTGAGACAAGAGGTTCCCCAAGTGGCGGTCGACCCTTTGGCCGATAAAGTGAAAAATAATGAGTTTCAAGTCGCATTTCACGCATTGGCCCAAGCTATGATGGCTCAAGGAAATATGGAGGTTGTGGATCCCGTGAACCCAAATATGGGTACGGTGGCAACTAGAGTAAGGGACTTTAATAGGATGAATCCTATGGAGTTTCATGGTTCTAAGGTTGAGGAAGATCCTCAAGAGTTCATTGATGAGGTTTATAAGATAGTTGGAATTATGGGTATCACTTCGGTAGAAAGGGCGGAATTGGCCGATTACCAACTCAAGGGTGTTGCTCAAGTTTGGTTTAATCAATGGAAGGAAGAGAGGGCAATAGATGTGGGTCCTATTGATTGAGAGAAATATAAGGTTGCTTTTCTTGATATGTTCTTTCCCCTTGAGATGAGGGAGGAAAATGTACTTGAGTTCATTAGCCTTCGTCAAAGAAATATGAGTGTGAAAGAGTATGCTATGAAATTCACACAATTGTCTAAACATGATTCAACTATGGTTTTCGATCCAAGGGCAAGGATGAGTAAGTTTGTGTCGGGTGCTTCTGACTTGGTGGTAAAAAATGTCTTACCACCATTCTTGTTAAGGAGATGGATGTATCCGTTTGATGGTTCATTCACAACACATAGAAGAGGAGAAGATTAAGGAGAAAACTAGGTATTCAAAGAGAGCAAGAAAGGATAATCGTGATTTCTCATATTCAAGGTCCATTGGGGGTAGTCATTCCCAAGGTAATAGTTTTAGGGAGCAAATGGTATCCGAGTGTCAAAAGTGTGGAAAAAGCCATAGAGGTGAGTGTCAAGCCGGTACAAATTCATGTTTTGGTTGTGGAAAAATGGATCATAAGATAAGGGATTGCCTTACGGTCTTTAGGAATGAGGGAGATAATCATCGACATGCTCAACCTTACCCTTTCTTAGGTTCCGATGGTCAGAATCAAGATATGTCTTATGCACTTCGGGCTTGACAAGATAATGAGGGTTTCTAAAATGCGGTAATTGGTAAGTTATGGTCTTTTAGCTTGTCCTTATACATTGCTTGATGTTGGGTGTTTCTTTCGCTATGGTATGGCTTAACGTATGGTTAGTGTGTTTAAGGTCGGCCTTGAAATCCTTGTGGAAACTTCTTAAGTGTTTACTTGTTTCAATGATTCCATGGTTGTTAAGGCTTTGGTACTTTGTTTGGGTTGAGGGATAGGATTCGAAAAGACTAGGCAGGTTTGCTCCCAAGGGGGAGATAGTGTGCTTCATTATTGGTGTGTGAGGAACTATTTAGATTGTTGGAAGGATTCTTTTCTATGGTTTGGCATGTGGAAGGTCGGAGGTGATGTGATGTCTTAGTATCCCTAACTCTTTCTTTTTTTTCTTTGGTTCTAGCTTGAGGCATAAGCCCTTCATGTTCACTCTTTAGGATTCGTGTGTTTTAGTCATTCTCATGTTTTCTCATGCATGAGTTAACTTTCTTTTTGAGAAAAATGAGTTAACTTGATTGATTTTTTCATGTTTATGTCCATTTGAGTATGAGTTACATATATGCCTTATGAAATGAGGTTTTGGACATACTTTAGCTTGGAGTTGATTCCTCCTCCTCGGATATGTGCATTTATGTGATTGCATTCATGTTGGGCTATTAGATCTTGTTTCTACCCTGCTTATGATGTTTTGAGTTCCATTCGTGGGCCAATGTTACCAAAGGGAAGATATTGTAACACCTCAGATTTGACAAGAATGAGATATACAAATTTTTTAGAGCTGATGTCTGTGTCTATGGACCCCACCGATGGACCATCAGTTCACTTACGGTCCATAGAGGGGATACGTAGGTGGTGGGTTTGTAACACCCAGGAAACTAGTAGGCTAAACTAGAGCTATGTTTGAGGGTTAAAGTCATGGAGGTGGCCTAGGGCCAAGGGCAAAGGGCAAAGGGCAAGGGGCAAGGCAAGGGCCAAGGCAAGGGCCAAGGCACTGCCCCAAGACCACAAGGGCCTTCACGACCATTGGTGGTCGCCACGAGTTGGGGTGCCACTCGTGGAGGTGGAGGCAGTAGCCTATTCAAGGCTACCCCAAATTGTCTCCTCTACACGAGCCACTTGTCGGCTCGTGAGCCTTAGACGGCTCGTGGGAGTGGCCTTGGTCATGCCTTGGTGGTGGTGAGCATGATGAGGAAGTGGAAAGCCACTGCCTCAAGGCACACTAGAGGGACCACGACTCGTGGCTTGGACCACAACTCGTTGCTTGGACCACGGCTCGTGGACCCCCTCTTGAAGATGCCTTGGGATTGTGAGCTAAAGGAACTTGTTGCCTAGCCACTGCCTCAAGTCCACGAAGGGTACCACGACTCGTGGTCAGGACCACGGCTCGTGGACCCCCACGTGGTCAATGACAGATCACTTAAGTGAGGGTTATTTTGGGAATTTCTGGTTTAAGTCCAATCAAAGTGAAGTCATTTTGGGTCACTGTATAAGTCATTTTTAAGTCAAATTCACCCAAACTAAGTCATTTTTCCCAAACACTCAAATAATTCCCAAAGTTCATCTCCTCACCAAAAATTCTTTCTCTAGAATATCAAGGAAGAAGAAGAAGGAAGAAGATAGAGCTAGGGTTCAAGAAACAAGTTCTACTCATCAAATTCATTGCGCTTCATTGTTAAGGTATGGTAGTCCTTCATCGATGGATAACCTTCATCCATGTAGTCCCTTCAAAACCCCAATTTCAAAGATAGAAATCCCCCAAAAGCTAGGGTTTGTCTCCAAGTCATGGGTTCCTTTAAAAAATGATTCTAATGCTTGAATTACCTTATATTATGATTGAATTGATGATTTATTATGGTTTTATGTTGAAATCCCCAAGAACCCATGAAGCCACCATATTGCTCATGTAACACCCCGAAAATCTAATGACCTAAGTTAGAGCCTAACATGTAGTCTAGTAGCCTAATGAAGTTAAAACGTAAGGTTAGAGTCCTAAAATAACTTTCCTAACTTAGTACTAGGATTTTAGTGCCTAAACGTCAAGGCACGACCCCCTAGGACCCCTAAGGGTCCTTGAGGAGGACCCAAGAGAAGGTCCAAAAAGCTGTAAAATACAACATGAACCACGTTTGGGCACTTACGAGCCGTGGGTGGAACCACGCTCCATGGTTAGGAGGCGTGGTTTGAGACTTAGTCTCCCCAAACCACCCCAAAAACTTCCATGTTCCAGTCCCATTCCACGAGCGTGCAGTACGGTCCGTGGGCCAATTCACGCCCCGTAGAAGGGTCTCGTAGGTGAGGCCTAAAGGCTGGCCAAGATAACAAGCCCCATTCCCAAACCACGAGTAACCAGTACGGTCCGTGGTTCCATCCACGCCCCGTGGATAGGGTCTCGTGGATGGGGGCCTGTGAAGCTGCCTTAAGTCGGTCAAAGATGCAAACATTTCATTAATTCCTTAATTAATTATTAAAGGTTAAGGGCGGTTTAAATTAGTTATTTAGACATATATAAGTATATATTAACTATTAACAACCTCTTTTAACACCTCTTAACTCACAAACTCAATACTCAACCAACTCTCCTCCCAAAAATATTCTCTCTTTAAATTCCATTGAAGAACAAAGAAGAAGGTCAATATTAGGGTTCAAGCTCCAAGATTTGCACTACAATTTCGTGGAAAAACATCAACCAAGGTATCAGAACCTTGATTCATGGAACACTTTCTCCATGAATGCCTTCAAACTCTAATTTCAAAATTGGTAACTTGTTCAAAAACTAGGGTTTTCATTCTAGCCATGGGTTCTTCCTAAAAATAATTTTATTATGTTAATTGCATTATATTATGGATGATTGATATTTAATGGTTATTTTTATTGTAAAATTCCCAATGAACCCATGAACACCCCCATGACTCAAATTTCATGAATTGTGATGGGTGTATTGATGCAAGATGATTACTATGAATTCTATCTATGTTAATCTAGTTATTGAATCTTGTTTTATTCACGCCTATTGTAGTATCTTTAGGTGTAATTGTGTGACATGATTCATAATCCTTGAGAGGGGGTAAATTGCTAGGGTTTATACATGTTGATGAATGTTGTGCATGGACTCATAATTCAGTTAGAAAGTGAAGATCCTATGACTATTGTGTAAATTGAGGTATTGTTGAAAGGCCATTCTTCCCTTACCCTTACACTTGATTATGTATGAATTGTCTAGGATGATGATAATGTTGTTGTGGGGTTACACGACACTGGATTCCATGTAGCTCATATGGTCTATGTCGTTTATGACTACTTTTCCCTATATAATAAAGATAATGAATGAGACATGAACTATACTATGACTTCTTGGTGAGTTTTACTTAGTAGGAGTGGGGGTATGGGACTTCACTTCCACATTGCACAAGTAGACTTAGTAAGATGTCATGGGATGATTCCTTTATATTATGATGTGATTTGAATGTATGCATATATGTTGAATAGGTAGTTGTTATGAATGCCTTTCCTTATAATTCAAGTAATGTACATGACTATTTCCTTATTTATGGCTATTGATTTTGATGAGGTCTAAAGATGATATGTATGACTAAGGTAGCTTCAAAAGAGTACTTAGTAAGGTTGGTATTATGGGATGCCAGCCATACATTGCACACGTGTTCCTTAGGGGTTGCTAATGTATTGATGTTACTATGTTGTGAGTATAAATGTGATTATAACTTGTCTTTTACATTGAAAATGCATGTTGGTTTCCAAACTTGATAAATGCATACTTTGCAACTAAAATGTCCTTTTTATCATATTTAAAGGATTTTATGCATGTTTCCATACTTAGTACATATTTTTGTTAACCCCTTCTTCTTCTACATTTTTATAAGTGTAGGTTCCAGCTAGGTGACATACACTCTCTTTTCTTGAAGAAGACTTGGATTGCTTATCTCCAAGTTGTGGTGAGTCCTTAAGTTCGAGGACATATTATCTATTTCTTAGTTTCTATTGTATTTCTCATAGTGAGACTTTTATTGATGTAATGGGCTAAGTCCCAAACTTTGTATTCCTATGTTTTAGATGGTAAATGAGACAAAGTCTAGATTCTTATGATTTTCGGTTATGAAAATGATGTTTGACTTCTATTGTAAAAGTTTTAAATTTTTCCGCATTATTTCTATGTCTTATGTAATGGTGATGCTAGAGGCTTGTATGAGACCCCTTTGGGGTCAAGTATGCCGTGTTACATCTACGGGGTACTCCTGGGTCGTGACAAACTTGGTATCAGAGCATAAGGTTTTGGGAATGGTATTTAGGTTGATGTCTCATGAACCACATCTAGTAGAGTCTTGCTCATGAGTGTGAAGTGCGCCACACTTATGAATGAGAGGCTATACGCTGTTTAGGAACTTTCACTTCTTCCATTACTTTTTAGTCGTGCTTTAGAGTCCTAACTCTATGAAGTCCTTTCTCCTAACCCTTCTCTTGTGATTATAGGCAATGAATACAAGAAGAAGGAATGCAAAGAGGATGCAAGATGAGAATGTGAATGAGGGAGTTCCTCCCCAAGCTCTTCAAGATTCTCAAACTCCTAATGATGAAAGGGCAATGACTAATGTGGAGATAAGGGCGGCTCTCCAAACCTTGACTCAACTTATGATGGTTCAAACTCAAGCCGTCACCACTCAAGCCCAAGCTATAACGGCATAAACAAATATGGAAGTTGGGCCCCGAGTGAATCCTAATGTGAGCACCATGGCTTCAAGGTTGAGAGACTTTACTCAAATGAAGCCTCCTATGTTCTTTGGTTCTAAAGTGAATGAAGACCCACAAGAGTTTTTGGAAGAGGTCTACAAGATAGTGGATGCTATGGGAGTGACTTCTATTGAGAAAGTCGAACTATTCGGGTATCAATTGAAAGATGTGTCCCAAGTATGGTACTCTCAATGGAAGGATAATAGGGCTATAAGAGCGGGTCCCATTGGTTGGGATATGTTCAAGAATGCATTCCTCGGTAGGTTCTTTCCACGGGAAAAGAGGGAAGCAAAAGTGGAGGAATTCATCAACCTTCATCAAGGAGGTATGAGTGTCCAAGAATACTCTTTGAAATTTAATAAGTTGTCCAAATATGCCCCATCTTTAGTGTCTAATGCTAGAGATGAAATGAACCATTTTGTGACGGGGTGTCCGACTCTATTGAGGAAGAATGCTGTGCGGCAATGCTTCATGACAATATGGACATTTCACGTCTAATGGTGTATTCTCAACAAGTTGAGGAGACAAGTCTTAGAAAGAAGAATAGAGAGGTAAAACGACAAAGACCGATGATAGTAATTTTTATAAGGGTAAGTTTGAAGGTCAAAGTGGACCAAGGTTCAAGAAGAGGTTTTCTAACCAAAGCTCCTCTAATGCTCCTAAGACCAACAAAGATAGGGAGTCTAACCCTAAGCCTCAAGGAGGCAATAAGATTGGACCTTCCATGGAGAGGCCTACATGTGCCAAGTGTGGTAAGAAGCATGAGGGAAAATGTCTTGCCGGTATGGGTGTGTGCTATGGATGTGGAAAAAGTGGGCATCAATTGAAAGATTGTCCAACCCATATGGCCAAGGGAAGAGAGGGCAATCAGACTCCTCCTATTGGTTCCAATTCCAATGCTTTTAAGAAGAATCACTTCTATGCTCTTCAATCAAGAGGTGACCAAGAGAGCTCCCCGAATGTTGTAACGGGTATGTTGCAAGTCTTTTCCATTGATGTTTATGCATTATTAGACCCCAGTGCCACTTTATCTTTTGTTACACCCTTTGTGGCTATGAAATTTGATGTACTCCCCGAAACCCTAACAAAGCCTTTTTTGGTTTCTACTCCGGTTGGTGCCTCAGTTGTAGCTAAAAGAGTATATAGGAGTTTCCCTATTTCTTTGTCTTATAAAGTCACTTTGGTTGATTTGGTAGAATTAGACATGCTTGATTTTGATGTAATTTTGGGCATGGATTGGCTGCATGCATGCTATGCTTCAATAGATTGTAGGACCCGGGTGGTCAAATTTCAATTTCCAAAAGAGCCAATTTTAGAGTGGAAAGGGGGAAATTCTATTCCTAGAGGGCAATTTGTTTCATGTCTAAAAGTTAGAAAAATGATCTCAAAGGGATGCATGTATTACATTGTTAGGGTTATGGACGTTGAGTTCGAGACTCCTTCTTTGGAGTCGGTCCCCATAGTGAGTGAGTATCTGAAAGTCTTCCCCAATGACTTACCCGATATTCCTCCCAAACGGGAAATAGACTTCGGGAGTGAAGGTGAACATAAGGATCATTTGAGGATAGTATTGCAAGTCCTTAAGGACCACCAATTATATGCTAAGTATAGTAAGTGCGAGTTTTGGCTAAGGTCGGTTGCCTTCCTTGGTCATATTGTGTTGAGCATGGGTATTGATGTGATCCTAAAAAGACGGATGCGGTCAAGATTTAGCCTAGACCTCTAGCTCCTACCGATATTAGAAGCTTTTTGGGTTTGGCCGATTACTATAGGATGTTTGTTGAGGGTTTCTCCTTTATTGCTTCTCCATTAACGACTTTAACTCAAAAGAAAGCAAAGTTTGTGTGGTCGGAGGCTTGTGAGAAAAACTTCCAAGAATTGAAAGATAGACTTACGTCCGCTCTGGTGTAGACCTTACCAGAGGGTATCGATGGGTTTGTGGTATATTGTGACGTTTCTCGAGTGGGTTTGGGATGTGTCCTTATGCAACGTGGTAAAATGATTACCTATGCTTCGAGGCAACTCAAGGTACATGAAAAGAATTATCCAACTCATGATCTCGAATTAGCGGCGGTGGTATTTGCCTTGAAAATTTAGAGACATTACCTTTATGGGTTCATGTAGATGTTTTCACCGACTACGAGAGTCTTCAATATGTGTTTAGTAAAAAAGAATTGAATATCTGACAAAGAAGGTGGTTAGAACTTCTAAAGGATTATGATATGAGTGTCCTTTACCACCTCAGCAAAGCCAATGTAGTTGTGGATCCCCTAAGTAGATTGTCCATGGGTAGTGTGGTTCATGTAGAAGATGAGAAGAAGGAATTGGTTCGTGATGTGCATAGGTTTGCCCGATTAGGTGTCCAACTAGTGGATTCCACCAAGGGTGGATTCATGGTCCATCATAGTTCCGAATCATCCTTTGTGGTTGACGTAAAGTCTAAACAACACCTTGACCCTATATTGATGGAGTTGAAAGAATCGGTTCTCAACAAGTCCGTTGAGGCTTTCTCCCAAGGGGGAGATGGCTTAGGTACCAAGGTAGATTATGTGTTCCGAATGTATGGCTTGAGAGAGCAAATTTTAGAAGAGGCTCATGGTTCGCGATATTCTATTCATCCGAGACCCACCAAGATGTACCGTGATCTATGGGAGGTCTATTGGTGGAATGACATGAAAAAGGATATAGCGGGTTTTATGGCCAAATGTCCGAACTGTCAACAAGTTAAGGCCGAACACCTAAAACCGGGAGGTTCATTGCAAGATATAAATATTCCCACTTAGAAGTGGGAGGAGGTGAATATGGACTTTGTGGTGGGTTTGCCTCGTACTCAAAAGCAACATGATTCTATTTGAAAGGTCATTGTTGATAGGATGACTAAATCAGCCCACTTCATTCCCGTAAAGGTTACTTTTCAGCGAAAGACTATGCCAAATTGTACATCAAAGAGGTAGTGAATTTGCATGGGGTTTCTTTGTCTATCATTTTGGATCGGGGTGCTCAATTTACTTCACATTTTTGGAAGACGTTCCAACAAGGGATTGGTACCAATGTTAAACTTAGTACCGCTTTCCACCCACAAACAGATGGTCAAGAGGAACGCACCATTCAAACCTTAGAGGATATGTTGAGGGTGTGTGTGATTGATTTCAAGGGTAATTGGATGATCATCTCCCATTGATAGAATTTGCCTACAACAATAGTTACCACTCAAGCATTGCCAGATCTCCGGTTGGTTGGTTTGAAGTAGGTGAGTTTGCTCTAATTGGTCCTGAACTAGTTTATGATGCCATTGAAAAAGTTTGACTCATAAGAGAGAGGTTGAAAATGACCCAAAGTCGGCAAAAATCTTGTGCCGATGTTAGAAGGAGGGATCTTGAATTTGAGGTTGGTGATTGGGTCTACTTGAAAATCTCACTTATGAAAGGTGTGTGGTAAGAAGGGGAAGCTTAGTCCCCGGTATGTGGGCCCATACCAAATCTTGAAACTTGTTGGGAAAGTTGTATATGAATTAGACTTGCCAAATGAGTTGGCCCCGGTTTACCTAGTGTTTCATGTTTCCATGCTCAGTAAGTGTATTGGTGATCCAGTATCCATCCTTCTTTTAGAGGGTTTAGGAGTTGATGAAAACCTTTCTTATGAAGAGGTCCCAGTTGAGATCTTGGACCGACAAGTGAAAAGGTTGAGTAATAAGGAAGTAGCCTCTGTTAAGGTTTTATGGAAGAATCACTTAGTTGAGGGTTCTACTTGGGAGGCCAAGGCTGATATAAAGTCCCGTTACCCTCATCCTTTTCCTTCTACTCCTATCCAAACTTGAGGTAAATAATTCCTCTTAAGTTTTAAGTGTTTGGGAGTCATGTGTATTGTATGAATTATCCATGATTTCCTTATATTGTGCATGTCCCTGTGAGAATTGATGTTTAGAATATATTGAGTTTTCATGATTTATATATATTCCTCATGCTGATTTGCACTTTAGTATGATAATTGCATTTTTGACTTCATGAGGTAAATTGATAGACATGCTTAGTTATGTTTTGATGAATGGCTTATTGGCTCCATATTATTGTATTGAGCTTACTTGAGATGGAGAAGTTAGTTCCTCTCATGTTGATGTAAATTATTGAGTTTCATGCATACTGGGATGGTCGATGTAGTTCCTACTTCCTTGTATTGCGTTAACCATGTTGAGAAATGGAGTTGAAGTTTCCTCCTTTTGAAAAGTACATAAAGTGATTGTTGCATTTGTGAGTTTTGCATATTATGATGCTTCATGCATGATGGGCTGCTAATCTAGAGTTTCTAACTTAGTTTGATGTTTTGGTCATCATTCGGGGATGAATGTTCCCAAGAGGGAGATAATGTAAAACCCCAGAAATCTAATGACCTAAGATAGAGCTTAACATGTAGTCTAGTAGCCTAATGAAGTTAAAATGTAAGGTTAGGGTCCTAAAATAACTTCCCTAACTTAGTACTAGGGTTTTAGTGCCTAAACGTCAAGGCACGACCCTGTAGGACCCCCAAGGGTCCTTGAGGAGGACCCAAAGGAAGGTCCAAAAAGTTGTAATATATAGCATGAATCACGTTTGGGCAACCACGAGCCGTGGGTGGAACCACGCTCCGTGGTTAGGAGGCGTGGTTCGAGACTTAGTCTCCCCAAACCACCCCAAAAACTTCCATGTTGTAGTCCCATTCCACGAGCGTGCAGTACGGTCCGTGGACCAACTCACGCCCTGTGGAAAGGTCTCATAGGTGAGGCCTGAAGGCTGGCCAAGATGACAAGTCCCAGCCCCAAACCATGAGCGACCAGTATGGTCCGTTGTTCCATCCACTCCCCGTGGATGGGGTCTCGTGGATGGGGGCCTGTGAAGCTGCCTTAAGTCGGCCAAAGGTGCAAACATTTCATTAATTCCTAAATTAATTATTGAAGGTTAAGGGCTGTTTAAATTAGTTATTTAGACATATATAAGTATATATTAACAATTAAAAAACTCTTTTAACACCTCACAACTCACAAACTCACAACTCAACTAAATCTCCTCCTAAAAAATTCTCTCTCTAAACTCTATTGAAGAACAAAAAAGAAAGTCAAGATTAGGGTTCAAGCTCCAAGCTTTTCACTCCAATTTCGTGGGAAAACATCAACTAAGGTATGGGAACCTTGATTCATGGACCACTTTTTCCATGAATCCCTTCAAACTCTAATTTCGAAATTGGTAACTTGTTCAAACACTAGGGTTTTCATTCTAGCCATGGGTTCTTCCTAAAAATGATTTTATTATGTTAATTGCATCATATTATGGATGATTTGATGTTTAATGGTGATTATTATTGTAAAATTCCCCATGAACACCCCCATGACTCAAATTTCATGAATTGTGATGGGTGTATTGATGCAAGATGATTACTATGAATTCTATCTATGTTAATCTAGTTATTGAATCTTGTTTTATTCACGCCTATTGTAGTATCTTTAGGTGTAATTGTGAGACATGGTTCATAACCCTTGAGAGGGGGTAAATTTCTAGGGTTTATACATATTGATGAATGTTGTGCATGGACTCATGATTCATTTAGAAAGTGAAGATCCTATGACTATTGTGTAAATTGAGGTATTGTTGAAAGGCCATTCTTCATTTACCTTTACACTTGATTATGTATGAATTGTCTAGGATGATGATAATGTTGTTGTGTTGATTGAAAGTCTATTCTCATGAAAACACTATGAACAATAATGTGAAAGGCTTACTCACATGTTAATGATGATTCTAAGGTTGAAAGTTAGTTCTCACTTTATTGAATCTATGAGCTATTTTATGAGTTGTATTGAATGAAGGGTAGAGCACTCCTTCACACATGTAAATACAATTCAATACTAATTATGTATAATTTGGGAAATAATGCTTAGTACCGAGTGGATATGGAAAATGAGGAAAATAACCATCCGCCAATGCAATAGGTTGGGTCATCTAAAGTAAACTCATGAGATGGAAGATCCTCCGCCAATGCAATAGGTTGGGTTTCTAGATGCAATCTCCCTATCCCATAACTATGTTCCCACATAGGTCTTTAGCTAGTGGATCCACCTTATAGATATACATTTAGTTCTAACTTAGGCAAGTTGGACACCTTTTTTCGGTGTGGGGTTACACGACACCGGATTCCATGTAACTCACATGGTCTATGTCGTTTATGACTACTTTTCCCTATATAATAAAGATAATGAATGAGACATGAGCTATATTATGACTTCTTGGTGAGTTTTACTTAGTAGGAGTGGGGGTATGTGACTTCACTTCCACATTGCACAAGTAGACTTAGTAAGATGTCATGGGATGGTTCCTTTATATTATGATGTGATTTGAATGTAGGCGAAATGGTCTGATGGACCCTTATACTTGTATCAGTTTGTATTCTGAATCCTTGTATTTACCCCTTTGTCATCTGGGCCCTTAAACTCAATTAAAATGAGACTTTTAAGCCCCTCCAACCATATGTGTAGCTCACTCTCCTTTATATAATTGACATGTCATATCCACGTCAGATATATTAATGCCACATCATAATTATTTCATAACTATTTTTAAAATTATTAACCAACATTATTTAATAAAATGTAAAATAATAACATTTTAATTTATTATTGGCATTTCTAATTCTCCGTATTTTCACTATTTTGCGACCAAAAGAAAGCCATTGCCGGCGACGTCGCCATTTTTACCGGCGAAATCACATATACTTTCTCCCTCACCCGTCTTCATCTCCGCCGCACACTATCACTATTTTTCTTTCCTCCTCCAACCTCCACAGTAACAACAACGTAAGTCACCACACAACTAGATCTGGCCACCGCACAACCAGATCTAGCCAAACTTTTCGTAATCCAACGTCAACTACTATTTTCACACCCCAAATTGCTTAGAAATACAATTTCACACCAACCTCTGCCTGAAACTCATCGAAATATACCCAAAATTCGCCTGAGATTTTCTTGGGTTATCGAAACCGATTGAAAAAAACATGTTTAAGAGATTAGAAGGAGACGATTGTTGTGAAAGATTGAAGATGGGGAGGAAAAGGAAGTCTCTAGCATCGAGCCTTGGTGAGGTGGATCGAATCATGTATTCGACTTTCTGTAGCGCTGCTAATTCCTTTTCTCGGCTTTATACTCAGGCTATGAACCAACAGAAACTTTCCTTCCTCTCCGGTGAACGCCATGGAATGGTATTGAAATTTGAGATCAACATGTTATGAAGAAAATCTCCGTCTATGCCCCTGCTTGGGACCATGCTGTTGGAATCATATGTGTTCAGGAAGCTGGGGAAAGGTGACTGACTGGGAAGGAAGTTCAATTGATTTTGCAGCAGATCAAGTTGCACGGAGATCTTTGGGAAGAAGATCTAAAAAAGTTGAAGTTGCCAGGGTTGGAAAGCAATTAAGCTTTGGGAAGAGGAAAGCAATTAAGCTTTGGGAAGAAGAAATTACTTTTTAATTAATTGTTTTTTAATAAAAATATTTCTTTTATAATTTTAATATTTTTTTAACCTAAAAAAGTTGTTCACTCGCCTAAAAATGCGTGAAGTCACACACTTTCGCCAACTCAACCATCTTAAAGACACATAAGCTTGGTCAATGGTCAAAGGATTTGTTAAATTGTGTTTTATTGAGTTTAAGGGTCCAGATGATAAATGTGTAAGTAGAAGGGTTCAAAATACAAACTGATACAATTATAAGGGTCCATCAGACCATTTCGCCTTGAATGTATGCATATATGTTGAAGAGATAGTTGTTATGAATGACTTTCCTTATAATTCAGTAATGTACATGACTATTTCCTTATTTATGGCTATTGATTTTGATGAGGTCTAAAGATGATATGTATGACTAAGGTAGCTTCAAAAGAGTACTTAGTAAGGTTGGTATTATAGGATGCCAGCCATACATTGCACAAGTGTTCCTCAGTGGTTCCTAAGGTATTGATGTTACTATGTTGTGAGTATAAATGTTATTATTAGTTGTCTTTTACATTGAAAATGCATGTTGGTTTCCAAACTTGATAAATGCATACTTTGGTACTAAAATGTCCTTTTTATCATATTTAAAGGATTTTATGCATGTTTCCATACTCAGTACATATTTGTGCTAACCCCTTCTTCCTCTACATTTTTATAAGTGTAGGTTCTGGCTAGGTGACATACACTCTCTTTTCTTGAAGAAGACTTGGATTGCTTATCTCTAAGTTGTGGTGAGTCTTCAAGTTTGAGGACGGATTATCCATTTCTTAGTTTCTATAGTACTTCTCATAGTGAGACTTTTATTGATGTAATGGACTAATGTAACGACCCGGAAAATGATAGAGTGAAACTAGAGCCTCACATGTGAGGTTGGAGTCGAGAACTTAATGAAATAGTTATAATTGAATTTGACCCAAAAAGTTCTTAAAATGTGCTTCGGAAGTTACCGGAAACTTGTTTAGCTGTATATAAAAAGATCCGTTTCGTTTTTCGAAAATCCGACTTCATATTCTTGTTTAGGGGGTCAAATTGAGTGGGAAATGGGTCTAACCCAAATTTTAGAGCAACCGTATCAAAATCCGAAATTTCCAAGTGAAGCCTTTTTCGAGGGTCTACTTTGGAGGGTCATATCTCCTAGCACACAAATAATTGGGTGGCCCATAACATATCCATGGAAAGCCCTTTGAGTTAGCTACCTAACGCACTTCGTTTCACCTCATTCGGAGTTCGGACGAAGAAGTTATGCCCATTTTCGTAAAATCTGTCCGGCAGGAAATGCAAATTTCCAGTGACCGAAATTACTGTTCACCCGCCTCTTTTTTTTTTCTAAGTGTTGGACCATTTTTTTCCAAAGGACATATATTATTTCCTAGAAATTATAAAACCCTTTTGACCAAAATTCTTCCATTTAAATCACTCCAATTAGGAAGAAAAAAGAAACCCTCCCTCTCTCAAAAAAAAAAACTCTCTCAAAACCCCATGGAAGCTCAAGGTGAAAGATGGAGCTAGGGTGGATGGTGGCTGCTGATTTCTTCTCTAATTTCGTTTGGTTCTTGAAGAATAAGGTATGGGGACTCTTCATCTTTGATTCCTTCTTCAATCAAAGAGTCAATCCAAAAGATTTCAAAAGTTGTTCAAAAACTCAAAATCCTAATTTCGATTCTAGCATGGGTTCTTGCATTAAATGTTTTTTTTAATGAGGATTTATGTTATTATTGATGGTTTTAAGAAAGGAAATTCCATGAACCCATGTCTTTGCAAATTTCCAAAAGTTGGCTTATGAAGTGGGGTTATTGTTTATGATTGAATGATGATAGAATTATGCTTAAATTGAGTTGAATAGTTGATTTCTATTATTATCTATGTTTATCTATTGTGAATTATTGGAGAGTTGAGGAATGGTGATTGTGGCTTTGGAAAAGGGTAAGTTGGCCTAACTTCATTGTTAATGTAGAATTGATATAAAATTTTGATAGGTTGATGTGTGAACCACTTATGGTGGAGGTGTCTACTTATGGAATGTATTATGATTGAGGCCATGAAGGGCATTATATGAGTGTTATTGTATTGTTATATTATTATATATGAATGAGGCTATATGTAAAGTCCTATATGAAGCTATACGTAAAGTTTTATGTGAAGCTATATATGAAGGTATGGTGTGAATGAGTTTTATGTGAAGCTATATATGAAGGTATGGTGTGAATGAGTTTTATGTGAAGCTATATATGAAGGTATGGTGTGAATGAGTTTTATGTGAAGCTATATGTGAAGGTATGGTGTGAATGAGTTTTATGTGAAGCTATATGTGAAGGTATGATGTGAATGAGTTTTATGTGATCTTGTGATGATCCTATGTAAAGTGGATAGCATTGTGAGTTAAAGTATGATTTCTCATGATGTATATGTGAAATGATGTTGGATTATGAAGTATCCTTAAATGAAAATGTTGTGACTTGGTTGGTAGACTAAAGTGTCCCTCCTTGTTACTTAAAGTCTTGAATGCATGAATGTGTGAAATGGGCAAAACTAAGAAATGGTGCCCTTTCTATAAATGCTAAAAGAGGAATTCTAGGCCAAGACTTGAATCGGCAAAACTAAGAAATGGTGCCCTTTCATAAGTCTAGCTTTCCTAAGTAAATGTAAAACCATGAAATCGGTAGACCTAATGGTGGTAGCCCTTCTCATGTGTGAAATGATGAACCTTGGATCGGTAGGCCTAAGGCACCCTTCTAGGGGGATTTAATGAGCTATCCTTATGAACCTTGATTGGCCATGACTAAGAAATGGGGCCTTTCTTGGGAAGAGGTATTATGAGTTGGTTGAACTAGAAAAGGAACCTTCTCTAAGTACATATGTGATTGAATACTCTATGGGAAATAAGGCTAGCATCGAGTGGATGTGGTTAGGAAGGTGGCCTAGTTGAGTATGAGATTAGGCACAATGAACTTCCTTGGACATCCCCTAAACCATGTGCCTACATGGGTTGCTTACTAGTTCTACCTTTGGCAAGTAGAACAACCTCCACGGAGTAGGATAGACTCCGGATTCCATACCTAGCTAGTATGGTCTATGTCGGTTATGCCTATTCCCATCATGTGGGATGTGCACTCTAGTTATTGGATAGGTTCTACAACGTGTAGGTAGTAGTATGGGATGCTATCTACACATGGCACGAGTAGGCTTTGAAGATACTAAAGTGAGTTCCCTAAGTCTAACGACTATTATGTGAAAGTCCCCTTATGTGCTTGAATGTCTCCAAAATGGTTTCTTAAAGAATGTTGGTCTATTGATGTCATGTTATAAAGGAAATGTCCTTATCTAAGGTAATCTTAGGGAACACTTAAGTGTGCTTGAAGAGGTTGTATGGGCGATCACTTCTTGTCTCACTCAAGTGTGTCTTAAGGTTATATTAGGTAGAGGTCTTATGGTAATGAAATGACATGTGTTCTTTTAAAGTTAAGCATGGGTTGTATATGGACTTATGTTAAGTATGTGTGTGCTTGGCTATGGTCTCATATGTTAATGTTGACTTGTATTATGTCTCTTATACTTGTAAAGGAGAGGTTTTATCAAATGATATGAAAGCATTACTTCCTTGAAAATGTCCTTTTTGGCATGTTTTTGCATGGTCTCCATACTTAGTACTTAATTGTGCTAACCCCTTTCTTTCCCTTTTTGAACTAAAGTGTAGGGATTTGGAGATGATGACATGTCATGGCTTTGATAGGTTTCTAAGTGTTGAAGATGAAGACTTGGTGAGTCCTCATAGATTCGAGGACAATACACAATATGTTCTTTTATGTCTTTTTAGTATTGTTTAAGTTGTGTACGGGATTGGTCCCAAATTTTGTACTCTAAAGTATTAGATGGTTTTGAGACATCATGTATAAAGTCTAGAAAGTCTTTCGCTTGCTATTTTTTTTTTTTTTTTTAAATTATGAAATGTTTTCTTGGTAAAGAAAGTTTTAAATTCCTTATGGTTTTAGTGTCTATGCGATGAATGAATGCTAAGAGACTAGTATTAGACCTCTTCGAGGTCGAGTACGCCGGTTACGACTAGGGGGTGCTCTCGGGTCGTGACAACTAAGTCCCAAACTTTGTATTCCTATGTTTTAGATGGTAAATGAGACAAAGTCTAGATTCTTATGATTTTCGATTATGAAAATGAAGTTTGACTCCTATTGTAAAAGTTTAAAAATTTTTCGTATTATTTCTATGTCTTATGTAATGATGATGCTAGAGGCTTGTATGAGACCCCTTTGGGGTCAAGTACGCCGTGTTACGTCTAGGGGGTACTTCTGGGTCGTGACAACTCAATTATGATCTTGTGAATGTGGGTTTGTTGATTATAGAAGAATGTTATGAGATTATGCTAGTGATAGTTGGGTTACTTGAATTATGTTGTTATCCATGTCTATTGTAGTAATTCTAGATGTGGTGATTGAATGTGACCCTTGGCCCTTGAAGGGTAAAGTATGAGAATTATGCATGATTATGGGATTTATGTACATGCTATAAGAACACTTTGAGAGGAAAGTGATTATGATTATGATCTAGTTGTTGTGTTGTTGAAATGTTATCCTCATACACACACCTATGTATGAATATGATATGATGTGATAGGTTTTCTCACAATATGATGATTCTAAGGTTGAAAGACTATTCTCACCTATTGAATATATGAGATTTAGTAGGAGTTATGTTGGATTGAGTGTCAAGATATTCTTCCATGAGTATGAACTTAAGCCAATACTTAATACGAACTCCATGGGAATTAATGCTTAGCACCGAGTGGATAGTGATATGAGATGGAAGCCCTCACGATAGTAGAGGCCGGGTTTCTAGGAGCAATCTCTTGGGATGGAAGCCCTCATGATAGTAGAGGCCGAGTTTTCTAGTAGCAATCCCCTTATCCCATAAACTATGTGCCCCCAGAGGTCTTTATCTAGTGGATCCACCTAAGCTAAGAGTATGGTTCTACCTTTGGCAAGTAGGACAACCCCTTTTCGGTGTGGGGTAGACACCGGATTCCATGTTAAGCTCACATGATATATGTCGGTTAAGGCTTATCCCACAATGATAGTATGAACAAGAATATGAGTTATGATCTATAGTTACTTAAGAAGCTTTACTTAGTATGGGTGGGATTATGAGATCTTATTCATGCATTGCAAGTAGGCTTTGAAGGTACCTATGGTATGGTTCTCTTATGCTATGATGATCTATGTAATAAATATGTTATGACTTATGCTTTTCCACTGTCTTCAAAATGATGCTTTAACTTAGTAAATTGCATGCATTCAACTAAAATGTCCCTTTTAGCATATTTTCATGATTTTTATGCATGGCTTTCATACTTGGTGCATTCTTGTACTAACACATATTTTCCTACATTTTCCCCAAGTGTAGGGTTCGGTTCTCAAGGTGGTCCTCATTGTGGCTAAAGCTGGATTTGATAATTTCTCCTAGCTTGTTGGTGAGTTCTCATGATTCAACGACGGATGTTTTCATTTAGTAGTTTCTTTCCTTATATTCCATTTCTGGACTAAATTGTATGGGCTGTGTCCCTATTTGTTTCAAGTATTGTAATAGATGACTATATTGAGACAAGTCTAGACTTCTGCTTTACTTTTATGAAAAACTTTTTAAGATTTTAAATGTTTTTTACTCTTATTGTTCTAATGCCTTACGTTATGATATGCTAAGTGGCTTACATGGTGACTTTTGGGGTATTGTGTGCCTTGTTACATGCAGGGGGTACCCCTGGGTCGTGACAAACTTGGTAATTAGGGCACAAGGTTTAGAATGATGCTAGGATGATGTCTCATAAGCCACGTCTAGTAGAGTCTTGTTCATAAGTGTGAAGAGCGCCACATTTATGAATGAGAGGCTACAAGATGATTAGGAAATTACACATCTTTCATTACTCTTGAGTCGTGCCTTAGAGTTCTACTCTATAAAGTCTCTTTCCTAATCCCTTTGTTGTGTCTTCAGGATATGAATACACGAAGGGCTAACGCAAGAAGAATGGAGGGTGATAATGTGATTGAAGAAGCTCCTCAAGCTAATCAAGCTTCAATTAATTCTTTGGCTATGTCGGATGTGGAGGTTAGGTAGGCTTTTGAAATGTTGCCCCAAGCTTTGACTACTCAAGCTCAAGCTATGACGGCTCAGGCCAATAGAGATGTTGTGACTCATGTGAATCCTAATGTGAATTCGGCTGCTTCAAGGGTTAGGGATTTTGCTAGAATGAACCCTCCTAAATTTGATGGCTCCAAAGTGGAAGAGGACCCTCAAGAATTTATGGAAGAGGTTTATAAAATACTTGCTATTATGGGGTGACTTGGTAGAGAAAGCGGAGTTGGCCGGTTACCAATTGAAAAATGTTGCACAAGTATGGTATAATCAATGGAAGAACAATAGAGTGCGAATTGTTTAAATATGCATTTCTTGATAGGTTCTTTCCCTAAGAGTTGAGGGAAGCTAAGCTGGAAGAGTTCATTAACCTTCGTCAAGGAAGCATGAACGTTAAAGAGTATGCACTAAAGTTCACTCAATTGTCCAAGTATACTCCAACTATGGTGGTGGATTTGAGGAATGAAATGAGTAGGTTTCTGACGGGTGTGTCCGGCTTAGTACTAAAAGAATGCCGTTCGGCAATGATCTATCATGATATGGATATCTCACGTCTCATGGTGTATGCCCAACAAATAGAGGAAGAGAAACTCAAGAAAAAGAATAGGGAGGTGAAAAGAGCTAGGACCGGTGATGGGAACTTCTCCAATGCTAAGTCTGATGGACAAGGTCGATCAAGGTTCAAGAAAATGTTCTCCAACGAAGGCTCCTTTAGTGCTCTTTCAAGGGTTAACAAGGATAGGTTGTCTAACCCTAAACCTCAAAGAGGTAATAGTGGTGGTTCTTATGTGGCTAGGCCTAATTGTGCAAAATGTGGAAGAAAACATGATGGTAAGTGCCTAGTTGGCTCAGACGATTTCATGGTTGTGGAAAGAGTGGCCACAAGATGAGAGATTGCCTAATGCTCATGGCCAAGGGAGAGAAGGCAAGCAAGCTTCTCTAAGTGGTTCAAACTACAATGCCCCAAAGAAAAACCGCTTTTATGCTCTTTAATCCCGAGGTGACCAAAAGAGCTCCCTAGATGTTGTGACCGACATACTAAAAGTATTTTCTATTGATGTATATTCCTTGTTATATCCCTGTGCTAATTAGTCCTTTGTGACTCCTTTTGTGGCCATGAAGTTTGAAATACTCCCCAAAGTGTTAATAGAACCTTTTTCAGTCTCTACCCCGGTTGGTGATTCTGTGGTGGTTAGGAGGGTTTATAGTAGTTTTCCCATTTCCTTGTCCCATAGAGTTACTTTGGTGGAGTTAGACATGTTAGACTTTGATGTGATTTTGGGTATGGATTGGTTGCATGCATGTTATGCCTCAATAGATTGTAGGACTCGAGTGGTTGGGTTCCAAATTCCAAATGAGCATATCTTAGAGTGGAAGGGGGGAAATTCTATGCCTAGAGGTCAATTTGTATCTTGCCTTAAAACTAGGAAGATGATCTCCAAAGGGTGTATTTACCATCTTGTTAGGGTGAGAGATGTTGAATCTGAAACCCCTTCTCTAGAGTTGGTTCCGATAGTTAATAAGTTCGCGGATGTTTTCCCCGATAATTTGCAGGGTATTCCTACTAAGCGGGAAATAGATTTTGGTATTGACCTTCTTCCGGATACGCAACCTATCTCCATCCCTCCTTATAGAATGGCTCTGGCCGAGTTGAAAGATCAACGAAAAGATTTATTAGATAAGGGCTTCATCCGACCGAGTATCTCTCCATGGGGTGCTCCGGTGTTGTTTTTAGAAAGAAGGATGGGTCTCTTAGAATGTGCATCGATTATCATCAATTGAATAAAGTGAACATCAAGAATAAGTATCCTCTCCTAAGGATAGATGATTTGTTTGACCAACTTCAAGGGGCTAGCTATTTCTCTAAGATTGTTCTTCATTCGGGTTATCACCAATTGAGGATGAGAGGGGTTGATATTCCCAAGACGGCCTCTAGAACCCGGTATGGTCACTATGAATTTGTGGTTATTTCATTTGGGTTGACAAATGCTCCGACGGCGTTTATGGACTTGATGAATAGAGTGTTTAGGCAATACCTAGACATATTTGTGATTGTGTTTATCAATGACATCTTGATCTACTCAAGGAGTGAGAATTAACATATGGACCATTTGAGAATTGTATTGCAAGTTCTTAAGGACCAACAACTTTTTGCAAAGTTTAGAAAGTGTGAATTTTGGTTAAGGTCCGTAGCTTTCCTTGGTCATATTGTGTCAAGCAAGTGTATTGACGTAGATCCTAAGAAGACGGATATGGTCAAGCGTTAGCCTAGACCTCTAACTCCTTCCGACATTAGAAGCTTTTTGGGTTTGGCCGGTTACTATATGAGGTTTGTTGAGGGGTTTTCCTCCATTGCTTCTCCATTGACGACTTTGACTCAAAAGAGGCTAAGTTTGAGTGGTCTGAGGCTTGTGAGAAAAGCTTCCAAGAGTTGAAAGATAGACTTACATCCGCGCCGATGTTGACTTTACCGAAAGGTAAAGATGGTTTCGTGGTGTATTGTGATTCCTCTAGAGTGGAGTTGGGATGTGTCCTCATGCAAAACGATAAATTGATTGCCTATGCTTCAAGTTAGCTTAAAGTCCATGAGAAGAATTATCCGATCTGTGATCTTGAATTAGTGGCGGTTGTGTTTACCTTAAAAATATGGAGGCATTATTTGTATGGGGTCCATGTGGATGTCTTAACCGATCACAAGAGTCTTCAATATGTGATTAGTCAAAAGGACTTGAATCTTCGTCAATGACGGTGGTTAGAATTATTAAAGAATTATGACATGAGTGTCCTTTATCACCTTAGCAAAGCTAATGTTGTAGAGGATTCACTTAGTAGATTGTCCATGGGTAGTGTGGCTCTTGTAGAGGATGAAAAGAAAGAATTGCTTCGTGAGGTGCATAGATTGGATCGACGAGGTGTCCAACTAATGGATTCTACCAAGGGTGGTGTCATGGTCCATAATGGTTCTAAATCGTCCTTTGTGATGGATGTGAAGTGTAAGCAAGATCTTGATCCTTTATTAGTTGAGTTGAACTCGGTACTTAAGAAGTCCGTTGAGGCTTTCTCCCAAGGGGGAGATGGGGTGCTTAGGTACCATGGTAGATTATGTGTTCCGGATGTTGATGGTTTGAGGGAACAAATTTTAGAGGAAGCTCATAGTTCTCATTATTCTATTCATCCGGGAGCAACCAAGATCTACCGTGATATATGGGAAGTCTATTGGTGGAATGGTATGAAGAAAGATATTGCGGAATTTGTAGCCAAATGTCCTAATTGTCAACAAGTTAAGGTTGAGCATCAAAGGCCGGGAGGCTTGTCCCAAGATATAAGTATTCCCACTTGGAAGTGGGAAGATGTAAATATGGACTTTATAGTGGGTTTGCCTCTCCTGAAGGTAACATGATTCTATTTGGGTCATTATAGATCGAATGACAACATCAGCCCACTTTATTCCTGTCAAAGATTCTTATTCAGCGGAAGACTATGCTAAGTTGTACATAATAGAGATAGTGAAGTTACATGGAGTTCCTTTATCTATTATTTCAGATCGGGGTACTCAATTTACTTCTCACTTTTGGAAGTCATTCCAAAAAGGGTTTGGTACTAAGGTTAAGCTTAGCACGACATTTCATCCCCAAACCGATGGGCAAGCGGAGCGTACCATCCAAACATTAGAAGATATGTTGAGGGCATGTGTTATAGACTTCAAGAGTAATTGGGATGACCATTTGCCATTAATAGAGTTTACCTGTAATAATAGCTATCACTCAAGCATCGGTATGGCTCCTTTTGAAGCTTTGTATGGTAGGAGATGTAGGTCTCCGGTTGGTTGGTTTGAGGTAGGTAAAATTGCTTTGATATGTTCCGAGCTAGTTTATGAAGCCATTGAGAAAGTTCGGCTTATTAGAGAGAGGTTGAGAACGACTCAAAGTAGACAAAAGTCTTATGCCAATGTTAGACAAATGGATCTAGATTTTGAAGTTAATGATTGGGTCTATTTGAAAATCTCACCCATGAAGGGTGTGATGAGATTTGGCAAGAAAGGGAAACTTAGTCCTCGATATGTAGGCCCATATCAAATTTTAAAGCGTATTGGGAAGGTTGCTTATGAGTTGGATTTGCCAAATGAGTTGGGCCCGGTTCATCCGGTATTTCATGTTTCTATGCTTAATAAGTGTATTGGAGATCCGGCATCCATTATTCCCCTAGAAGGGTTGGGAGTTGACGAAAGTCTTTCATATGAAGAGGTTCCGGTAGAGATTCTAGACCGACAAGCCAAGAGATTGAGAAACAAGGAAATAGCTTCCGTGAAGGTCTTATGGAGAAATCACTTAGTTGAGGGTGCTACTTGGGATGCCGAGGTCGATATGAAGTCCCGATATCCTAATATCTTTCCGTCTACTCCTATTCAAGCTTGAGGTAAATAGTTCCTCTTGAGTTTTAGTATGTTGGGAGTCATGTGTATTATATGTATTTTCCATGATTTCCTTATGTTATACATGTTCTTGAGAAATTCATGTTTAGTAAGAAAATGAGTTTTCATGATTTATGTTCCTCATGTTGTTGTGCACTTAGTATGAGTTGCCTATTGACTTCATGAGATGAGTTGATGAACACGCTTTAGTATGCTTTTGAGAGTAAATGCATATTGGCTCCATGATATTGTGTTGAACATGCTTTTATTGTGAGAAAGTAGTTCCTCCTATGAATATGAGAAATGTTGAGTTTCATGCATAATGGGTTGTAATATGTAGTTCCTATTTCCTTGTGTTGCATTGAAAATGTTTGAGATGGAGTTGATGTTTCCTTCTTTGAATTGTGAATTATTTTGATGTTTCATGCATGATGGGCTGCTAGTCTTGAGTCTTTACTTACATAAGGTGTCTAGATCGTCATTCAAGGATGAATCTTTCCAAGGAAGAGATATTGTAACACCCCGAAAACTAATAGGCTAAACTAGAGCTACGTTTGAGGGTTAGAGTCATGGAGGTGGCCTAGGGCCAAGGCAAGGGCCAAGTCTGCCCAAGCCTTGCCAAGGCACTGCCCCAAGACCACGAGGGACTTCACGACCAGTGGTGGTTACCACGAGTCGTGGTGCCACTCGTGGAAGTGGAGGCAGTAGCCTCCTCAAGGCTGCCCCAAATTGGCTCCTCCACACGAGCCACTTCACAGATCGTGAAGCCTTAGACGACTCGTGGGAGTGGCCTTGGTCATTCCTTGGTGGTGGTGAGCATGATGAGGAAGTGGCAAGCCACTGCCTCAAGGCCCACGAGAGGGACCACGACTCGTGGCTTGCACCATGGCTCGTGGACCCCTCGTGAAGATGCCTTGGGCTTGTGAGCTAAAGGCACTTGTTGCCTAGCCACTACCTCAAGTCCACGAAGTGGACCACAACTCGTGGTCATGACCATGGCTCGTGGAGCCCCACGTGGTCCCTGGCAGCTCACTTTAAGTGAGAGTTATTTTGGGAAATTCCAATTTAAGTCCAATCAAAGTGAAGTCGGTTTGGGTAAGTTTTGGGTCACTATATAAGTCATTTTTAAGTCAAATTCACCCAAACTAAGTCATATTTCCCAAACACTCAAATGATTCCCAAAGTTCATCTCCTCACCAAAAATTCTCTCTCTAGAACTTCAAGGAAGAAGAAGAAGGAACAAAGTGGAGCTAGGTTTCAAGATACAAGTTCTTCTCATCAAATTCATTGGGATTTGTTGTTAAGGTATGGTAGTCCTTCATCCATGGATAACCTTTATCCACAGAGTCCCTTCAAAACCCCAATTTCAAAGATAGAAATCCCCCAAAAGCTAGGGTTTGTATCCAAGTCATGAGTTCCTTTCAAAAACATATCTAATGCTTGAATTACCTTATAATATGATTGAATTGATGATTTATTATGGTTTTATGTTGAAATCCCCAAGAACCCATGAAACCCCCATATTACTCAATTATGATCTTATGAATGTGGTTTGTTGATTATAGAAGAATGTTATGAAATTATGCTTGTGATAGTTGGGTTACTTGAATTTGTTATTATCCATGTCTAATGTAGTAATTCTATATTTGTTTATTGAATGTGATCATTGGCCCTTGAGGGGTAAAGTATGAGAACTATCCATGATTATGGGATTTATGTACATGCTTTAAGAACACTTTGAGAGGAAAGTGATTATGATTTTGATCTAGTTGTTGTGTCATTGAAAGGTCATCCTCATATACACACCTATGTATGAATATGATATGATGTGAAAGGTTTTCTCATAACATGATGATTCTGAGGTTGAAAGGCTATTCTCACCTATTGAATCTATGAGCTTTAGTAGGAGTTAAGTTAGATTGAGTGTCAAGACATTCTTCCATGAGTATGAGCTTAAGTCAAGACTGTAACACCCGAAAAACTAGTAGGTGAAACTAGAGCCTTTCATGAGAGTTTTAGAGTTTGATGTGTGGGTTAGAATCGTAAAATGGCTTCCCATACGTAGGATATAGGTTTTAGGGGTTAAACGTCAAGGTACGAATCCCCAAGGACAAACCAAGGTCCTTGAGGATGACCTTAAAGTCTAACCCCATAACTGCCCAAAATCAAGAAAACCACGGATGGGACCTACGGGGAGTAGGTCTATCCACGCCTCGTGGGATAGGATCGTGGGTCAAGAGCCAAAGTGGGGAGCTGCAGACCACCACCTACGGACCTGCAAGACGCCCTGTAGACCCATTCACGGACCATGGGTCCTCGGTCGTGGGTCGTGCGTGCAATCTGCCTAAGGTTCGGCCAAGGTAAGGGTAGTTTAGGTAATTCCTAATTAAATTAGTTTGTTGTGAGGTCATTTTATATTGTTTTAATAAACTTATATAAGACTTTTTAAGTCATTAACTAACTCATACACCTCATAAATCCCAAGACCCCAAGTCCATAACCAACTTTCCCCCAAAATCTTCTCTCTAGAACTTCAAGGAAGAAGAAGAAGAAGATCAAGCTAGGGTTTGAAGTAGAGGACTTTACCACTCAATTTCGTGAGGATTTTTCATCAAGGTATGGTAGATTTTCATCTATGCGTAACCTTCACCCATATAGCCCCTCCAAAACCTCTAATTTCAAAACTAGAAAACCAAAAAGTTAGGGTTTGACTTCAATCTCATGGATTCCTTTCAAATTCGTTTTAAATCATTGAATTATGTTTGTTTATGGATATATTGATGATTTTATATGATTTTTAAGGTGATTTACTCAAGAATACATGAATTACCCTATTTTCCCAAATTGGATCTTAAAGTGTGGGGATTGATTGATGATTGTAGAATGCTATAGAATTATCAATGTTATGAATTGATTACTTAAATCATGTTATTTTCCATGCCTAATGTAGTAATTCTTGGTGTGTTGATTGAATGTGATCCATGGTCCTTGAAGGGTAAATTATGAGAATTTTGTATAATCATGATGCTTATGTACATGCTTTGTGAATACTTTGAAAGTGATGTGATTATGACTATAATGTAATTGTGATGATGTGGAAGGTTTTACTCACCTATATGAATCGGTAGGCCAATGGCATCCCTTTCACGTGTGAATAAAAGTGATCTTGATTGATATACCTTGAATTGGTAGGCTAAGGGTGTCCCTTTCTTGTGTAATTAAAAGTTATCTTGACTTAATGAACCTTGAATCAGTAGGCCAATGGAATCCCTTTCATGAATGACTAATGAAGTATTCTAAGGCTTTGTCTTGAATCAGTAGACCAATGGTATCCCTCTCATGATGAGTCAATGAACTATTATAATGATGAACCTTGAATTGGTAGACCAATGGTATCCCTTTCATGAGTATTCAATGAGTTATTCTAATGATGTACCTTGAATTGGTAGACCAATGGTATCCCTTTCATGTGTGTAATAATGGTAAATGAATCGGTAGGCAAATGGCATCCCTTTCATGTGTAGTAAGGTTTAAAGAGAATTAACTACTCCAATAGAATTTAATGCTTAGCACCGAGTGGATATTGTTAGGTGGAAGATCTCTCTATATAAGGCCGAGTTTCTAGTTACAACCTCCTTATCCCATAACTATGTGCCCACATAGGTTATTATCTAGTGGATCAACCAAAGCTAAAATGTTACCGGTTCTACCTTAGGCAAGTCGACCAATTCTTTTCGGTGTGGGACATGACAACAGATTCCATGATTTGCTCACATGGTCTATGTCGGTTAAGGCTTATTATCACCATGAACAAGAATGTGAGTTATGTACTATGGTTACTAAAGAAGCTCTATGCAGTGTGAGTGGGGCAATTGGACTTCATCCATGCATTGCACAAGTAGGCTTTGAGAGTGGTTATGGTGTGTTCCTAAAATGTTATAATGATTTATAAGGTGAATGTGCTTATCAAAATAAAGCTCTAAATGAGTCCAATTTGTGGACTCATCACTTATAATGATGCTATTGAGAATGTTGATATGAATGCTAAATGTTGAGATGAGTGCTTAAGTTGGATTGTTGCTATATGTTCCTTTCCTTGGTATGAATTGTTAAATGTGAATGTTCCTTGTTTATAAGTGTGAACTAAGGATGACATCAAAGAATGGTAAGTATGATAATGGTGACCTAAAAGTGGTACTTAGTATAGATGGAATTATGGGATCATTATCTATGCATTGCACAAGTATAACTTAGGGTTACTTATGAGATGGTTTTATTATTCTATAATGATCTATATGTTGAATATCCTTGTGACTGATGCTTTTTACACTAAAAGTGCATGATGATTCTCAAACATAATAAATTCATGCTTTTAAATTAAAATGTTCCTTTTAGCATGTTTCAAGGATTTTTATGCATGGCTATCATACTTAATGTATTTTTGTACTAACCCATATTTTCTACATTTTTCATAAAGTTTAGGTTCCGGTTCTTAAGGTGATTCTCTATTGGTTCAAACTTGGATCGACTATTCTCCTAGCTTGTGGTGAGTTCTCAAGATTTGGGGATGTATGAGTCACTAGTAGTTTTTTTCTAGTCATTTTATGTTTCGGATTATGTTGAAGGGATGTGACCCTATTTTTGATTCAAAGATTGTATTAGATGGCTAAATTGAGACAAGTTAGACTTCCACTTGCTTTTATAAAAGACTTCGATTGTATGGATAAAAGTTTTTAAATTCCGCATCATTTATTATATCTTATGTTATGATATGTTAAGGGCTTATATGAGACCCTTTTTGGGTCAAGTAAGCCGTGTTACATCTAGGGTGTACCCCTGGGTCGTGACAAACTTGGTATCAGAGCACAAGGTTTAGAATGATTCTAGGATGATGTCTCATAAGCCACGTCTAGTAGAGTCTTGTTCATAGTGTGAAGCGCGCCACATTTATGAATGAGAGGCTATAAAATGTTAGGAAACTACACTTCTTTCATTATTATTAAGTTGTGCCATAGAGTTTAACAATATAAAGTCCCTCTCTTAACCTTTATCTTGTGTCTTCAGGATATGAATACACGACGGGCTATCACTAATAAAATAAAGGGTAACAATGTTAATGAAGAAGCTCCACAAGAGAATCAAGCTCCTCAAGCTAATATACCTCCGATTAATCCTCCGGCTATGATGTATATGGAGGTTAGGTCTGTTATTCTAATGTTGGCCCAAGCCGTGACAACTCAAGCCCAAGCTATGACGGCCCAAGCCAATAGAGATATTGGGACTCATGTGAACTCCACAACTTTTAGATTGAGGGATTTTGTTAGAATGAACCCTCCCGAGGTTCTTGGTTCCAAAGTGCGAGAGGATCCTCAAGAATTTGTGGATGAGGTTTACAAGAGACTTGATGCCATGGGGGTGACTTCAGTAGAAAAAGCAGAGCTAGCCGCTTACCGATTGAAGGATGTTGCTCAAGTTTGGTATACTCAATGGAAGAAAAATTGGCCGGTAGGAGCGGGTCTCATAGATTGGGAGGTGTTTAAGAAAGCATTTATTGATAGGTTCTTTCCCCGAGAGTTGAGGGAAGCTAAGGTGGAAGAATTCATTAACCTTAGGCAAGGTAGCATGAGTGTTCAAGAGTATGACATGAAATTTACCCAACTATCCAAGTATGCTCCATCTATGGTGGCGGATCCGAGTGATAAAATGAGTAGATTTGTGACGGGTGTGTCCGACTTAGTTGGAGAAAAATGCCGTACGACAATGCTCCATAATAACATGAATATCTCTAGGCTTATAGTGTATGCACAACAAATTGAGGAGTCCATACTCAAGAGAAAAAATAGGGAGGTGAAAAAGGCTAGAACCGGTGATGGGAATTTTTCTAATGCTAGGTCCGATGGGTAAGGTCGACAAAATTTTAAACAAGGGTATTCCGGTCAAGATTCTTCAAACACTCCTAGGTTTAACCAAGAGAAAGGTAGTGGGTCTCCATTTCCTAAGCCTACTTGCACCAAATGTGGAAAAAAGCACCATGAGAAGTGCCTAGCCGGTACAGACGGGTGCTATGGTTGTGGAAAGAGTGATCATCAAGTGAAAAATTACCCTACACTCGCGGCAAAAGGACGAGAGACTAAGAAAGATTCTCTTAATGGCACAGTACCCATTCCTCTAAATTATGATCGCTTCTATGCACTCTGGTCTAAAGAGGAAAAAAGAGCCATTCCGGATGAAGGCACGGTATGTTGATAATTACCTATAGATACAAATGTTTTATTAAGATCCCTATGCTATTTTTTAGATTTTGATGTTAGCCTTAGTAGGGGCTTACTCCCAAGGGGGAGATGGTATGCTTAGAAAGCAAGATTGTCGAGAGTTCCGATATCCTTATCTCTTTCTTCTATTCCTATTCTTTCTTGAGACAAAGAACTCCTTGTGACTTGTTTCATGATTTGGAGTCATGTGTGATTTATGTGTTTCCATGACCTCCTTATGTTATGCATGTTCTTGATGGAATTCATGTTTAGAAAGAAAATGAGTTTTCATGCTTTATGTGTTCCTCGTGTTGTTGTGTATTATGTATGAGTTGTCTTTGAATTGGAGAAGGAAGTTCTTCCTATGAATTTGAGAAATGTTGATGTTTTCATGCATAATGAGTTGTTAGATGTAATTCCTACTTCCTTGTGTTGCATTAATTATGTTGAGATGAAGTTGATGTTTACTCCCTTGAATTGAGCATTATTTGATGTTTCATGCATTATGGGTTGTTAGTCTTGAGTCTTTAATTCCTTAAGGTGTCTTAATCATGATTCGAGGATGAATGTTTTCAAAGAGGAGATATTGTAACACCCGGAAAACTAGTAGGTGAAACTAGAGCCTTACATGAGAGTTTTAGAGTTTGATGTGTGGGTTAGAATCGTAAAATGGCTTCCCATACTTAGGATAAGGGTTTTAGGGGTTAAACGTCAAGGTACGAATCCCCAAGGACAAACCAAGGTCCTTGAGGAGGACCTTAAAGTCTAACCCCAAAACTGCCCAGAATCAAGAAAACCACGGATGGGACCTACGGGGAGTAGGTCCATCCACGCCTCGTGGGATAGGATCGTGGGTCAAGAGCCAAAGTGGGGAGCTGCAGACCACAACCTACGGACCTGCAAGACGCCCTGTAGACCCATTCACGGACCATGGGTCCTCGGTCGTGGGTCGTGCGTGCAATCTGCCTAAGGTTCGGCCAAGGTAAGGGTAGTTTAGGTAATTCCTAATTAAATTAGTTTGTTGTGAGGTCATTTTATATTGTTTTAATAAACTTATATAAGACTTTTTAAGTCATTAACTAACTCATACACCTCATAAATCCCAAGACCCCAAGTCCATAACCAACTTTCCCCCAAAATCTTCTCTCTAGAAATTCAAGGAAGAAGAAGAAGAAGATCAAGCTAGGGTTTGAAGTAGAGGCCTTTACCACTCAATTTCGTGAGGATTTTTCATCAAGGTATGGTAGATTTTCATCTATGCGTAGCCTTCACCCATAAAGCCCTTCCAAAACCTCTAATTTCAAAACTAGAAAACCAAAAAGTTAGGGTTTGACTTCAATCTCATGGATTCCTTTCAAATTCGTTTTAAATCATTGAATTATGTTTGTTTATGGATATATTGATGATTTTATATGATTTTTAAGGTGATTTACTCAAGAATACATGAATTACCCTATTTTCCCAAATTGGATCTTAAAGTGTGGGGATTGATTGATGATTGTAGAATGCTATAGAATTATCAATGTTATGAATTGATTACTTAAATCATGTTATTTTCCATGCCTAATGTAGTAATTCTTGGTGTGTTGATTGAATGTGATCCATGGTCCTTGAAGGGTAAATTATGAGAATTTTGTATAATCATGATGCTTATGTACATGCTTTGTGAATACTTTGAAAGTAATGCGATTATGACTAATGTAATTGTGATGGCGTGGAAGGTTTTTCTCACCTAAATGAATCGGTAGGCCAATGACATCCCTTTCATTTGTGAATAAAAGTGATCTTGATTGATATACCTTGAATCGGTAGGCTAAGGGCATCCCTTTCTTGTGTAATTAAAAGTTATCTTGACTTAATGAACCTTGAATCGGTAGGCCAATGGCATTCCCTTCATGAATGACTAATAAAGTATTCTAAGGCTTTGTCTTGAATCAGTAGACTAATGGTATCCCTTTCATAATGAGTCAAGAACTATTATAATGATGAACCTTGAATCGGTAGACCAATTGTATCCCTTTCATGAGTATTCAATAAGCTATTCTAATGATGTACCTTGAATCGGTAGGCTAATGGAATCCTTTTTATGTATGTAATAATGCTAAATGAATCGGTAGGCTAATGACATCCCTTTCATGTGTAATAATGTTAAAAGAGAATTAACTACTGCATGAGAATTTAATGCTTAGCACCGAGTGGATATTGTGAGGTGGAAGCTCTCCCTTTGTAAGGCCGGGTTTCTAGTAACAACCTCCTTATCCTATAACTATGTGCCCACATAGGTTATTAGCTAGTGGATCCACCTAAGCTAAAATGTTACCGGTTCTACCTTAGACAAGTTGTAACGACCTAGAAAATGGTAGGTTGAACTAGAGCCTAAACGTGAGGGTTAACGTCAAGGGTTAAGGGCAAGGACTAAGAGTTTTGGGTGAAAGCCATAACTAGGGGGCAAAGGCTACCTAAAAACTAGGCCTAGAAACTGCCCACCATGACCACGAGGGTCTTCACGACCCGTGGTGGCCACCACGAGTCGTGGTGCCACCCGTGGTTGGCAAGGCAGTGTGCCCTAGTAAGGTGCCAAGCCAAGGCTCTCCTTCACGATTCACTTCATAGCTCGTGGTCATGACCACAAGCCATGGGAAGGCTTGTGAGATTGCCTTGGCCTTAGGGGTGATGTGTCATCTTGAAAGAGCTACTGGTCAAAGGACCACGGGCGCCACCATAGGTCATGGTGCCCTTGACGAGGCGTGAAGTGTGGTCGTGAAGATCACTTAGGCATATGGAGGCAAGGCCTTGAAGCCTTGACACTGCCTCAAGACCACGACCTTCACCACGACTCATGGTCTTGACCACAGATTATGACAGGTCTCGTGGTCATGCCTTGGCCTCATAGGAGGTTGGAAAGTTGGAGGAGGCTACTCCCCATGGGACCACGGGCACCACCACGAGGCCTGGTGCCCTATACGGCCGTATAGGTGGCCGTAATCCCTGGACAGGGCTGCCTAGTTGAAGGTCCTTTTTGTAATTTCCTAATTGATTAGTTATTGTATGGGGTCGATTTTAATTGTTTTATATCACTTATATAAATAGTTTTAAGTCATAAAACATTTCATTTACTCCTATATTCTCAAATACCTAAATCAAAACCCCAAAGTTCTTCCCTCTCAATATTTCTCTCTCTAGAAACTTCCATTGAAGAAGAAGAAGGAGTGGAGGCTAGGGGTGAAGATTCAAAGTGTTTCTTCTCAAATTTGGAGGAAAACTCCATTAAGGTATAGTATTCTTCATCCTTGATTAAGTTTCATTCAAGGAGCCCCTTCAAAGATGATTTCAATGTTTTCAAAATCCTCCAAAAATCTAGGGTTTTCAATCTATGCATGGGTTCAGTTCCAAAACATTTTCAAAGGTTTCTATATGATGAATTATGAATGGATTTTTAAATTAATAATGAATTATGGTGAATTTATCCTATGAACCCATGTTTCCCCCAAAATCTTAAGTTGTGAATTGATTGATTATGAAAGTTTGTTGACTTGTTTATGTTTATATTGAATTAGTTATCGAATCATGTTAATTCCGTTATCTAAGGTAGTATTCTAGGTGTTTGGGTTGAGATTGGTTCATATCCTTGAAGGGAAATTTCATGAAGGATTTATGTATGATTATGATGTGAAGTATATGTGTGTGATCTCAATGAAAGTATTATGATCATGTTTAGAATGTAACTGTGTTATGATTGAAAGCTTATTCTCAATTAACACTCATGAATGATGATGATAGAATGTGAAAGGTTTCTATAATGTGATGTTGTATCTTGAATTGGTAGGCTTAGGCATCCCCTCCTTGTATAAATGAAAGTAATGTGAATGTTATACCTTGAATTGGTAGGATTAGGCATCCTCTTCTTGTGCAATGAATGTGTCTTGACTAAATGAACATGAATTGGTAGACCTAATGTTGGTAGACCTTTCCTAAATGAATGATAAAGTATTTTAGGCTATGTCTTGAACCGGTAGACCTAATGTTGGTAGCCCTTCATGATGAGTCTAGAAACTAATGTGATGATAACCTTGAATCGATAGACCTAATGTTGGTGTCCTTTTCATGTGTGAAATGATGAACCTTGAATCGGTAAACCTAATGGTGGTGGCCCTTCTTGAGGATTCAATGAGCTATCCATGTAATGTACCTTGAATCGGTAGACCTAATGGTGGTGGCCCTTTCATGTGTAATGTACCTTGGGTCGGTAGGCCTAATGTTGGTGGCCCTCTCAGGTACAATAATGTTAATGAATATGAAATACTCTATGGGAATGTAGGCTAAGCACCGAGTGGATATAGTAAGATGGAAGTTCTCCCTACGTTAGGCCGGATTTCAATGAACATCTTTCTTATCCCATAACTATGTGCCCACATAGGATATTAGCTAGTGGATCCACCTAAGCTAAAATATTACCAGTTCTAACCTAGGCAAGTAGACCACCTCTTTACGGTGTGGGGCTATATGCCATTGGATTCCATGGTTTGCTCTCATGGTCTATCTCGGTTAATGCTTATTCCCATCATGTGATATGGGCACTATGGTTACTTAAGAGGTTCTATGAAGTGTGGGTGGTAGTATGGGATGCTATCCATGCATTGCACGAGTAGGCTTTGAGAGGGCTATAATGAGTTCTTTAATGTCTTAATGACTAATGAATGAATGTGCTCTTAAATGAAACTAATGAAGAATGTTGACTTATATGCTTAATGTGATGATGCATGCTTTACTTGGATTGTATTATGAGTTACTTCCTTGTCATGCCTTATGAAATGTTTATGTTCCTTATGTATGAGTATTGTCTAAAGATGAAAAGGAAGAATGGTAAGTTCACTTTTGGTGGCCTTAATGTGGTACTTAGTATGGATGGTGGTATGGGATGCTATTCATACATTGCACAAAGTATAGCTTGGGGTTACTTAAGGTGAAGGCTTTAATGTGATAAGATGACTTACATGTTGATTATGTTCTAAAGTGATGAAATGACTTGTATGATTGATTATACTTGTATCTTATGCCTCTTATACTTACGTTCATGAAGTTTTCTAAAAAATTGGCATATGCATGGTTTTCAACCAAATGTCAATTTTAAGTATGGTTTTTGCATGGCAATCATACTTAGTACATTAAATGTGCTAACCCATATTTCTTCTATTTTTCTACAAAGTGTAGGTTCCGGTAAGTGAGTTGAGTTTTAATAGTTGAAGCTTGGATTGAGTTTTTCCAAGACTTGTGGTATGTCCTCATGGATTCGAGGACAAGTACTTTTGATGTTTCATGTGTTTCATTGTTATAAACATTTTTAGACTTTCTATTGTAAAGGGCCGTGACCCTACTTTTGTTTCAAGATATTTTAGGATAGCCATGTGGGACAAGTAGACTTCCGCTGTTTTAAATGATGTTTTTCTATTGTATGGATTTAAAGAAAAGTTTTAATTAAGTACCATTTTCCTTATATCGAATGTTATGAATGCTATGACGCTTGTATGAGGCTCTTGTACGTCGTGTCGCGTCCGGGGTGTAGGCTCGGGTCGTTACACAAGTAGACCAACTCTTTTTGGTGTGGGACATGACACCGGATTCTATGATTTGCTCACATGGTCTATGTTGGTTAAGGCTTATTCCCACCGTGAACAAGAATGTGAGTTATGTACTATGATTACTCAAGAAGCTCTATGAAGTGTGGGTGGGGGTATGATACTTCATCCATGCATTGTACAAGTAGGCTTTGAGAGTGGTTATGGTGTGTTCCTCAAATGTTATAATGATTTATAAAGTGAATGTGCTTATAATGATGCTATTGAGAATGTTGATATGAAGGCTAAATATAAAGATAAATAATTAACTTGGATTGTTGCTATACGTTACTTTCCTTGGTATGACTTGTTAAATGTGAATGTTCCTTGTTTATAAGTGTGAACTAAGGATGACATAAAAAAATGGTAAGTATGATAATGGTGACCTAAAAGTGGTACTTAGTATAAATGGGATTATGGGATCTTTATCTATGCATTGTACAAGTATAACTTAGGGTTACTTATGAGATGGTTCTATTATGCTATAATGATCTATATGTTGAATATGTATGTGACTTATGATTTTTACACTAAAAGTGCATGATGATTCTCAAACTTGGTAAACACATGCTTTTCAACTAAAATGTCCCTTTTAGCATGTTTCAAGGATTTTTATGCATGGTTATCATACTTAGTGCATTTTTGTACTAACCCATATTTTCTACATTTTTCATGAAGTTTAGGTTCCGGTTCTTAAGGTGATTCTCTATTGGTTCAAGCTTGGATCGACTATTCTTCCAGCTTGTGGTCAGTCCTCAAGATTCAAGGACGTATGAGTCACTAGTAGTTTATTTCTAGTCATTTTATGTTTCAGATTATGTTGAAGGGCTGTGACCCTATTTTTGATTCAAAGATTGTATTAGATGGATAAATTGAGACAAGTTAGACTTTCGTTTGCTTTTATAAAAGACTTCGATTGTATGGATAAAAGTTTTTAAATTATGCATCTTTTCTTATATCTTATGTTATGATATGTTAAGGGCTTGTATGAGACCCTTTCTGAATCAAGTAAGCCGTGTTACATCTAGGGTGTACCCCTGGGTCGTGACAAACTTGGTATCAGATCACAAGGTTTAGAATGATTCTAGGATGATGTCTCATAAGAAACGTCTAGTAGAGTCTTGTTCATAGTGTGAAGCGCGCCACATTTATGAATGAGAGGCTATAAGATGTTAGGAAACTACACTTCTTTCATTATTCTTAAGTCGTGCCATAAAGTTTAACTCTATAAAGTCCCTCTCCAAACCTTTCTATTGTGTCTTTAGGAAATAAATACACGAAGGGCTAATGCAAGGAGAATGAAGGGTAACAATGTCAATGAAGAAGCTCCTCAAGAGAATCACGCTTTTCAAGCTAATCAAGCTCCGATTAATCCTTCGGCTATGACGGATGTGGAGGTTAGGTCGGCACTTCTAATGTTGGCCCAATCCGTGAAAACTCAAGCCCGAGCTATGACAGCCTAGGCCAATAGAGATGTTGGGACTCATGCGAACCCTAATGTGAACTCCACGACTTTTAGATTGAGGGATTTTGTTAGAATGAATCCTCCCGAGTTTCTTGGTTCCAAAGTGGGAGAAGATCCTCAAGAATTTATGGATGAGGTTTACAAGATACTTGATGCCATGGGGGTGACTTAGGTAGAAAAAGCGAAGCTAGCCGCTTACCAATTGAAGGATGTTTCTCTAGTTTGTTATACTTAATGGAAAAAAATAGGTCGGTAGGGGCGGGTCCCATAGATTGGGAGGTGTTTAAGAAAGCATTTATTAATAAGTTCTTTTCCCGAGAGTTGAGGGAAGCTAAGGTGGAAAAATTCATTAACCTTAGGCAAAGTAGCATGAGTGTTCAAGAGTATGACTTGAAATTTACCTAACTATCCAAGTATGCTCCATCTATGGTGGCGGATCGGAGGGATGAGATCAGTAGATTTGTGACGGGTGTGTCTGACTTAGTTGGAGAAGAATGTCGTACGTCAATGCTCCATGATAACATGAATATCTCTAGGCTTATAGTGTATGTACAACAAATTGAGGAGTCCAAACTCAAGAGAAAGAATATGGAGGTGAAAATGGCTAGAACTGGTGATGGAAATTTTTCTAATGCTAGGTTCGATGGGTAAGGTCAACAAAAGTTTAAATAAGGGTATTCCGGTCAAGATTCCTCAAACACTCTTAGGTTTAACCAAGAGAAAGGTAGTGGGTCTCCATTTCCTAAGTTTACTTTCACCAAATGTGGAAAGATGCACCATGGGAAGTGCTTAGCCGGTATGGACAGGTGCTATGGTTATGGAAAGAGTGACCTTCAAGTGACATTTGCCCTACACTCGCGGCGAAATGAAGAGAGGCTAAGCAAGCTTATCTTAATGGCACGGTACCCATTCCTCCAAATTCTGATCGCTTCTATGCACTCTGGTCTAGAGAGGAAAAAAGAGTCATTCCGGATGAAGGCACCGGTATGTTGATAATTACCTATAGATACAAATGTTTTATTAAGATCCCTATGCTATTTGTTAGATTTTGATGTTAGCCTTAGTAGGGGCTTACTCCCAAGGGGGAGATGGTATGCTTAGAAAGAAAAATTGTCGAGAGTTCCGATATCCTTATCTCTTTCTTCTATTCCTATTCTTGCTTGAGACAAAGAACTCCTTGTGACTTGTTTCATGATTTGGAGTCATGTGTGTTTTATGTGTTTCCATGACCTCCTTATGTTATGCATGTTCTTGATGGAATTCATGTTTAGAAAGAAAATGAGTTTTCATGCTTTATGTGTTCCTAGTGTTGTTGTGTATTATGTATGAGTTGCCTATTTGACTTCGTGAGATGAATTGTCGTACATGCTTTAATATACTTTTGAGAGTATTTGCCTAATTTGCTTCATGATATTATGTTGAGCTAGCTTTGAATTGGAGAAGGAAGTTCTTCCTATGAATTTGAGAAATGTTGAAGTTTTCATGCATAATGAGTTGTTAGATGTAATTCCTACTTCCTTGTGTTGCATTGAGTATGTTGAGATGGAGTTGATGTTTACTCCATTGAATTGAGAATTATTTGATGTTTCATGCATGATAGGCTGCTAGTCTTGAGTCTTTAATTCCGTAAAGTGTCTAGATCGTCATTCGAGGACAAATGTTCTCAAGGGAGAGGTATTATAACACTCAAAAAACTAGTAGGTGAAATTAGAGCCTTACGTGAGAGTTTTAGAATTTGAAAAAGAAGAAGATCAAGCTAGGGTTTGAAGTAGAGGACTTTTACACTCAATTTTGCGAGGATTCTTCATCAAGATATGGTAGCTTTTCATCTATGGGTAGCCTTCACCCATAGAGCCCCTCCAAAACCCCCAATTTCAAAACTAGAAAACCTAAAAGTTAGGGTTTTACTTTAATCTCATGGATTCCTTTTAAATTTGTTTTAAATGATTGAATTATGTTTGTTTATGGATATATTGATGATTTTATATGTTTTTAAGGTTAATTACTCAAGAATCCATGAATTACCCTATTTTCCCAAATTGGATCTTAAAGTGTGGGTATTGATTGATGCTTGTAGAATGCTATAAAATTATCAATGTTATGAATTGATTACTTGAATAATGTTATTGTCCATTCCTAATGTAGTAATTATAGGTGTTTTGATTGAATGTGATTCATAGTCCTTGAAGGACAAATTATGAGAATTTTGTATAATCATGATGCTTATGTACATGCTTTGTGAATACTTTGAAAGTAATGTGATTATGACTATAATGTAATTGTGATGATGTGGAAGGTTTTCCTCACCTAAATGAATCGGAAGGCCAAAGGCATCCCTTTCATGTGAATAAAAGTGATCTTGATTGATATACCTTGAATCGGTAGGCTAACGGCATCCCTTTCTTGTGTATTTAAAATTTACCTTGACTTAATGAACCTTGAATCAATAGGACAATGGAATCCCTTTCATGAATGACTAATGAAGTATTCTAAGGCTTTGTGTTGAATCGGTAGACCAATGGTATCCCTTTCATGATGAGTTAATGAACTATTATAATGATGAACCTTGAATCAGTAGACCAATGGTATCCCTTTCATGAGGATTCAATGAACTATTCTAAAGATGTACCTTAGAAGGTAGGGCAACATAACATCTAAAATACTATGACTGGACCCTTAAGGTCATAACTTGAATATCGGTAAGTCATATAGACGAAGGTAGACAAGTCAAAGATAATAAGGTACTAGCTAGCCGACAAGGCTACAATGAAGATATACACACCTACATACATATTTATACATGCCAAGCCTATGTGGTTGGAAACTGGAAACTGCAGAAAGAAACCCAGAATATTGTGTCCACAATAGCCTCTATGAGTGACATAAGCACTGGTCGGGACAAGGCCCTGATTATACCCAAACTGTACAATAAAAGTAGCACCCTATGAATGCTCCAGGAAGAAGTGGAGCTTACCAACTCACAGCTGAACCCCGAATCCTAGTAGAGGAGTCAATCAGAATCCCTACCTGGACCTGCACGCACAAAACAAAAATGCGTCCCCAGGCAACGGGACGTCAGTACGAATAAAAGTGTACTGGTATGTAAGGCAGAAAATAGAATAATAAATAGTTGTTGTAAAAGGGTAATAAAGATACCACTTGAAATAGAAACTCTGATAGCCTCCATGGCTGACATCCTACCTTATATAAATTAAATATGCATGGTATGCTCGCATAATCGTATGTCGTGAATACATATATATAGATGCAAATGCATGTCATTCCCAACCAAGTGCTAGTAATGATGGTGCCTTTTGGTAGCGAACCAACATCATATTCGCCAACTTGTGGCCATCTGTGTCTCATTCGTATAAATATAGGCAATAGGCCCCATACCTTCCGATTATAGCTCGGAAGTAGAATGCATAGCATGCAATGTCATGGATTCGTAATGCATTTGTTACCTGAATCATGTTTCCAATCTTGGCTCGTTGGTACTCTTGTCCTCATAATATCGTAATCACTTTCGTATCACATGTAAATATCTCGTAGAACCTCATATACTTGTAGATTAAACTGGAACACTTAACTTGGATTTAGAAAAACAACTTAAATTTGAGGATGTTCATAAAGAGCTTAAAATTCTTCACTTAGTATCTATATATGTTTCCTTAGTTTGTAAAAGAAAGTATTTCAGAAAAACCCGTACTATAGTAGTTTAAACATACGATTTGCGTTTAACAGTTTTGGAGATCAACGTTTTATTTTAAAGTTTTCAAAAAAATTATAATTTAGCAAAGAAAGAGGACTGATTTCATATTGATATTGTTCATCGCTAATCTTCTTAAGTTACTACACCTAAAGAAGAATAATAATTTGTACACATGAACCTATAGTCAAGAGAATCAACAAAATGACATAAAGACGCCAAATACCCTATCTAACCGAACGAGTGGAATAGCAACATAATGGAGGCACAAAAATACACCAGCTGCAATATCAATGCATTTCACCAAAGGTCTTTCTAGTAATAGAGTAGTAAAACAATATTTGACGATTTAGGATTCCAAAATTCGTGCTGAAAGGAAGTACAATGCTTAGCCTTAACATACCTCAATTCTGGGTCTTGTTGTATCAATATGGATAGTACCCCTTTCTTACACTATGTAATCTACAGAAAATCATGTCACACAACCATTAAAGGAAGAATATTAACACGGCAGGGTCAAAGTTGCAATTTGGATATTACTAGCAGAGTAATTAGCTCGCCAGACCCTTTTTAAATGTATGCTTCATTACCTTCTCTTCTCCAAATTACAACCGCAAATTAATGACATAACATACATTTTTGCAGTTGCTATTAACAAGTGGAGGCCTACGCGATAGTCAACAACAACCAAATAGGGTATGCCTGCACAACAATTAAAACTTGGCGTATCGCCATACCCCTCTTTTCCAACCCAAAATAACCATAACCAAATCCTAACCACGAATATTCAAACCATTAAAGTCATAAAAAAATATGTATAATACAGTCCTATAATTGTTCAATATAACGATAATAACTTGAACTCGCCGCTTCCAATCATCATCCTATATGTTCGTCCAATAATTACATTTGGAGTCATGTCTTTCTCTTCATATGCAATAAGAGCTTAAAAGGACAAAATCTAAACTTAAAATTGATGGAGCTTGCAGTACATTAACATGTCTTGTCAATAACAAACAGACTCCTTAAACGCAAGACGTTGAACCAAGAAGAAATAATTTGAAAATTGCAATGCAATAATAGAACCAACATTACACTAATTTATGTTACAATTAAATATCAATCTATACTTCTTCTTCTCTTCCAGAATCATATCAACAAGAACCACACACATATAAAGCATTTCCAAAAAAATTCCAGTAACAACAATATCAGGAAATACTTCAAAAATGCCCAACATCACGTAACTATCCAAATACAATTTTTTCCAGCCGTTTATTCGTGTTGTGGCTTATATAGCATAGCTATAACTTGGACTCACTCAATAAGATGAAGGGTGAGAATTATTACCTCCAAACAGCAGCAACACAACATAAAAAACGAGACTCCTTCACCATGAAGAATCCTTCAAATCACAACCAACGAGGAGGAAAGAAATAACACAATCTCTATGAATGTTCCGAGGGTGAAACCACGTTGAAATGTTGTAGATCTTTTCTTGGATAATAGGTGAACCTGTAGAGAGGATTTATGACTGTTTTATTCTTATTTTGGTCGAAATTAATGAGATAAAACGAAGGGAAATCTGATCTTATAAATCTAAACCGACATATGGGCTAGGGACCCACTTTCACGTACCTGCTTGTGCAGTCTTACTGAAATCTGAATATCTCTCAATTCTGAAGTTGTATGGACAAATTGATTTAGTGCGTTGGAATAGACTCGTAGACCTTCGATTTAATATACTGGGGTTCTTCTAAAGCTTTATAGATTGGGAGAAAAGCTCCGAGATATTTTACCCTATTTTCAAAAAATTTATCAAAGAAACTTATTCTAACTTTTTCCAACTTTTTATTTCTCAATTTACTTGACTTCAAAACTTAACTTACGATCATTGGGCGACTATATCACCTTATAAATCATCCTTATTAGCATATAAGATACTCTTTGTTTTATCCCCAAAGGTACCGATTAACTTAAGCGTTCTGAACGGGCAAGGTGTTAAAATAGACATTCTTTAACTAGAACTTGTTTAAGGGCATCCTTGACCCATAACGTTATTCTAATTCTTTCATTTTTACCACCCCTATGCAAACTTATTCTTCTAACATGATACACCAAGTCATATAAACTTCGTACACTCATGCAATGATACACATACTATGCAGAAGAACCATAGTGTCTCACATTCTCCCCTCCTTAAGAACATTCGTCCGCGAATGGATTCGAACAATCTCTTGGTTGTATTCCTTGCTGCTATTGTGCTGTTTGCAAGGCTATATTTGCTACGTTCGCAATTCTTAAATCCAGTTATGAAAATCCACTTATAAGGCTTCGTATATCTAGCTCGTGACAAGCCATATAAACTACATTTTTTGGTATTTAAAATCCAATTAAGTTTGTGTACATGAATAATTGTCAATTATTGAAAAACAACTCAGCTTAAGTCATCCATAGTTGTGGGTAATTCTTCCCTATTTCCTCCTCGGCTTCTCAAGTTATTTCCTCAACATTGTTATTCCACCATAACACTTTCATAGAAACCACTTCTTTAGTCCAAATCTTTCTTACCTGCCAAACCAAAGTAGCCACTAACACCTTAGCATAAAGCAAGTCTGTAAAGACAAGAATATCTTCAATGAGCATAATTCAAAGCATTTTCGATGCACTTGTATAAACTAGATACATGGAATACCGGATGAACTGCTTTAAATTCTGAAGGGAAATCAATCTCATAAGCCACCCTACCAATCCTCCGAATAATATTATATCGCCCTACATTCCTTGGACTCAGCTTTTGTTTCTTGACTAATCGCATGAAACCCTTCATAGGCCATACTTTGAAGAAAAACCAATCTTCCACATAAAACTCTAAGTCTCGTAGTCAAACATCTTCATAAGACTTCTGACTACTCTATGGTAGCTACAACCGATCTCTACTAAGCTTTACCTTCTCCATAAGTTGTTAGATTAGATCATGACCTAGCAACTCTAGTTCCCTAATCTTGAACCAATAAATTGGTAACCTGCACTTCTTCTATATAGTGCTTCATAAGGAGCTATTTGAATACTTACTTGGAAGTTGTTATTATAAGAAAACTCAACCAGTAACACGTGATCATACCAGTTTCCACGAAAATCTAGCACACATACCCATAACATGTCCTTGAGCATTTAGATTATACGTTCGGCTTGGCCATCAATCTGAAGATGAAAATCCGTACTAAGATTAACTTGAGTCCCCAAACCCTTCAACAAGGATCTCTGTATTGTGCTATAAAATGTGTCTATCTATTTGAAGTAATCTATACTGAGACATAATTGAGTATGAATAACTCTCTAATGTACATCCCAACATATTCCACCAGAAGGTAGTCCTGACTAGATAGAAATGGACTGATTTCGTCAACTTGTGAATAATCACCCAAATGGAATTTGATCTTCCCTCACGAATGCGGAAAACATGTGACAAAATTCACATTTATCTCCTTCCACTTCCACAATGGAATAACTATCTCTTGAGTTAGCAAACTAAGCTTCTGATGCTCTACCTCTCCCTATTGACAACATATCTCCTTAATACCATGACACATTTTCATGGTTCCTATGTGTACAGAGAAGCGAGAATGGTTCGCATGTCCCATATTTTTCAATAGAAGCCATGTGGCATTCAGAACATATAACTGATCTCTGAATCTAAAGACTGTCTCTCCTGCTCTATCAAAGGTGAATTTTTTATTTTTTTTTGCTGCTAAGCCTTGCCTCTGAGCTGATCTAAGCTAGGATCTTCACTTTGTCAAGCCTTCACCTTTACAAATATAGATGATATTACCCAGTCCTGAATTGTGACTCTAGTATCATTGGAGTTTTATAATATAACCCCAAACCAGCTAGCTGATGGAACTCTTAGGCAATCTCCTGGTTCTTAGTTCCCAAAGGTGATAAACTACCCATGGAATTATGACTGAGGGCATCCACTACTATATTTTACTTTCCTTGGATGATATAAGATATCCACATCAATAACTTTCAACGAATCATTCCATCTGCGCTATTGTAGAATTACCTTTTTCAGTCTAAAAATATACTGGGGGCTCTTAGGATCTGTATAAATATCAACATTAAAGACATTCAAGTAATGCCTCAAAATCCTCAAGGAATGAATAATTGCAGTCAACTCTAAATCATAGGTCGAGTAGTTCTTTACATTCTTCATTAACTATCATGAAGCATAAGCAAATACCTTTCTTTAATGTTTCAAAACATAAACCAACCTAATTCTTGAAGCATAATAATACATTACATTGCCCTCTTGACCGTCTTGTAGGGTCGGAACTAGTGTTGAAGTCATTTGATATCTCAGCTCTTGGAATCTCCCCTCATAGGCTATTGTCCACTGAAACTTAACTTCTTTTTAAGTCAACTTTGTTAGGGGTGCTGAAAGTGGAGAAAAAGAAAATCCTTCCACTAAACTTATATAATACTCCACTAACCCTCAGAAAGATTTGAACTTCCACCATGTTCATAGGCCTAGGCGAAGTCTTCACGACCTCAGTCTTTTGTAAGTATACCTAAATACCAACATCTACTACAATATGGTCCAGGCAAAAAAACCATTAAATACAATCAGAACTCATACTTTGAGAATTTAGCTTACAGCCTCTAACCTTGGGGTAACTGAATTACTACTTAGTGATGATCTCTATGATTTGCCTCTGAATAAAATGTACCAGAATATCATTAACTAATACAATTACGAACAAGTATAGAATGACATTGATATACTATTCATCAGGTTTATAAATATTGTTGGGCTATTCGCCAATCTGAAAGACATTACAGGAAACTCAAAATGGCCATATCTAATCTTGAAAGTTGTCTTTGAAACATTACTCTCTCGAACAAGTACCTAGTGGTACCCTAAATGTAAATCAATCTTTGGGAAGCATCCGGCATCATATAGTTGGTCGAAAAAACCCATCAATCCTTTGTAGTGGATATTTGTTCTTTATAGTCACCTTATTCAGTTTTTTTGTAGTCTATACACTTCTACAATGATTCATCTTTCTTCCGAACAAATAACATTAGTGCACCGCTTGGTGATGCAGTAGTCCAGTTAAAACTCTTATCTACTATATACTTCAATTTTGCTAGTGCAATTCTAAATGGGGACATTGATAGCGGTAGAGCATCTCGTAATGTATCAGTAGAAAAATTTGTCGCTTGTTCCAGGGAAATAGCAAGAAGCTCCCCTGGAAATACACCTAGAAACTCATTGCCCACTATAATAACTGAAGAGTCTAGGTCTCAACATCAATATCTTAAACTCGCTCGGAAAATATGATAAGTACAGCCATTAGCAAACATTTCCTTGCCTAAAGATTGCAAATAAACTTGCCTTTTGGTATTGCACCATTAGCCTTTCATTCTCATACTACTTCCCCTAAGGACTGATATCTAACAGTCTTCTCTTGGTAGTCGACATCGACATAATAAGGTTTCCACCAATCCATGCCCATATCAAAAACAAATTCGAGCATCTCTAGCCGTATCACGTCTAAAATTTTTTGATGACAAACAATCTCTACCGTAGAACCTCGATAAATCCTCTTGAGTGTAAGTGAAACATAAAGCACGATTCAGATTTCATACGAACTTAAAACTCAGCTCTATAGCACGATCTATAAATTGAAAGAAATGTACCCAGTCCTAAATGCCCTATAGCCTTTTGGTTATAAGTGTGGTGCACAATACACACATAAACAAAAATCTACAAGACACGACTTGTGGACTCCCTGGGACACGACCTGCTCTGATACCAAGTTTGTCACGCCCCAAACTAGAGAAGGTGTGACTAACACTCAACACCTTAAGCAATCGAGTTAGCCACATAAACATACCAACTGACTCAACTGAGGGCTTAGAAGGTCGGGCAACATAACATCAAATATGACTGGACCTTTAAGGTCATAACCTGAATATCGGTAAGTCATATAGACGAAGGTAGACAAGTCAAAGATAATAAGGTACTAGCTAGCCGACAAGGCTACAATGAAGATATACACACCTACATACATATTTATACATGCCAAGCCAATGTGGTTGGAGACTGGAAGCTGCGGAAAGAAACCCAGAATATTATGTCTACAATAGCCTTTATGAGTGACATAAGCACTGGTCGGGACAAGGCCCCGATTATACCCAAACTGTACAATAAAAGTAACACCCTATGAATGCTCCAGGAAGAAGTGGAGCTTACCAACTCACAGCTGAACCCCGAATCCTAGTAGAGGAGTCAATCAGAATCCCTACCTGGACCTGCACGCACCAAACAAAAATGCGTCCCTAGGCAACGGGACGTCAGTACGAATAAAAATGTACTGGTATGTAAGGCAGAAAATAGAATAATAAATAGTTGCTGTAAAAGGGTAATAAAGATACCACTTGAAATAGAAACTCTGATAGCCTCCATGGCTGACATCCTACCTTATATAAATTAAATATGCATGGTATGCTCACAAAATCGTATGTCGTGAATACATATATATAGATGCAAATGCATGCCATACCCAACCAAGTGCTAGCAATGGTGGTGCCTTCCGGTAGCGAACCGACATCATATTCGCCAACTTGTGGCCATCTGTGTCTCATACGTATAAATATAGGCAATAGGCCCCATACCTTCCGATTAGAGCTCGGAATTAGAATGCATAGCATGCAATGTCATGGATTCGTAATGCATTTGTTACCTGAATCATGTTTCCAATCTTGGCTCGTTGGTACTCTTGTCCTCATAATATCGTAATCACTTTCGTATCACATGTAAATATCTAGTAGAACCTCATATACTTGTAGATTAAACTGGAACACTTAACTTGGATTTAGAAAACCAACTTAAATTTGAGGATGTTCATAAAGAGCTTAAATTTTTTGACTTAGTATCTATATATGTTTCCTTAGTAGTTTGTAAAAGAAAGTATTTCAGAAAAACACGTACTTTAGTAGTTTAAACATATGATTTACGTTTAACAGTATTGGAGATCAACATTTTATTTTAAAGTTTTCAAAAAAAATATAATTTAGCAAGGAAGGAGGACTGATTTCATATTGATATTGTTCATCGCTAATCTTCTTAAGTTACTACACCTAAAGAAGAAGAATAATTTGTACACATGGACCTATAGTCAAAAGAATCAACAAAATGATACAAAGACGCCAAATACCCTATCTAACCGAACGAGTGGAATAGCAACATATTGGAGGCACAAAATATACACCAGCTGCAATATCATTGCATTTCACCAAAGGTCTTTCTAGTAATGGAGTAGTAAAACAATATTTGACGATTTAGGATTCCAAAATTCGTGCTGAAAGGAAGTACAATGCTTAGCCTTAACATACCTCAATTCTGGGTCTTGTTATATCAATATGGATAGTACCACTTCCTTACACTATGTAATCTACAGAAAATCATGTCACACAACTATTACAGGAAGAATATTAACACGGCAGGGTCAAAGTAGCAATTTAGAACTTACTAGTAGAGTAATTAGCTCGCCAGACCCTTTTTAAATGTATGCTTCATTACCTTCTCTTCTCCAAATTACAACCGCAAATTAATGACATAACATACATTTTTGCAGCAGCTATTAACAAGTGGAGGCCTACGCGATAGTCAACAACAACCAAATAGGGTATGCCTGCACAACAATTAAAACTCGACGTATCGCCATACCCCTCTTTTCCAACCCAAAATAACCATAACCAAATCCTAACCACGAGTATTAAAACCATTAAAGTCATAAAAAAATATGTATAATACAGTCCTATAATTGTTTAATATAACCATAATAACTTGAACTAGCTGCTTCCAATCATCATCCTATACGTTCGTCCAATAAGTACATTTGGAGTCATGTCTTTCTCTTCATATGCAATAAGAGCTTAAAAGGACAAAACCTAAACTTAAACTTGATGGAGCTTGCAGTACGTTAACATGTTTTGTCAATAACAAACAGTCTCCTTAAACGCAAGACGTTGAACCAATAAGAAACAATTTGAAAATTGCAATGCAATAATAGAATCAACATTACACTAATTTATGTTACAATTAAATATCCATCTATACTTCTTCTTCTCTTCCAGACTCATATCAATAAGAACTGCACATATATAAAGTATTTCCAAAAGAATTCCAACGACAACAATATCAGAAAATACTTCAAAACAGCCCAACATCACGTAACTATCCAAATACTATTTTTCCAGCTGTCTATTCCTGTTCTTGCTTATATAGCATAGCTATAACTTGGACTCACTCAATAAGATGAAGGGTGAGTATTGTTACCTCTAAACAACAGCAACACAACTTAAAAAATGAGACTCCTTCACCATGAAGAATCCTTCAAATCACAACCAACAAGGAGGAAAGAAATAACACAATCTCTATGAATGTTCCGAGGGTGAAACCACGTCGAAATATTGTAGATCTTTGCTTGGATAATAGGTGAACCTTTAGAGAGGATTTAGGACTGTTTTATTCTTATTTTGGTCAAAATTAATGAGATAAAATGAAGGAAAATCTGATCTTATAAAGCTAAACCGACATATGGGCTAGGGACCCACCTTCACGTGCCTGCTTGTGCAGTCTCACTAAAATCTGAATATCTCTCAATTCTGAAGTCGTATGGACAAATGATTTAGTGCATTGGAAAGTAGACTCGTAGACCTTCGATTTAATATATTGGGATTCTTCTAAAGCTTTATAGATTGGGAGAAATTGTCCGAGACATTTTACCCAATTTTCAAAAAATTTATCAAAGAAACTTACTCTAACTTTTTCCAACTTTTTATTTCTCAACTTGCTTGACTTCAAATCTTAACTTACGATCATTGGGCGACTATATCACCTTATAAAACATCCTTATTAGCATATAAGACACTCTTTGTCTTATCCCCAAAGGTACCGATTAATTTAAGCGTTTTGAACGGGCGAGGTGTTAAAATAGACATTCTTTAACTTGAACTTGTTTAAGGGCATCCTTGACCCATAGCGTTAGTCTAATTCTTTCATTTTTACCACCCCTATGCACACTTATTCTTCTAACATGATACACCAAGTCATATAAACCTCATACACTCATGCAATGATACACATACTATGTGGAAGAACTATAGGGTCTCACATCTTGGTCATTCAAGGTAAATCAATGACTTTTACTTGCTATATAGTGTGTGGTGTGCATTACTTTGTGATTACAATATGTTAGATACCATTTTATGTCAGATTTAATGACTTAGAATAGGTCTTTATCTTCTTTTATTCTACCACTAAGAGTTGTTAGGCAGAATGAAAGATAAAGATTGGATCTTTACCTATGTTGTGTTTGTTTGGGTGGATCTTTACCCAATTGAGAAAAAATTATGCGTGCTCTCGAATATCTATTATTTTTATGAAAAGAAAATTAAGAGTAAAGGAAAGGGAATTGAAGATTACATGATGGGGAATTGAACCCTCATCAATTCCTCTGAAACATCTATTCGATAGTTAAAATAACAATACAAAATAAAAAAGAAAATGAAAAGAAATGGTCAACCAATTATTGTTTTAACTGACAATGGCCCAGTTTTCAACTAATAGCCGACAATGGACCAAACTTTGGTACCCACTCTTATTTTTCTTATCCCACACTTAAAATTTTGAATTTCTTTTATAGTTATTTTGTTAAATTTATCATCTCATTAAATTAATATAGAATAAATAATCATTTTTCTGTCTTCATTTGATTTGGTGTATAATAGTGTGGATACATTGTTTATAAATCATATACATACTACTACCAATTATTTATACATTATATATACATTACATATATATTATATAATAATGTATATGGATGTTTGTACATCTTTTATATATAGTTATACATTTCTTACATATAGTTATACATCTTATATGCATTATACATGATTTATACAATATAAATACATTACATATACATGTGGTCATTAGCTAGGAAAAAAATTATTGTTTGGTATATTTGTGTAAGAAACCCTAACATAGATTATCATTTAAATTATATACATTAGAATAAATAAGCCTTACAACCTCAAACATATTCTAATTGAGATCGATGTGTATAACTAAATGAAATAATTCATTTTATGTGGTTAACACAATATTTGAGAGTGCACACACAAGTTTTTCATAATTTTAATTATATTATCATGTGTTTAGGTGCTCAATTTAAACAAATGGTAGATCGCATAACTAAATTAAATTTACAAGTTTGTGCGCATCTCAAATATTTCACTTATTATCTCCAACCACTATATTTGTAGTAACTTTGCCTACCAAGTTTTAGTTAAATGTAAATTTATCATCTATCTTTATTAGAGTTTGAGCTTTGATCTCCCATGATTTCACCCACTTCATTCATTGTTGGACCGAAATAATATATTTAAAACAATGATTTTGAATGACTCTTATGGATATAGTTCTAATGTATTTGTATTTTTTAAAATTAGATATGGTCGATTACAAGTTCGTAAAAGTTGTTTGGGCAGGAGAGGAGGTGGTAGCAACAAAGGTGGTAGGCCAGAAATGACAATGAATGATGCGTTTTGTTATTTGAAGAAAATTAAGGACATGTTTCCAGACAGAAGGGAGAAGTATCACATGTTCCTTGTTCTTATGAATGACTTTAGGAAAAAAAGGTTTGTTATTATAATTTTCCTATTGACATAATCCTCATTAATTTTTATTCTGATTTATGTGGGACTAAGTTTTTGATATTCCTCATAGAATTGATATGGTTGGTTTCATAGAAAAAACGAAAGGATTGTTTAAAGGATATCCTAGTTTGCTCCTGGGATTAAATCCTTTCTTGTCCAGGGCTATGAAATAATCCTCAGTGATGAAGACAACATAAATTTTGAAGGAGCAGTCAGCTTGATAACCCATATAAAGGTTACATTTTTGTTATCTTATGATTTCAATTACAAAAGGTTTACTTTTTGTTTTCTTTACAAACCTTTAGTACTAACTTACAATTTCTTGCAGACATGTTTAGGAAATGGCCATGAGTACAAATACTTCCTAGATATTCTATTCATGTGCGAGAAGGAGCGCAAGGATGTAAAAGAGTTGTATCGTAAGGTCATAAAACATTTTTAATTTGGATACATTGATATTATAGACAACTTTCATGTTCTTATTTGTTACTAAGTCGTATTTTCTTTTATGTCTAGGTTGTCGTACTTCTCAATGACCATCCAGATCTGCTAGACGAGTTTGCTAAATTCTTGTCAGTTTCATCCACCGCCAAACCATTGTTCAGTGTGGATGAGGATAAAACATCGATGAACTGAAATATCTATCATGCTCGTTGGGTCAAATTTACAACGTTGCTACATGGATTTAGTAGAATAAAATATTTCAAATTGTTTAAGTGAAAACTTAGATTGTTTTATTTAATAAGTCATCATTTCTTTTTATATTGTCCTACATAATTTACTCGATACTAAATCTTGATCATATGTGACGTATTTAAAGTTTTCAACGCTGTCCTGAGTAAAGTTCTTCCTCTCCAGATTTAGCAAAACTCACACCTGAAAGTTACAAAAAGAGTTAATAAAATCTTTTATGATATTTAATGATATTCTTTCATTTGACAAATTCTTAATTGTACATCAAGTTTGGAAGTAATAAACCTTTTGCGATATTTAATGATATTCTTTCATTTGACCAATTCTTAATTGTCCATCAAGTTTGGAAGTTGATCAATGATCATATGATTAATTCAAATTTTCTTATAATTTTAATTTCTCAAATAATTTTAATTATGATGAGAAAGACAATGATAGAACAATGATCATCGGTCCGTGATCATATAAGTAAATGCATGGGATGTCGGTGGTCTTCTAGAGGATTGACTCTAAGTAAGGGCAATACATTATTTCAATTAATACTTCTAAATTTTGTACTATTTTAAAATATTTTTTGTCTTTCCTTGTAGATATTTTAATAAAAATGATGTTTTATCATTTTACAAAAACCTAAGGATATTATGGTGTAAATTATTAAGAAAATTATGTGTAGATCACAAAAGAATGCACACACTAGGGTCCAAATTGCAAAAAACTCCAAAAAAATTAAGTAGTATAACTTCAAAATTCAAATATCTAACCTCGCTTTACCATCTTGTTGATATAAAGTCGTTACATCTAATTTTGTAAATAAATTAAAAGGAAAATTTTTTAAAAAATTATGTGAAAATAATCATTGTTGATGGAAAGTCTCTTCCATTGTTATAGATGAAACAACTTATAACTTGTATATAATAAATTTACAATGAGGATCATAGATTTGAAATTTAAATATACAATCATTTTAGTATTTTATCATGGATCTGTAACGACCAATGCTGAAATAATATGGGCCAAAAAACTTTCTAGGTAGAGATTTAAAATTTTTAGGCTAGGTCAACCTCAGACGAAATATAGGCTAGGTGATGTCTAAGGTCATCTAGAAATGGGTTGATTGTAATTTCTAGACTTGGTTGATATTTTCATGTAGCAAAGATATTAAGAAATTCATAAGACTTTATGAAATTGAATTCGGGTGAGTAGAGCTCCCAGAATCGATCTTGGCATGAAGGGGATAATTTGAGAGGTCAAGGAAAGAAGGTATGTTGTGAAAGAGACACTTTTTAGGAATTTTTGAGCTGCAATACTTCATAATTCCTCTATAGTGCGGTTAGTGCCGCTATAGCAGGTTGGACTGCTATTGCGGAGTAAGTCGGGATTTTATGCAGAAACAATCCCCAAACCTCCAATTTTCTACAATTTTTTCTTGGAATTAGGAGGGGGGATTTAGGGCTGTTTGCACTCTATTTTCCACAAAATTTATCGCGAAAGGTAAGTTTGTTACTCCTTAATCTTGTAAATTGATTCTTAAGTCCTAAAATCTAAGATATTACTCTTGGGGGAAGGTTTTCACATGATTTCATGGTGGGAAAATCCCGAAGTTGAGGAGGATGATCATGAATTGGCTTGGGGATATGATTTGGTTATAATCCGGATATTTTTAGACCATTTTGATTGATTGTTGCATTTATTTATTATTTTAGACCAAGAACAAACCAAGACACTTCAAAAGGGGAAATCTCAAGTTCTTTTGGAGTTTCCAAGGACCTTGATTCAATGTAGGTGATGGTCATATTTCTTGGTTTATATATATATGCATGTCTACTTCTTTATAGTATCATTTGTGCAATGAAGGTTGGGGAAAACACATGAAATGACATCATGATTGATAATCTCATGCAATGAATGTGTTTATGTGACCCTTGGCTTTCAAGTGTTATTGTTGATTATGTTTGTGATTGTGCACGATTGTTTGTGATTGTTGGTTGGCTCGAGTATGACACTGGTATAAGAATATTATTGGTTGGCTCTGATACCACATATGGTATGAATACTAATGATTGGCTTGAGTACCACGACAAGTAGGATTACTAATTCTAGTTTGTTTGGGTACCACACCAGTACACAAACAAATTAATTGTGGGTTCCATGAGAGGACCAAATATGTGTTTATGGTTCCATGAGTGAATCGAACATTTACATTTGAGATCATGTGGGACATGCATCCATGCAATGTTTGATTCATGATATTGTGACTAGAGTCTATGAATTGGTGATTGTTGTTATGCATGTTGTTATGTGTTACTTTTTTATGGTTAATTGTTTACGTTCATATCTTAGACTGATCGTGTGATCCTACTAGTACACTATTGTTTGTGTCTGATCCAAGAGATGAGTTAAGGGATGCTTGACATAAAATCCAAGGGTGAGCTAGGTTGCCATGATCTCTTCTATCATTTCTTTTTCATCCTTTCAGACACATACATTAGACTATTATATTATGTTTTTCAAAGTTATTAGGGTTGCATCCTGATACGCTCAAATTAAACCTCTATTAAAGAAGTATAAGCGGTTGTCATCAAATAAAGAACCCAACTTGTAGGTTGGGGTCGATCCCACGAGGATTCAAACTCAAACTTAACTCACTATTATATTCGTTTAGTCAAACTATTTCCGAGACAAGTAATTAAAGGGGGAGGGGGGTTTGTAATCAAATAATCGATTGTTGTTTAAGTAACAAGTGAGCAAGATTCAAAGTTCGAGTTATCAATATGAGAGAGAAACTAGGGTGTATGTGTTTCTCCATAAGCTCTTAATGCGGTAATCCTAATAATAGCAATCCTTTCCTAGTGTTTTACATGCAAAGTTGGTAATATAACCATCCCTAAGTGATTGGTCCTCCAAATAAGAAATTTCACCCCGCACCTTGGTCCGGCTACGTGTGTATACTTTACTAACCCTTACCTTTACCTCAGATTAGACATCATATAAATGTATGACTTAGTTTTCACCCTCGCACCAATTGACATTAGACTATTAGATAGCATCCCACTAAATCTCTGTTGATAATTCTTTTCTCATTAACTACCTCTTTGGTCTGGCAAGTAGCAACAAGGTGTGTTATAACGTGTGCACGCGTTAAAAAGACTTCTAAGCGAAAGAATTATCAATACTTGCATAAACACTATTCAAGAACTACTTAATTATTATTCATACGTTGTTAATTGCTCATGGTTCCCACAACCCTAGTTGTGGATTTAGTTACTCATGCTTGAAAGAACACAATCCATATTTTGATAAAGAGAATTCATGAACTTACATTTAGAGTAGAAGAAACCAGAAATCTCCAATTGAATTTCAAAGCGAAAATCTTATAAACCAAAATTCGGAAATCAAATTGCCAAAGTTTGCAAGTTAATTCCCGAAGAAAATACCAAGAACTAAAAGTAAACAATAATGTCTAACCCCCTAAAACGAGGTTTAAATACAATATTTATAGAAAAACATGTTCTAAACAAAAAGGAAACAAAATAAGGAAATAAACTTCTGGAATGTAGCATCAATCGACGGCTCGACCTACGGACCATGGGTCGACCTACGGTCTGTAGGTCCCATTTCGTTGGTCAACAGTTAGCACTTTCCAGCAGAGGCTGGAACCTTCACTCCCAGATCATCAACGACGGACGTGCAGGAAGGACCGTAGGTCGACTTACAGTTCGTGGGTCCTCTTCCGTGGCTCCACACTTAGGATTTTCATCAGGTACTGGAACTTCAACTCTCTGAACACATTCGACGGATGTGCAGGACGGCCCGTGGAACGACCTACGGTCTGTGGATCGCTTCGTAGTTCCACACTTGGTCAAAATTCCCTGATGCTCCATCTACGCCTACCCATCGATAAACCATCAAAGGACCTACGGTCCGTAGGTCACTCCGTGGGTGGCTACTTCTACCTATTTTCAGTTGTCATCTGACTCAACCGCGTCCAAGCCTACTTCCTGCAAACATAACACATAAAACATTATTTCCAATACAAAATAGCCCTAGACACACACACCTCTTAAGTGAAATGTATCAAAAATACCGTAAACTCATGGTATATCAACACCCTCAACTTAAACTTGTTGTTTGTCCTCAAGCGACACACTAACACTCTAAATGACACTTGTGTAGAAGAAGACATTCGAACTCAAGCAATCATATGGCCATCTCAATCCATTCCATTTTCTTAGTGCAAATCTTTTCTATTAGACTCAACAAACCAACTCATATGGATCAAAACATGACATCGATCGACCAACAAACACCACAACAGACACCGTTCATAATCACCAAGGTATCAATTTTCCAACAATGTAACTAGTGCCCTCACTTCAAAAGAAATCCTTTTTTCACTCACAAGAGATATGACTTTCAAGTTTTAGGATTCGTTTAACACTCACGCTCAGAAGTGACTTTAAATACAGTTAGTGCTCAATACCATAGGCTTGGCCTTATTTTCACTGCTTAGATTCTCCAAACTAGTTGCTAGGATCACTATAGGACTTTCTTAGCTTGTAACGTAGGCTCAGGGTCACGTTTGGTACATTTGGGTACTTTTTAGTGACTTTCTGCCCTCCTTGAAATTACATTGGCTTTTTACCTCTTTTCTCAACCTATTTTTGACATCCTTTCATTTTACTTTCTTTCCCTTGACTCTTTTCAACACATATGTGACTTTTGACTTTGTGGCTCTTATTTTTCACTTTCTCCTTTTTCTTTCACTTTATTTTTCTTTATTTTCTTCAGCACTTTTCTTTATCATATTTTTGCTTCTTTTGCACAAAGTCACATCTTTTTCTTTCCTGTTTCTCCCTTCAACACACAACTCTTTTCATACCTTTTTTTTTCTTTCAGTTTCCTTTTTTCACAGTTACCCTCAACTTATGTGTTTAGCATGAGTTGAGGTGCACAATATCCGATGTCGAACCAGGGTCAAGATCAAGGTAACTTTTGAATTATCCACCCTCAACTTAGGCTTTTGGCCTAAGTCAAGGTGCACATGTCCAAGGAGAGATCGGGACCAAAATAATTATTTTAGGGAAGGTGAGTTAGGTGAATTGGAAGAAATTGTCTATCTTAGGCTCAAACATTTGGATCACAGGGGATATTGATTTCATTTTGTTGGATAATTTTAGGCTTTAGTGGACTAATTTGAATAAGGGCCTATGATCACTTCCCAACTTCTAGCCTAGATTATCTTAACAGGACCAACGTGGCAAGTTCTAAATTGGCACATACTGTATGGACATTCAAACTTTCCTCACACACTCTTGGCACATTGTTTCATTATCAAATTATTCGACTACCCAGTTCAAGTTTTAGCTTAAGTCATGAAGTCAAATCGATTCCTATCATGTCAGATTGAGATCCAACACATTTCACTTATCAAGCCTAAATATTTAGCACATTTCATCATTTTTGGACAGGGATAATTTTTTCATGCCATCATGCTTTCATTTTATCTAGTTACTCCTACACATACATTCCTAAACATGTCGGTTCCACAGAAATTAAAATTGTCTCTTGGGGGAAAATAACACAGGCAAGAAAACCCTAAGAGAGGATTATGAGTTGGGTTACTCAGACTTCACACAATCACTCACAATTCATTTACCCTACCCCAAACAAAACAAAATAAAGTGCAATTGTCCTCATTGCACATAAAATAAAGAGTAAAGGATCGGGTGAAGCAAACGCAGGGCGCATATGCGCCAAAGACCACTCAAGAAGCGGGTGGGTCTGGTTTCCCGGATCTTGCTGGATCAATATTTTGAATGCTATCAGTAGCACTCCCATCTACTATCCCATCACTCTCATGAGTGCTCACATCATCAAATCTCACCACACACTCAGAAGTGCTCACACCACTGGATGGGCCAACATCTATCTCCCTGGCTCGTTGCTGTCTCATCTCCTCGTCTAGTAACGATGCCCTTGTGGCCTCCTCCAACTGCTGGCACTCTTTCTTCTTTAATCTATGGGCCTCAACATCATCATAAGTACGATCGGAGCAGGGGCGCTTCCCAGCAGCACGTGAAAACTCAGGCGGCGGCATATCATTGACGAATAGGGCAGTCAACACCACCTCATCAACCAGTGCCGCAGGGGTTTCTGAGGGGTTGGAGTGCATCAACATCAACACAGAGTCTAGCCAACTCCTGCTGGAAGGAGGACATATCAACGGTCGAGGCTGGCCTCTCCAACACGCGCAACTCAAAGGTATCCAGGCACTGATGAATAGCCTAAGCCTTCTGCTCCATCCTCGCCTCAGACTCTACTATGGAATGCTGCATCCATGGCTTCATATGCTGAAGCAAAGTGGTCATCTACGTCTCTAGATTTTGGACTCGGGCTAGAGGGATGGTGGTGGAACCTGAAGTATGGGTGGCTCTAGAAGAGCTAAGGGCCTAACTGGCGGCCGGAGACGGTGGAGCCTGGACATCCGCTGTAGTGGCTGGAGGGGCAGTGTCATTACCCTACATCTTCTCCATATTTGCTACAAGGTCATTTCCCAATGGTGGCATCTCAATCGGTGGCTCCATGCGAGGTGCAGCTACATTGGCCTCATCTCGAGTAAGGCCAATATCCAAAGTTTTAGTTGCCTGAAGCAACCGGTCACAATGCCATACTGGTACAACAACATCCCTGCAAAGCTGGAATATGAGGAACGGGAAAGGCAGAGTGGTGGTGACCTTGAAGGGCCTTTCATGAATCACCGCAATCAGGATGCGGGCAAAGTCTATCTCCAAGCCTACAACCATAGCTGCAACCATCAATGCTCGGTCCCATGTTACCACATTGTCCGCCTGAGTAGGGGACACCCGATTTCACACCAGCAACCAAAAGAATTTAGTAGGAAAACTCAGCGTCGCCTTCTTGATACCCAAGCTCGGAGTCCAGACCCACTCTGCGCTCTCTCCATGTGATGTAATATGATATGCTAGCCACTTCAATAGTGACTCCCTCTTATTAATATTCCTCTGAAATGCCCCACTCTGAATGATACCCATCTGATAGTCAAACTCTGTCGTATTGATGGGCAGAGTGTGGTCTGGGCCGTAGATAAACCTACGGAGGGTGGTTTCAGAGATGTCAATAGTAAACCCCCGGATGAGTGTGGCCTCAAGTGGAGGCTGAGCTACGGGCTTGGCCCGCTTAGAGAAGTAGCCTCTGATGATTGCGGCATAGGAAACGTAGAACTCCCGTACAGTCTCCTCGCTATAGGACCTTGGGCTACGTGCCATCAACTCACACCTAGGTCTCTGATGTGGGAACCACATATGTGCAGAATGGTCTGTCGATGGAACAACGAACCGTAGTCCACACCGTGGTTCAACATTTAGTGAAAACTCTATGTGCTACTGACACACGGACCTGACCTACGATACGTAGATTGGGTCTCGTAGGTCAGTTCTATGTTAGGTTTTAGACATGACTCACACTTTACTCCTTATTTCATCAATCAATCATTCAACCTGGGTCCAATCATGCATTTCAACACAATATATGGTAGTTTTTCATTCTTAGGGTTCCGATTGCACATAACTTGACTTTTTAACATACCGAATCTAGGAACCCTAAGTCAAAACTTCCAATTAGACCACTTACACTGATTTAGTCACTTTTAATTAACTACACACTCACATACCATCATACCAAGGGTTATTCTAAATAATAATTCAACATTCAAACACAAAACTAACAACCCAAGGTCAAGTTCATCGATGAGATTTCAAATGAAACAATGAAGTAATTCAAAGTTTGAGAGAAATTTGTATACCTTACAAGTAATCACCGATGATGAGTGTGTGTTGCAACAATATTTGTGACCATTTGCTAGCCTTTTGATGCCGAACCTGGACTTTGGAATCGTTGGGGAGGAAATGGAAAAGTGGGGATTGATTTGTGAGAGAAAATGATTGCTATGAGATTTGGTGGAATGAATTTGGTGATGTTATGGGGATATTGGGTTTAAATGGGAGTTCATTGGAGAGATAGAGGGATGAAAAATAGTTGGGGGGGGAACCCTAGTTTTGGACCCACGAGACCACATAGACGGTCTGTGGGTCGACCTATGGACCGTAGGTCACTCTGACACTTAGAAAATTAAGAAAACTTACCTGGGGTCTACGGACGCCATTCATGGTCCGTGGATGGACCAACGGACCATCGATGGGGTCCGCAGACCACTGCACAACTTTTTTCTGCAGATTTTTGCCTTTCGCCCCTGCACATATAGCAACCATTAGAACTTTCTTTTTACATTTTCTGGATACTTTTTAGACACGAACCTTATTCTATATCTAGCCAACACTAATATAAAAATAAAACACCTATCTAAAGAGTTACAAAAATTAAAACAAAAGACGAAAACTCCTAAATCGAAAAGAAAAACCTATAGTTGGCTAGATAGTACATCTTGGGTTGCCTCCAAAGCAGAGCTTGATTTAACTTCGTTGCACGACGCAGACACCGTGATTACTCAGACTTCATCAAGATAGTAGGCCTCATCACTTCTTGCACACTCTCCGATTTCCCTATGTAGACCTTGATTTTTTGCCCATTCACTTTGAACCATGTTCCCTTCTTGTTCTCAAGCTCAACTGCTCCATGTGGGAATACTTGAGTGACTCAGAATGTCACGGTCCACTTGGACTTGAGTTTGTTGTGTAACAATCGTAACCTTGAGTTGAATAAAAACACCAGATCACCCACAACAATTCACGCTTGTCAATCTTTTGATCATGATACTTCTTCATATTCTCCTTGTACAAGGCTGAACTTTCATACACTTTTAGGTGAAACTCATCAAGATCATTCATGTCATTCACTCTTTGACTCGATGCGTCTCCCCAATCCCAATTCAACTTCTTTAGCGCCCACATGGCCTTATGCTCTAGCTCTACCGGCAAATGGCATGACTTCCCATATACAAGTTGGTAAGGGGACATACCTATGGGAGTCTTGAATGCGGTGCGATAGGCCCATAGAGTATCATCAAGCCTTCTTGACCAATCCGTTTTGTTGGCGTTCACAGTCTTTGCAAGGATCTGCTTTATCTCTCTCTCTATTTGACAGTTCAACTTGCCCACTAGACTGCAGATGGTAAGGAGTAGCTACATTATGACAAACTCCATATTTCTCTAGAAACTCCTTGAATAACTTATTACAAAAGTGGGAACCTCCATCGCTGATGATCGCCCTAGGTGTACCAAATCTGGAGAACATACTATTTTTCAGGAATGCAGTAACACTCTTACCCTCATTATTTGAAAGCGCAATTGCTTCCACCTATTTCGACACATAATTAACCGTAACAAGAATATATTTCATCCCATGTGAACTCACAAATGGACCCATGAAGTCAAGCCCTCCTACATCAAATAACTCAATACCCAAAAATTAGATTCATAGGTAGCTCTTACTTCTTTGAAATTCCTTCTTCTCTTTGGCAACAGTCACAACACTTGGCGAAATCATGAGCATCTTGGTGGATGGTAGGCCAGTAGTACCAACACAACAAGATTTTATGTGTAATCCGAATACCAATATGATTCCCACCAATAGGCGATGAATGACACGCCTCTAGTATACTCATCATCTCAACCTCAAGCACACAACGACGAATAATCCCATCAGCACAAATATGAAACAAGTAAGGCTCATCCCAAAAGAAATTCTTCACATCATACATAAACTTTTTCCTTTGATGGAATGACAAATCCGATGGCACCAAATCACTTGCCAAGTAGTTAGTAAAATTTGCGAACCAAGGAATAAAATCATAAGAATCAGCCAATACCTATTCATCTGGGAATGCATCATTAATTTCAGCCCCATCTCCTAGCTTGAGCATAGTTTCCTCCTCTAATCTGGACAAATGATCGGTAACTTGATTTTCTGTCCCCTTTTTGTCTTTCACCTTAAAATCAAACTCTTGCAGTAACAATACCCATCTGATCAACCTCGGTTTTTCATCCTTTTTAGCCATCAGATACCTCAATGCAGAATGATCAGTATGAACTCTGACATTAGTACTAAGAAAGTAGGATCAAAATTTCTCGAATGCGAAAACCACAACAAGGAGTTCCTATTCAGTCACCGTATAGTTCTTTTGAGCCACAATTAGAGCTTTGCTGGAATAGTAAATTGGGTGAAGAATCTTCTCTCGCCTCTGTCCCAATACCACACCAAGCACCACTCTACTGGCATAACACATCACTTCAAACAGTTTCCCCCAATTCGGTGAAATAATGATAGGTGCATAAACTAGCCTTGCTTTCAACTCTCCAAATGCTCTCAGACAAGCATCATCAAAATCAAACTTACACTCCTTTTCGAGTAGTTTGCACAATGGGTGTGCAATTTTGGAGAAATTCTTAATAAACCTCCGATAAAAGCCTGCATGCCCAAGAAAACTTCTAACACCTTTAACATAGATAGGTGGTGGAAGCTTTTCTATTACCTCGACTTTATCTCTATCAACCTCAATACCCTTCTCAGAAATCTGATGACCCAGAACTATCCCCTCTTTCACCATGAAGTGACATTTTTCCCAATCGAGCACAAGATTGCACTCTTTACACCTTTTCAGTACCTCGACCAGATGCATCAAATAGCCATCAAACGAGTCACCTATCACAGAGAAATCAACCATAAATACCTTAATAGAGTCCTCCACCATATATGAAAATATCGACATCAGGCAATGCTGGAAGGTCGCTAGGGCATTACACAACCCAAATTGCATCCTTTTGAAGGCGAAAGTCCCATATGGACAAGTAAAGGTGGTCTTCTCTTGATCTTCCAGGGAAATAGAGATCTGATTATAGCCCGAATACCCATAAAAAAAGCAATACCAACCCTTACCAGCAAGGCGATTGATGAGTCCATGATTTGGACTAATTTAGGGCTTTATTTGGAGAGATTTAGTGTCCTCAAATGCTTGTTTTGTGCCAATAACTGATGTAAAACCCTTGATTTCTAGGTATTTGGATTGGGGAACAAAGCATGGACACTAATTTGCAAAAAAGAACAAAGTGAGTTGAAAGAACGAAGAAATAAAGGCCTGGTGATCGCCGAGTCCTTTTGGCGACTCGCCTAATTGCCATTACCTCACCTAAAGTTCCAGTGTGAAGAAGCCCTGAATGAGAAAATCAAGTTGGCGAGAGAGAGGAACAGTCGGCGGATCACCGAATGGTTCCGCGATGCAGGGTTGGATCTCCCAAAGTTATAGAACTTGAGGATCCTGAAAGCCAAGGAAAAAAGGCGATGGAACTGACCAAAGGGAGTATCACCGACCTATTCGGCGAGATCAACTTACTACGCCAAATGGTCCTTCGCAACATATTTTTGGCGACTATAAATATATTTTCAAACATTATGTTTAGTATCAAATTTTATTCTGAACATTCATTAGAGTAATTTTTAAGTTTTGAACTCTCAGTTTTGAGGCTAAGTTTTCCTTAGCTTTGATGAATTGAAACTTTCTATTATTGAGAAATTGGAAGTGGGTCTTTGAGATTCTTCAACTTGGACCTTTGTAAAGATGAAATTAATCTTACCTAGTTGATGGAAACACAATTTGGTAACGATTTCTATCTTTTTATGATGTCTAGCTAAAACCCCAATTCTTGGGGTGTGATTATGTGAGTATGGGTTGATTTAGCTTGTGGGTATTGCTAATTGTTAGTTTAAATGTTGTTTAGAAGTGATTTCATTCAGTAATTGTGGTTTAATTTAAAGGGTTGTAGTTGCAAATGCAATTCTACCTTTGTGTTTTTGGCTTGCTCGAGATAGACGTTTTAAAACCAAGATTGCTGAATTGATGGTCTGTGGGTATTGGGTTGTTATGGGTTCAGCTCGAGAGAGTGAATCCTAAGCCATTTTCCACACATTCAGATTGAGAGAGTGAATGGACTAAAGCGAAGGTTGTTCTTCTTTGCTTGGTTGTTGTTGTTCGAGAGAAACAAACTTGATTCAAGGTAAATCATTCGAGAGAAAGTTTATCCCCACTTAAGTCTAGCTTAGTCACTGATTTACAGCTATTTACTAACAGTTGCAATCACCCATTTGTCTACCTTAGCCTATAATCCAATCACATCCCAAGAACCCGTCTCATTATTGTTAAATTCATGTTATTTGCTATTGTTGTAGCTGATAGTTAAAACCAAACCCCCCTTATTTGACATTCGTGTCACTCCTAATTTGAATTATGTTTTTATTCGCAAATGTCTATTCATATAATTGACTTGAACATATTTGCACTTTACTTTTGAAGCTTAAACACGTACCACTCCCTGTGGGATTCGACCCCAACTCATTTAGTTGGTTTATATACTGACTAACAATTATTGATGCTTAAAACTGGATTAAGTGTCTTTGATAACGTTATTTAAATCAAAATGGCACCGCTGCCGGAGAGTGGTGTTGGTTAAGATTTCTTAGTTAAGTTGAATTTTGTTCTTTTTATTCATAGTTGAATCTACTTACCTTTAGTTTGGGTTTTCATGTTGCTTGTTTAGAGCAGAATAAAAGAGCATGTCTTGTAGCAATGGTGACCAAATGGACCACTCTCTTTTGAGAATGATGATTCTTAGGGATAACATCCTAAGTTTCAGGCAATTGGAGGGTGGGTCAATCCATGAGTTGTGGCTGTGATTTAAGTCACTATTGCTATAATGCCCAACTCATGAAATCTCATATAACATGCTACTGGACTGCTTCTATAGAGATCTTGGTCCGGAGAACAGGGTAGTGGTTGACCAAATTTCTTCAGGTGGTCTCACATGACTACCATATGCAATAACTGCCCAACTCCTTGATTATATGGCCAAGACAAACAAAGAGACTGAGAAGGACCAGGTCTTGGCCACACTGTTGACTCAACTGGATCTAGTGGCAAAAAAGATCATGGAATTGGAAGCACCGAACAAAAAGAAAGACCGGTACATTCCTCCTCATAAGCGTGTAAAGTCTAAGGTGTAAGAGGGTGGAAAAATAGAAGAGATACACTCACTCATTCTTCTCAAAGTCGAAGAGAATGACAAAGTGTTGAATGAGATAAAAAAAGAATGTCTCACTGCTAAATCAGATAACTGCTTCCCATTCCATGTCTATTCAGGTGCTAGAGACCCAAATGAGTCATGTGTTGTCTCATATCTACTCCACAAGCCAAGATTGAGTGGGGAAGTCATGCCACAACGTTAACTAAGGTGCTTCTTGGGAGGCAACCCAAGGTTTTATCACTTTATTTTGGATTTGTAAAATAATCGTGTATTGATTGTGCAGGTTGAATGTAGGCTGTGTTTGGAATGTGCAGATTGGTGAGTTAAATGTCCAGTCGGCGAGCCCAACTTGGACTGCTGTTGGACTCTAGAAATTTTAGGATTAAAGTTTGTAAAAATCGGTAAGCCCAAGAGCAAATCAACGTGTCACCGAACGGGTTGGTGATTGTGACTTAATCCGCCGTTTGGACTCCTAGTTTAACTGGAGGTCCTGTAAAACTCGGTGAGGTAAGTACCTACCTTGCGTGTCGCTAAGTGGGTCGGCGAGCAAAACTAATGTCGCCGAATGGGCGAGAACCGGACGGTTCACATTCCCTCACTTTTTGACTTTCCAAACTCACACCCGCACTTTATTTTCCTATATTTTTGGCATTATTACTTGTTTTTAGTCGTGAATTGTGTGTTCAGAGTTAGATTTCTTTGCCACCTAGCATTTCAACTTGATTATTCGGCTTCAAATGTTGGTTTTCCAAACCCTGAATCTTTATTTAGCGATTTTTACTCATTTGTAAGTGATTTTATCTTAGTGCTGTGTTTTGGGCCTTTTAATTCGTAATTGTATGCTTGCTTGCCTATTTTAATTTGAATGTCGTGCCTAAGTTGTCGATATTCTTGATTTCCCGAATGTTGCATGCCTTAAAATTGGTCAAAATTGTTGGGTGTTACTTTGTTGATGTTGGTTCTAGTCGAGCGAAATATAAGTAACCCACATTTGTGCTAAATGACGTATTTTGACCGATTATAGAGCGTTTTACGTCATTCCCTAAGGGTAAAAGTCATCAAATGACCAAATTTAGCCAAACCGGGAGAAGTCTGAGTATCCTGGGGGCATGGGTGTAATGGGTCTTGGTTTAATTGAATGGGTAAATGTTTTGATTTTGTTTTCGGGGGCTGCGGGGTTGAAATTGGAGAATGAGGTTGAAAGTAAGCACGTTGGGCAGTTTGGCGAGCTAGGTCGAGCTCGCCGGACCACTCGACGGTTCACCGAATCCCCCTTATCGCCTTTAATTTCATGCTAAATTTGGAGTTTAACATCTGTAACTTTCGGTGAGAAGCCTGAGTTCGCCGACTGCACTAGGCGACTCGTCGAACGTCCTTCTTGATCGCCCTTTCTGCGCCCCTAACCCCTAAAATGCACTGTAACTTTCGGTAGGTTTGTCCTAGCTTGCCGAATGCTGTTGGCGATTCACTGAAAGTCCCTTCCCTTCTTCGACATGCCATTTTTCTGAGAAAATTTTGAGCCAGTCCTTTCGGCGAGTTTGATTTGGCTCGCCAAAGTGATTCGGCGACTTACCGACCGGATCAACGAGTTTGTCTGCAATCATTTTTCTATGCATTTTCTTGAACTATTTTTAACTTTCCTCGATGTTTTTGCAGATATGGTTGAACTAACCTTGAAATGCTGCCTCGTAAAAGAGCACAGGGCATAACTATAAATGAAAGAGGAGCCAACCCTCCTAAAAGGGGAAGAGCAGAGCCTCCAATTGGAGGAAAAGGCAAGAGCAAGAGATCCATATTTGAGGTCCCGGAGCACAACTCCGGCAGCGAGGGAGAGGCCATTGACTCCCAAGCTGTATTATCTGAGCCAGAAAATGACCAGCCATTACAGTCCCGGAGAGCAGAGATCTGTTCTAGATCTCGCCCTGACTCAACTAGAGTTCTATCAGCCACCTCTCCAGCAGATACAGTGCCAGCTCCGGCACTTCCTGAAGCTCCAGTACCACCAATGGTTCCTCCTCCCCGGCAATTCAACAGACTAAAAATTGATGGGTTGCAGACTATTATTGAAGAGAAGCTACTATCTATAGAGGGCCTAGAGGGAAAATACTTAAATGTGAGGGACATGCTCTAATACCATCGGTTTGAGTAGTTCACCAGGCCCCGAGGCCTCTATATTCCTTCATGGGTCCGAGAGTTCTATACAGCATACGGTGACTTGGTACCAAAGGGAAAGAAGAAGGCTAGTACTTTCAGACCAATGAAGTCTGTCATGGTCAGAGGAAAGGAAATAAGGTGTAACAATTAGAACATTAATACTATACTCAACAGGGGTCTAGGTGCTACAGTGGCATATGAAGGCTTGCCTATTACTCAGTCCCTTGATGATTTAAAAGGTTGGCTCGCACCTTTAATTTTCGATACCACCCCGAGGTGGATCGAGGAAGGGGTCCCCATCAAGAAAAAGGACCTAAATATTATTGCTCAATTCTGGTTTGGCTTCATCAGCAGCACCACCATGTCTTCCTAGAACGAGTCTATACTCCGCCACCCTAAGGCAGCCTACCTTGGGTCGATCATATCCAGGGGGAGCATTAACTTTGGACTCCTCATAGAGTAGGAGATAGCCATGAGGGACAAACAAATGAAGACCTTTCTTCCATTCCTGGTGCTGATCACCGAGTTGCACCGGCGTGCTGGAGTCCCCCGGGATGTGACTAGAGATATTGAGGTTACCCCTTCATCCTCCACTGACATCCGGCGTATTGAGGCCGAGTATACTCGGGAGGAGGCCGACAGGAGGAGAAAAGCTCCGGTGGATACATCTTCGGAGGTGGGCATTAACTTTATACCTGCAGAGGCATCTTCGCCTACTCCGGCCTCCGGGCCTTTAGGTACATCTACTCCCACTTCTTCCTCCCAGTCTCTCATTACCTCTACTGCAACCCAACCCAACATGATTACTCAGGCTATAATCCTAAAGATGGGGCACCTGGCTCATTCAGCTGATGTGAGGGCTACTCGACTAGAGGCATCTATCCCATGGATGATTGAGAGTGCCATCCTTATTGCACTGACCCCCATCCGGACTTCTATTGATGATTTGACGACGAGAGTCCTTGCTTGTGAGAGTATACATGGGGAGTCTTTTGAGGTTACGACTATCAAAGCCGAAGTGGCAGATCTGAGGAAAGATGTAGACTATCTCAAGCCTACAAACTTCACTTCACTATTAGAGGCAACATATGATATAGATTCCCCAGAGACTTCTGTGATTCCTCCGAACACCACCAGAGACGTACATAGGGATGACATAGCAACTGATGAGTCGGAGGCAGAGACCGACGAAGAGAAGATAGAGGTGAGGAAGGAGAGCATATACGGAGACCTACCAGATCTAGATGAGATGATTGTACAGTCAGTGATCCAGACATCGCTGACAGAGACGTCAATGGTAGCTCCTAGTGGATCTGGTACTGTTGATGTGACTCCGAGTACTGAGACCCAGGTTCAGGGTACTACATCGGGCACTGATGCCCCGATAGATAGAGCGACTGCGTAGACAAGATTTTTCTTTACCTCCTTCTCTGTCTTCTTTTATTAATTTTTTGGATATTTTCTTGTACTTGAGGACAAATTGCTTTTGTTTGTGGTGGGGGTGAGGTATACCCTCATCTTGTGATTGATGATGATTTTGAGCTATATATTGTGTTTTGATACTGCTTTTGTGGATATTTGAGCTTGTGGATCCTTGTTTTAATTGTAAATGATTTTTGGACCCTTTCGAAAAAATTTGTGCCACCACTTGATTGTTTCTGAATTTTGTTGTTCTCTTGCAAATTTGAGTATCGGTCTTGATCAATACCGATGACTTGAATAGTGCTCATAATCGAACAAAATTGAATGTGTGGCTACGATGAGGCCAAATGAAGTTGCATATGCAATTTGTGAACTTTTTGCATCTCGTTGTGACTAGCCGGTTATCAAATTGAGTCTCTTGTAATGAACATTGCACACTAGCGAAAGTGTGGAGTCTTGTTTGACTTAGGTGTCAATGCCTTGTATGATGAGCTTACCATGAACCATGCGTGATGACACCTAGAATTTACCCCGTTGGTCTAGTTGACCAAGTGATGTGAGCTTTTGAAATGGTCTTAAGCAAAATAATTTTAAAGAATGAAACAATTTGACATTATACCTCTTTTGTGTCCTACCTTGTAAGTGTGTGATCTTTGTTTGAGCACCCTTTGAGCCTTACCCCTTTTCTTGGAAGAAACTTGATGCAAATTGTGACCTTTCTTTATCCCTTCATCCTTAATCCTCATGAGATGTGGTTGATTTGAATAGCCAACTTAGGCCAAATGCCTAAGTTGGGGGTGTGGTGAAAAGAGAAGGTAAATCAAGAAATGCAAAGAAGTCCCCCTTGATCCATGGTTGTGAAAAAGATGGAACCCCTCCATCAAATAAAAGAGAAAGAAAAAGAATGAAAAAGTTTTGAAATAAAGTTGTAAAAAGAGATGGGGTGTCCAAAGTTTCATGGAAAAGGAATAATGGGGTGACTTGTGAGAATAAATGAGAATGAAGAGGAGAGGGAAATGAAGTGTTGTTCACATCACATTTCATGAAGATAGAAGCCATTGAGCCTAAATGACCATACCTTTACACTCAACCCCATTACAAGCCTTGAAAAGACCTTTTTGATCTTGAGTGAGCTAAAACAAGTGTTGACTGGAAAATAAGGGCAAACCTATGGGTGAAATCATGCATTGTGTTCATCTTTGTGAGTGTGAGTGTTGATTGTGATTCCGGAGCTATTAATTGTTGAAACTTAGTGTGTGAATATGGAATCATCTTTGTGTAAGGCATTTGAGTACCTTTGTTGAGCTTCAACTTGCATTTGAAGCAAGTACTGTGAACTTGAGAATCTTTGATAATGGTGAGTCACAACTAGAATCTTTGAGTGCACAATTGATCATTGCATGAGTAATTTGAGTCTTGTTGTGTGCATTCATGATTGATTCTTGTGTAGCACTGTTTGAAGCATCCTTTTTGAACTGTTGAACTTGAGTTTTACTTGAGGATAAGCAAAAGTTTAAGTTGGGGGTGTTGATGAGTCCACGATTTTGACTTATTTAAAGCTTTATTTTGATAGATTTTGTGTTCTCAAATGCTTGTTTTGTGCCATTAACTGATGTAAAACCCTTGATTCCCAGGTATTTATATTGAGGAACAAAGCATGGACACTAATTTGCAAAAAGGAACAAAGTGAGCTGAAAGAATGAAGAAATGAAGGCCTGGTGATCGCCGAGTCCCTTTGGCGACTCGCCTAATGGCCATTACCTTGCCTAAATTTCCAGTGTGCCAATCCCTGAAGGAAAAAATTAAGTTGGTGAGAGAGAGGAGCAGTCGGCGGATCACTGAATGGTTCCGTGATGCAGGGTTGGATCACCCAAAGTTACAGAACTTGAGGATGTCGAAGGCTAAGGCAAAAAGGCGATGGAACTGACCAAAGGGCAGATCGCCGACCTGTTCGGTGAGCTCGACTTACTGCACCGAATGGTCCTTCGCAACATATTTTTGGCGACTATAAATACATTTTCAAACATTATGTTTAGTATCAAATTTTATTCTGAACATTCATTAGAGTAATTTCTGAGTTTTGAGACTAAGTTTTCCTTAGCTTTGAAGAATTGAAATTTTCCATTTTTCAGAAATTGGAAGTGGGTCTTTGAGATTCTTCAACTTGGACCTTTGTAAAGATGAAATTAATCTTATGCAGTTGATGGAAACACAATTTGGTAACGATTTCTATCTTTTTATGATGTCTAGCTAAAACCCCAATTCTTGGGATGTGATTATGTGATTATGGGTTGATTTAGTTTATGGGTATTGCTAATTGTTAGTTTAAATGTTGTTTAGAAGTGATTTCATTCAGTAATTGTGGTTTAATTTAAAGGATTGTAGTTGCAAATGCAATTCTACCTTCGTGTTTTTTGGCTTGCTCGAGAGAGAGATATTGGGTTGTCATGGATTTAGCTCGAGAGAGTGAATCCTAAACCCTTTTCCACACATTCAGCTCGAGAGAGTGAATGGACTAAAGCGAAGACTATTTTTATTTTCTTTCTTGTTGGTGTTCGAGAGAAACCAACTTGATTCGAGGTAAATTGTTCGAGAGAAAGTTTATCTCCACTAAAGTCTAGCTTAGTCACTGATTTACAGCTATTTACTAATAGTTGCAATCGCCCATTTGTCTACCTTAGCCTATAAACCAATCATATCCCAAGAACCCGTCTCATTATTGTTAAATTCGTGCTATTTGATGTTGTTGTAGCTGATAGTTAAAACCAAAACCCCCTTATTTGACATTCGTGTCACCCCTAATTTGAATTATGTTTTTATTCACAAATGTCTATTCCTATGATTGACTTGAATATATTCGTACTTTACTTTTGATCTTAAACACGTACCACTCCATGTGGGATTTGACCCCAACTCATTTAGTTGGGTTATATACTGACTAACGATCGTTGATGCTTAGAACTGGATTAAGTGTCTTTGATAACGTTATTTAAATCAGCGATCCATCATCTGATCCATGAACGACATAGGGAAGTGATCCTTTTCTGTCCAAACATTCAATTTGCGGTAGTCCATGCATACTCTCCATCCAATCACTGGCCGCATCAGAATAAACTCATTTTTCGCATTAGGAACCACAGTAATCCCACATTTCTTAGGTACACACTGAACTGGACATACCCAACTACTATCTGCGATGGGGTATATGACCCCAACATCCAACCATTTGATGATTTCTTTTTTCACTACCTCTTGCATATGTGGATTTAGTCTCCTTTGGTGCTTGATACTAGGCTTGTTGTCCAGCATGAATTGAAATTTATGAGAACAAATGGCAGGAGAAATCCCAATAATGTCTGCAATAGTCCATCCAATAGCTCGCTTGAACCTCTTCAAAACAGAGACCAATGCCTCAACTTGTACCTCACTCAAATCGGCCACAATGATGACTGGTAAAGTACCATCTCTTTCGAAGAAAACATACCTCAAATGTGATGGTAGAGCCTTAAGCTCCAATTTTGGAGCTTCTTCCACAGACGGTTTTGTGGGTGGAGAGTCGTGATTCTTCATATCTAACTCCAATTTCTTTGGTTTGGAACGGAATCCAAACCTATCAAGTGCGGCAACTAATTCATCATAGTCTTCAATACCATCACCCTCAAAATTCATCATTATCGTTGCCAGTGCATCAACACCCAACCTCTCTTCAATAGACACATCAGAACCTCGCTCCATAATATGATTCACCACGGATACTGACTTGAGATCACTTTCCTACTTCATAGACCTACATATATTGAAAGTTACCTCTTTATTATTCAATCGAAACTTCATCTACCCTCTCTCCATATCAACTAAGGCGCGCCCAATAGCAAGGAATGGTCTCTATAGGATGATGGGAACCTCAAAAAATCAACCTCACAATCAAGTATCACAAAATCCACCGGAAAAATGAACGACTCCACCTTCACGAGGACATCTTGGAGAACACCAATGGGCTTTTTCACAGTTCTATCAGCCATGAGTAGTCGCATCACAGTCGGTTTTGGAGCCCCTAAATCCAACTTCTTGAAGATAGACAATTACATCAGATTAATGCTAGCACCCAAACCATACAAGGCCTTCGCAAAATGCAACAATCCAATGGTACAAGGAATAGTGAAAGCACTAGGATCCTCTTTCTTCTGCACAAATGACCTAGTAGAAATAGCACTGCAATGTTGCAACCTCTAATCATTCTCAAAACTGAGGACCCTCTTTTTGGTCACCAAATCCTTCATAAACTTCACATACCCAGGCATTTTCTCCAAAGCCTCTAGCAACGGAACATTGATGGAAAGCTGTTTCAGCATAGTAATAAACCTGTGGTATTTTCCTTCTTTGGTCTTCTTCACCAATCTCTGTGGGAATGGCGTTGGAGGTCTAGGCATGGAACAACTTTTTGGGTCACTTCCGCCTCCTTCTCTGTAGCATTCTTAGCCTCTCTAGTAACCTTGATCTCATCATCATCTCTTTCTACCACAATTTCAACCTCACACGGCATAGGGGGATCAATGGTATGTTTACCTCTTCGAGTCGTGACTACCATACAATGCCCATCATTCTTTGGATTTCGGATGATGTTGCTAGGAAGTGTGCCAGACTGACGTGGGTTCACAGTAGTTGACAACTGATTAAACTGTTGCTCAAGTTGCTTTATCGACACTGCATGGGCATCAACTTTTTGACCAATTCCAGACAAGTCATTCAGCATCTCTTTGACATTCTCATTTGTCGTATCAAACCTCTTCATCATCTTCTGCATCATATCCTCAATCCATGACATACTACCCACAGATTCTCTATTGCCAAATTCCTGATTTGTAGGTGGAACATAAGGCCCAACTCTCTCATTTTTGTTGCCATAGTTGTTTCGGTTGTAGTTGTTGTCGCGATTGTAGTTCCCATCCCAGACATAGTTACCCTCTCGATTGTAGTTAACATAGTTCCAACCTTGGTTTCCTTGACGTTGGTGCCAATTATTCGAGTTGGAACCTTGGGCGTTGGCTCGGAAACCCCCCGTCTGATCATTCACCAAACACGCATCCTCCTTATAGTAGCATTCCTCAACTGGTGGTGGTGGAGTTCTAGTTAAGTAATTTACCGTATTCACCTTTTTTGCACTGCCACTCACATGCTTCAACATCACGAATGTCATCGGCAGATTGACTCGGTGCAGCTTGAACTGCAAATGTGTTTCTTTCAGTGTCTGACTTTCTAGTACTCCATGTTTTATTATTTCGGGAAATCTTCTCCAATTTCTCAGTGATCTCCTCAAAAGAGCACTCAAAATATTATCCTCTAGCAATAGTATCAAGCATAGCCTTTCCATTATTATCCTGACCTCTGTAGAAGTACTCCTTCAGTAACTCATCATCGATGCAGTGATTCGGAAAACTTCTTATGAATGCAGTGAACCTATCTCATGAACTGCTCACAGACTCTCCAGGTAGTGCTACAAAGTTGTTCAACTTGTCCTTGTGATTCAACTTCTTGGACAACGGGAAATACTTATCCATGAACACTTTGTGCAATTGGTCCTATGTGTGAATAGAGTTATGTGGATGCTCAGAAAGCCACACCACAGCATCACCGCCAATGATAGAGGGAGAACTCTCAAACCTATAACGTTCATGCCCAACTCCAGTCATCCCACACAACTCTTGCAGACACTCCTCAACTTGGCCATGTGCCTATGCAGATCTTCCTAAGATAGACAAGAAAACAACCCACTTGTTGTAAGCATCTGCATCAGACTGTTGGTCACCATAAATGTATGCCCTGGAGGTAGAGGATGGAGAATAATAGGTCCTTCTGATTCAAATGTATTGACGTCGACCCTGTAGTTATCACGCAATTCTTGTGGATTCTGCACCCTCAATACATCTCTGAGTAGATTACCACCAGAACCTGAACATTCTCATCATTCATTCCATCCTCATGATCCTCTATGACTGGATTATTATTGCCCCCTTGATTTGCCATTTTTCTCAAAGACTTGCTTAGTTCAGGGTCGTATGGGGTCAATGGTTCGCCTCAACTCTGTGTACTTGGCATACACTAGAGTAGAAACCTGTAGAAAACAAAAACAAAAGAAACATAAATTTAGGAAATAATTGACTAAAGTTCAATAATGTAGTTAAACTTAATCCAAAAGCCTTATTCCCCGACAGTGGTGCCAAAATTTGATACGCTCAAATTACACCTCTATTAAAGAAGTATAAGCGGTCGTCGTCAAATAAAGAACATAACTTGTAGGTTGGGGTCGATCTCACGAGGAATATGGTTCAGACTTAAACTTAACTCATGATTATATTTGTTTAGTCAAACTATTTCCGAAACAAGTAATTAGAGGGAGGGTTTTGTAGGCAAATAACCGATTGTTGTTTAAGTAACAAGTGAGCAAGATTGAAACTTCGAGTTATCAACATGAGAGAGAAACTAGGGTGTATGTGTTCTCCATAAGTTCTTAACGCGGTAATCCTAATAATAGTAATCCTTTCCTAGTGTTTTATATGCAAAGTTGGTAAGATAAGTATCCCTAAGTGATTGGTCCTCCAAATAAGGAATTTCACCCCGCACCTTGGTCCGGCTACATGGGTATACTTTACTAACCCTTACCCTTACCTCAAATTAGAAATCACATTAATATATGGATTAGTTTTCACCCTCGCACCAATTGACATTAGACTATTAGATAGCATCTCACTAAATCTCTGCTGATAATTCTTTTCTCATTAACTACCTCCTTGGTCCGACAAGTAGCAACGAGGTGAGTTCTAACACGTGCACTCATTAAAAAGACTTCTAAGAGAAAGAATTACCAATACATGCATAAACACTATTCAAGAACTACTTAATTATTGTTCATACGTTGTTAATTGCTCATGGTTCCCACAACCCTAGTTGTAGATTTAGTTACTCATGCTTGAAAGAACACTATCCATATTTTGATAAAGAGAATTCATGAACTTACATTTAGTGTAGAAGAAACCCGAAATCTCGAATTGAATTTCAAAGCAAAAATCTTATAAACCGAAATCTGGAAATCAAATTGCCAAAGTTTGCAAGTTATTTCCCGAAGAAAATACCAAGAACTAAAAGTAAACAATAATGTCTAACCCCCTCAAACGAGGTTTACATACCCTATTTATAGAAAAAAATTTCCTAAACAAAAACGAAACAAAATAAGGAAATAAACTTCTGGAACGTGGCATCAATCGATGACTCGACCTACGGACCATGGGTCAACCTACAGTTCGTAGGTCCCATTCCGTTGGTCAACACTTAGAACTTTTTAGTGGAGGTTGGAACCTTCACTCCCAGATCATCAATAACGGACATGCAGGACAGACCGTAGGTCAACCTACGGGTTTGTGGGTCCTCTTTCGTTCCTCCACACTTAGGATTTTCATCAAGTACTGGAACTTCAACTCTCTAAACACATTCGACGGATGTGCATGATGGCTCGTGGGTCGACCTACAGTCCATGGATTGCTTCGTAGTTCAACACTTGGTCAGAATTCCCTGATGCTCTATCTACGCCTACCCATCGACGGACCGTCAAAGAACCTACAGTCCGTAGGTCACTCTGTGGGTGGCTACTTCTGCATATTTTTAGCTGTCATCTCACTCAACCACGTCCAACCCTACTTCCTACAAACGTAACACATAAAACATTATTTCCAATACAAAATGGCCCTAGACACACACAACTCTTAAGTGATATGTAACAAAAATATCGTAAACTCACGGTATATCACATCCCCATTATTGAATATATTAGAGTTTTTGTAGCACGACTTTCAATTCTTAGGGTATTTATTTCTGTATAAATATTTTGATTATTGAGTTCATGGGGACTAAATTATTTATTTGTTTAAACCATTTTTACTACTTTAATGATGAACTTTGTTTTTATAATGGTGTGTTGAGTTTAGTTTGGGTTAGTTATTGGTTTTCCCGTCGGGTGGTTTAGTGTGGGTGTCACTCACTATGGTTGGATCATGAAAAAATTGGTATTGGATCCCTAGGTTCATTGATCTCATCATACCAAAATGATTCCAACAGAGTCCTGTGCAATAGTACAAAGACGTATGTACTTTTCTGCAAGAGACTACACGACTTAAGAAAATTATCTCTTCTTTCTTCCTTCTTGTTATAGCTTGATTCCAATTGGTATCTTTCGATCCAAATTAAAATATAACTTTTTCTACTCTTCTGACCGTAGATAGTTGATACTAGACACAACAATGCAAAAATAATTTAGCGACAGAACTAATAACTACACCAGTAATGAGAGGATGTAACAAATGAAGAGGCAGAGGTAGGGGCATGGTTAAAGGAAGGGGAACACCCATCAGATGTAGAACTCATGTTGCGAGTGGACCATGAGAAGCGACACCATTACTCCCCAAGATCATGTGGAAGAAAAGGTCTAGATTGAGATTGAGTATGAGGGTGAGCCAGAGGTAAGGACACATGTTGGGGTTGCAGGTCTTCCCCCTATAGAATCTTAAGTGATTTAGCAGTTTCTAACATTTTTAGTGGAGTGAAAGGTAGTGGAACACCTCCACAATGCAAGTTATTCAGGTTCCAGTTACCCGTCTTTTTATTGCTATAGTTCTTATGATAGATGAATATTTGAGTACTGATGCATTAGTTTGTCCATTACTTGACCATGTGATGACTGGCACTGGATATGAGATGTTGATCAAGTTTCTAAAGTTAAAGCCTACAATGTTCCATGGTTTTGAGAGTGAGGATGCTTTTGAGTTTATTTTGGGACTTACTATGGGAGGCTATATAAGTTGGGTATGGTGCAGCACCATGGGGTTGACTTTATGACTTTTCAATTTTTAGGATATGGAAAAAAAAGTGGTTGAAACCTTTTGTGGAATATCAATCATTGGTCTTGCCTCCACTAACTTGGACATAGTTCCATGCATTGTTCTTGAAGAAATATGTGTGTCATACTTTGAGAGATCGGAAGAAGGATGAGTTTATGGCTCTTGAGCAGGGTAACATGATTGTGGCTACTTAGGAGGTTAATTTACATGCCCCGTCCCGTTATGCTACACAGTTTGTGAGCACTGAGGAGGAGAGGATTCTGTAGAAGGTAAGAGCACCATTGAGGTAACTGACTCTGTGAGTAAGGTAGAGAGAGTTTGACAGTTTTGACAGGACAAGGAATTGGCTAAGAGGTCCAACAATGTGGGTAAATACAATGGTTTCTATTCTAAGGGTTTATGTTAGCATGTATATTCAGTTAATCTGATTCAATAAGTTATGCCCGCTTCTATAGGTGGAAATTTATGGGCTTCTTATGCATCAACTAGCAGACCTCACTTGACTATAGTTGTTTCCATTATGGTGATCCAGGACACTTTAAGAGGGAATTCCCTCATATATCAACAATATGTCAGGTACAACAGCAGACTAGAGTAGCAGTACCAGCAGACGGAGGTAATAATAGTAGAGGACGCCCACAAAGTGGGTAAGAAGGTAAATATGGATGCTGAGGTAACGAAAATTCAAGGAGAGGATCGACGCAACCCAGAAGGGGTGGCCCATAATGATGATAGATCTTAGTGTTACGCTTTTTCTAACAGACGAGAGGTTGAGGCATAGACGTTGTGATAACATATACTATTCTTGTCTGTGGCCAAAAGACTACAATGTTTTTTTATCCTATTTCTAATTATTATTATTATTATTATGTATCTATTAATTTTTCTTTGGGACTTGATTTGAACTGTGATACCTTTAATGCCCCTATTTATGTCGCTACCCAAATTGGAGAGTCTGTAGTGGTAACCCATGTGTATCGTGATTGTTCTGTGTTGTTTATGGATCTATAGACTTGGGTAGATTTAGTTTTTTTTGGATATGCTAGACTTTGATGCGATCTTAGGTATGACTTGAATGTCTCATTATTTTGCTATGTTTAATTGTAATGTTAAAACATAGACTATACATATCCTGGGTAGGGAAAGGTTAGAGTGGGAAGGGGTGTACAAGCCTATGCCATTAAAGATCATGTCTTTCATTCGGGCTAGCAAAATAGTAAGGTATGGTTTTATGGCCTATTTGGCTTATCTTCATGATGTCAGTGTACAGTCCCCTTCCATTGAGTCTATCAATGTGGTTTCAGAATTTCGAGAGGTATTTTCTATAGATCTGCCTGGTATGCCTTCGGATAAGGACATATACTTTTGCATTAATTTAGAGTTGAGAACTTGCCCAATTTTTATCGCTCTGTATGGCATGTCTTTGGCAGAGTTGCGAGAACTCAAAAATCAACTTTAAGAATTGTTTGATAAGGGATTCATTCGTCCTAGTGCTCCTCCTTGGAGTGCACCTATTTTGTTTGTAAAAAAAGGATGGTAGTATGAAAATGTGTATAGATTACCGCCAATTGAATAAGTTCACCGTCTGGAATAAGTATCTCTTAACTCATATAAATCATTTGTTTGACTAGTTGTAGGGTGCTTCTATCTTTACTAAGATTGACTTGAGGTCGGGTTACCACCAGTTAAAGATTAGCCCTAAAGACATACCTAAGACAACCTTCAAGACCTGGTATGGGCATTATGAGTTTTTGGTGATATCAATTGGGTTGACTAATGCGCCTACAACATTTATGAGTTTGATGATGAGGTGCTTAAACCATTCTTGTATTCTTTTGTGATTATGTTTATAGATGATATTCTGATTTACTCAAAGGGATAGAAGGAACATGCAGATCCCATCCTGGGGAAATAGAAATTGTAAGATAAATTTTCTAAGTGTGACTTCTAGTTGCCCTCGATTGCCTTTATTAAGCATGTGGTTTGAAAAAAAGGGGTAACGGTAGATCACCAAAATATTAAGGTAATTAAGAATTGGGTTCGTCCTATCTCTGTGACTAAAGTTTGGAGTTTCGTGGGTTTTGCTAGCTTCTAATTGTATTGATCTTTTTGGCGATGACAGGGTCTGGTTGGAGACTTTCCCATTTGTGTTTGGCGAGCATCAGTCCCCAAAAAGTGTTACAAGTCCCATTTGGAGGTAGTACAACCCCAAACTTCTATCTCATTCAAAAAATTTCTTCCAAACCTATCCAAAATACTCCTAAAAACTTTGAAACTAAAAGCATTAGTCAAAAATAAAATCCAATCTAAAATTTAAAAAAAATCATTTTTTAAAAAACCAATGGGTTGCCACCCATCAAGCGCACAATTAAATGTCGCGATGCGACACTAAATGCATCACCCTTATATTTCCACTTTGAGGTGATCAATCTCCTCCCCAACTTCAAATCAAAGCTTCGTTGAGATGCATGGGGAAAATATGAGAGATTCAAGAGTCTCACTCGATCTCTCCACTTTAAAGAGTTGAATTTCTTACCCAATTTCCCATTGTTCTTTCTTTGAGGATCATTGGGGAAAAGTCGGAGATCACTAGGCCACTTTTCGAACATTGAAACTTACAATTCTTTGCCTTCAAGTGAGTGATATTTTCACTTCCAAATGAACTAAGGTTTTCATAAATGATATTTTTGAATTTTTCTTGCAACTCTACTATTATTTCTTTGATTTCGACATCTTGGACTATTGTTGGCTTGATTGACTTGAAAATATCCAAGATTTCTTCCATGTTTATCATAACCCTTTTTTCTTGAGATTCCAACTTCAAGTTGTGATCTCTTCCTCATTTCTTCATTTTTTCTCTCTCTAAAAAACTTCTCTCTACAATTTCCTTTCTAAAGGAAAAGACTAACGGCTAATTGTTATAAGCCTAACGGCTAGTTGCAGCTCTGTTGGCATGACAGATTTGCCGTTTGTAGCGCTAGTACGGCCACCAGACCAACGCCAAACGAAGCATGATGAAGATACAATCAAACCTCTTCAAGAATCATCTTCAAATTCATCCTATAACTCCTTGAAACTGCAAAAGATGAATCGATCCATGTGAAGATTTCTGAACGGGAGCTGGATGGGACTCGCAATATTATTACCCATAATCAAACAAGTTTGATTCGTTCAAATGTAGAAGGATACATGGATTCAGCAAGGGAGGATCTATCCTCAGTATTAAATTCATAGGATTTCGTTGACCCAATCGCAAAATCGCAACAGGTGACTCCCGTGAAAATCACCATCAAAATGCCACCAGTGCGTCTTCAATTTCGTCTATCCTAGCAGTCAATTCGAGCTGAGTCGACCATTTGGGATTCATCCCCTCAATTCGAGGAACATCTCACATCAATTTCAAGCAAGTCGGATGGAGGAATCGATGGCAACACAAATTCTGGCAAAGCCATTAGAGCTTAGGCAAGTCTCAGTAAAGAAAAAGTTCAAAATACAAAATATAAGGAGGAGGATGATACGCAGATGAACCATCAAACAGAAAACCAAACACAAAAAAATGTAATTCATCCTCAAGTTATGGAGATAATAGGGGCAGAAGAGTGTACAACTCAAGAACAACACATGGAGAAAAAGCGAACATCAATACATCAAAAAGCGAATACTGTAGTTACAAGGAACCAATCTCGTAATGCTCAATCTTCAAATTTCTCCTTTGGAATTCAGGAAAATTCAACTAAGCACACACGAGCCAATTTTCATCGCGATGGGCAAGTGAAATCTGAAAAGAATTAAAGTATGAATAAAATGAATAAGGTTACCATGAATCATAAACAAAGCAATGAGCAAAGAGCATTAACAACAGGGCAACACACTGGAAGCAGGTAAGTCTCTTCAACACTATCCTAGTCAAGTTATTTTTCCTAACACTGAAGCTCATTCACACCCTGTTGTAAATGAGCAAATCAGAAAAAACGTTGAATCTTTGCAGCATCCCAATAATTTGATTCACAAAATGATCTAAACAGCAAAGGAAAACACCAGACTGATAATGTTCAATCTCAACAGCAAAATGATAAGAATAATGTGGTTGCACAACACAACTATCCTAAGGTTTCCAACAATTTTGGAAGGTATGATCATAACTTCCAGAACTTCCATAAGGGTAGAAATAATGTGATTATGACTCCTAGTAACAATGAACCTAGTAGTCAAAACCATCAGAACTAGCAGAATCCTCAACCTATCCAAAATAGTAGCAAAAAATACTTAGTCCCTATGCCAGCCCCTTATACGATTATTCAATCTTTTGCTGCTCGACTAAGACAAAATCTAGCAAAAAATGATATTCCCATTGAGTTATTGAGTCCTATCATCACCACAAAGCAGGGGTTTCCTGCTGTGATATTTGACAAGGATGACTTCATGATTAAGCTGGCAGCCAAATGTAAATTACCCTTATTGGTAAGTTTACAAATACTATGCCAAAGGTGGAGCTAATTAGAAGGAAATTTATTCTTCAAACTCAGCTTTCAGGGGTAAACATAGCTCATTTCAATGCTTGACACGTGTATATTGATCTTGACTATGAGTTGGACTACATCATTGTTTGGACCAAACAAAGATGACCATAAAGGGCCAATTAATGAGGATCCAAACTTGGACTCCTACTTTCAAACCAGAAGAAGAAACCCCTGTAGTTACAATTTCAATTTCTCTACTAGAACTACCTTGGCATTGTTTTAATAAGGAGTTCTTGGTTGCATTATTGAATCCTATTAGCAAGGTGTTATACCTTGATACTGCTTCCATTCAAAAAATTAGGGGTAGTTTGGCCAAGGTTAAGGTTTACATTGATCTCACCAAAGAAAGACCTCCTCATGTTTGGATAAGTTTTGATGAAGAAGACCTCAATATACAGAGGTGGCAAGCAATACAATATGAAAGTGTACCTGATTATTGCATGTATTGCAAGAATCAAGGTTAGATGATACATGCTTGTACTATAAAAAAAAAAAAAAGATGAAAAGTGTAGGAAAAGAAAAGAACAAGAGACTGGAAAAAAGAATAAAGTTAAAGGGGAGCAGGAGAGAAATAAACACAAAAAGATGTAGATGATAGACACCAACAAAGATACTGGAAACATAGAAATACTGCCATATCAACAAATTACAGAGGATAAGGAGAACATGGTATTAGAAGAGCAATAGCAGGTCCAAAAGAGAATGAATAAATCTGCACTAACCAGTTTGGGAAGACCTACATCACCTTAAGATCAAATGAAAATGAACAACCCGCAACAAACTTTGTTGCAATCAGGTAACATCACTATCACTACTCATAACAACTATATTGATCTTGACATGAAGGATCAATCCAAGAACCAACGAGAACAAGGCATTCAACAATAATACAAGACTCCAAATTTGGAGAAACAAGATGCTCATGAGCTAGACACTGACTTATCTACCCCAAAAATCAGAACTCCTTCTAAAAGCATAATACCAACAATGTGAAGGCCGAAGGAGTAGTCAACAAGAACACAGAGACCACATGTATTGACGCAATGCTATCCTTAACCCAAAACCCCAATGTTATTGTTATTTCTGATGTTAATGAAGTTGAATGAGGGTTGGATGGAGGGATTAAGGAGAAACCTACTAACTTGTAGGAAGGGGTTTCCAAAGGGGGGAGTTTTCCTCATGTTCTGCATCAGAATTTACACAGTGACACTAGAAAAGACTTTAAAGCCCCTGCAACCACATTTCAAAGTCCAAAGAATCAGAATATTAAACAAGGCAACATTCAGAAATGTGATACTGGACAAGAACAAGATAGTGTCCATCATAAGGGTAATCATACAGGTGCTATAGAGAATCATGATCTTCCAATAACTACTGGTGATACTTCAAGAGGGCAATGCTACAATACTCCAGCAGTATCCAAATGAAAAAAGGGGTTCAGGGCTCCAATGGTAAAAAGGACTAGAAAATGATGATCTTGAGTCATAGAAAAACACCAACAATAAATCTCAAGGTAATATGAGCAAAATAAGAGAGATGCCATTAAGAGAAGGCAATAGAAAGAAGCCAAGTTACAGGGGGTTCACAATCCAAATGAGCATAACAAAATGTCTCAAGACCAGCATCAACAAGGCAGCAGTGATCAGAATTTACCAACAAATTTTTTTGAGTATGATGTGATGCAATTTGAGGATGAATTTTATCGGGATACTCAGTCCTTGGGGGAAAATGAAGATGAAACTAGTATACAACTTATAAAGGCTTTTGGATCCATATTTCAAAGTGAATTTCAAAAAGAAATGCAAAAAGTCACAAATCAACATTCTCTGTCTCCCAGAGCTAGGAAACAACTAAAGCAACACAACAACCATACCTCCAACAATGCATCTGCTAACTCTAGCAGACCAAACACTAGATCCAGAAGTAGAGATTTTTATTGATCAAGTCTATTTGTTGGAATGCTAGAAGCATCAATACTCAAGGAACTCTAGAAAGACTCCAAAATCTCAAGAAAATTCATAACCTTGCTATGATAACTATTCTTGAACCTTTTTTTGATTATTCTCAACTCAACAATTACATAGTTCGCTTAAATATGGACAAGTCTAGTAATCCTAATGGTAAAATCTGGATATTCTGGAATGCTGGAGTGGATTGTAATATCTTGGAGGTAGATGAACAATATATTACTTGTGTTTTACAACATGTGGAGTATAAGGAGAAACTCATGACTTCTTTCATTTATGCAAAATGTAAAGATCATCTCAGAAGATCCTTACATGATAGGCTGATTCATTTTTCCAATATGAACATCCCTTGGTGTTCTCTATGAATCGTAACTCAGCTCCTGGGCCTGATGGGTTTGGGGGAAGTTTTATCAAAGTTGTTGGGATATTATCAAAGAATATCTTCTAGAGGTTGTTCAAACCTTCTTCTGTGGGTATGAAATTCCAAAGTTTATTTCTCATGCTATTTTGGTTTTGATCCCCAAAGTTGAACATCCTAATAGACTCAATGAACTCAGACCTATTAGTTTGAGTAACTTCAACAACCAAATCGTCTCCAAATTATTGTGCAGTAGACTGGCTCCTATTCTCTCCGACCTGATTTCAAGTAACCAATCTGGTTTTGTTAAGGGGAGGAGCATCTCAGAAAATATCAAGTTGGCTCAAGAAATTAATCATGACATCAAGAGACCGAAAGAAGGAGATAGTGTGGTGATCAAGTTAGAGATGACAAAAGCATATGATAGAGTGTCTTGGGCTTTCACTTGTCTTGTTATGAGGAAAATGGGTTTTGGTGAAAATTTTATTGATATGGAATGGAGAACCATGAACAACAATTGGTATTCTATTATTGTGAATGGGGTCAGGCATGGCTTCTTTCGCTCTACTAGAGGTCTCATACAAGGTGACCCCTTATCCCCCTCATTGTTTATTCTAGGAGCTGAAGTGCTTCCTAGAATGTTGAATCTTCTTCACCAAAGTAAGAATTACCAGGGGTTCAAAATCGAGCTAAGAGGTCCTAAATTAACCATCTAAGCTTTGATGATGATGTGATCATTTTCACATCAGAAAACAGGGATTCTTTACCGTTAATCATGGGGACTTTAGCTACCTATGAATTAGTTTCAGATGAGCTCATCAACAAGAATAAAAGTCACTTCATGGTGCCTAAAATACCCCTTCTGACATCATTCAAATTATTAAGGAGACAAATGGCTTCACTCAGAAGGAGCCCTATCACCTATTTGAGTTGTCCATTGTATATTGGAGGTCAACTAATCATTTACTTTTCTGACATGGTTGCAAAAGTGGTGAAGGAGATCAATGGGTGGCAATCAAGAATCCTTAGTTTTGGAGGCAGAGTCACTCTAGTGAAGCATGTGCTTCAATCAATGCCAATTCACATCATGGCTACAATTTCACCTCCCAAAACCACTATCAAATATATCAAGATGGTGATTGCAGATTTCTTTTGGGGATGGGATAAGGAAAGAAAAAAGTATCACTGGGCTTCTTGGGAAACACTCAGTTATCCTTGTGATAAAGGGGGTATAGGGGGCGAGGGACCTCAATGATAATTGTAATTCCTTACAATCCAAACAATGGTGGTCTTTTAGGACAAAGAATTCTTAGTGGAGTCAGTTCCTTAAAGCTAAATATTGTCAAAGGTCCAATCCTGTTGGGAAAAAATTTGATACCGGAAATTCCCTTGTGTGGAGGTATTTGATGAAAAACAAGAAACGGTGGGGCTCAAATCAGATGGGAACTGAATTCTGGGAATCGTTTGTTTTGGTGGGATGATTGGTTGGGAGAAGGTAGTATTGCTTCTCATGGTAACAACATCACTAGCCTCAATAATATCTATGTGTCTCAATTTTTAAGAAATGGTCAATGGGATGAATCAATGGTGAGAAGGCATACACCCCCTCTCCTAGTTCCAAAGATCTTGAGTGTAACTTTCCAATATCAAGAGAATGTACCAGATGAAGTTGTATATGTCCCTAATGAGATTGGACTATTTTCATGTTCTTCAGCATGGGATAAAATCAGACAGAAAAAGTTCAACAGCAAGTTAAACAGATACACCTGGCAGAAAAATATCCCTTTCAACGCCTTTTTTCTAGTTTTGAGGTCTTTGAGAGTTGAGTTACCTACCAATGAAAATATCATAAAGTTTGGAAGAGAACCAGTGCAGTGTTCTTGATGCAATATACCTGGGTGTGATGACACTGATCATGTGTTTGTTTCAGGAAATTTTGCTTCTTACATCTAGTCATTTTTCACAGCACTACTAGGAACAACTCACAAACACCTTCCTCTGAAAAATCACATGCTGAAATGATGGAGAATGGATTCCAAAAATGATATACATAAAATCATAATCCATTCACCTCCTATTTTTATATGTTGGAATTTGTGGAAGAATAGGTGTTCGACAAAGTATGGGGGCAAGCAGTCAAATGTTAGAAGAGTTAAATTTTCAGTTCTCAAAGATCTCATTCATCTACTCAATACTACCTACCCCTATCTACACTACCCTAACAATTGGACTAAGCTTATAGAAATTGTGGAGGGGTGCTGGCAGGAAGTTATGGTTAAAGAAGTGAAGTGGATGAAACCTCCTATCGATTGTTTTAAGCTCAAAACAGGTGGATCATGGCAGTGCCTTAAGTAACCCAAGTAGAATTGGTGGAGGAGCCATATTATGAGACTCACATGGTAAAATGGTGTATGCTTTCATCATACCTCTTAGCATAGGTACTAATAACCAAGAGAAAACCCAAACAACAACACATGGGATCTATTGGTGTTTATAGCATAGTTTCAAAAAGATTATTCTCGAAGTTCATTCAGAGTTACTTACCAAATGGCTCAATCATAGCATTAAACCACCATGGAAACTTCAACAGCATCTTAAACAACTTCTCATGCTCATTAATCAAATGGAATTTTTTCAGTGTAAGCATGTGTATAGAGAAGCTAATTTCACAACAAATTTTCTATCAAAAAAGAGCCATAAAGCTGATGAGATTCAACATTTATACACTGCTCATATACTGCCTATTGCGGCCAGAGGAAGCTGTCTATTGGAGCAAATAAGAATGTCAAATTTCAGAAGGAAGAAGATGAAAAGGATTAAGCAACCTCCATGATCTTGGTAATGACTCTTGTATAGAGACCTCTATACTTTTTGGTGTTAGTAACCTTTTTCAATTTGGCTATTTCTTTCATAATTATAGCTTTTTTGAATAGGATTTGCTTATATTTCTTTTCTTACTTTAGTAAGGGGACAGTCTCACTCATTTATGCATTCTAGTTTATTAATGTTAAGGCTTGGTGGTGTTTGGCTCAACCCCTGACCGCCACGAGGGATAAGATCCTTAGGTATGGTCTGTTTAATTAAAAAAAAACCTCAAGTTGCTATTCTAGACCACTTGAAGAGGAACTTCACATGCTCCATTTTTGTTCTTACATTGGTCTTTAAATTTGCAATTTCAAACTCAAGTTGGATCAAGCTTTTGGGACAAGCTCATGAGCCAAGTTTGACTCACAACACCCTTTTTGTCACACATTTCTTAATCTTGAGAGGCATCCACACAACTTTGCCCAACATGATGTCATCCACAATAAGGACAAGGGTCATCAACATAGGGATTGCAACCACCTAGTTCAGTTTCATCACAAGAAGCCATAGAACCAACACAAAAGAAAATAAAAACAAATATTCAAAATTTGGATAGAAATAAGTAAACTATAAATTCTAAATCAATTCAATACTCCAAATTTCCCCCCTAAAACGATGTCTTTTTTAATAAACCTCAACTACATCTCTTACAAGTTAACATGTAGGAAGTCACTAGCAACATATAACCCAATGTATAAGGTCGGGGTCGAATCCCACAAGGAACAATGTATAGACTATTGAAAAAACAAAGAATTAGAAGCTACTAGTTTGGATCCAAACAAAATATACAAGTATATTTAAAGGATTTTCGATAACCATCAAGGACATGGCATAGAGGAAGACAAGGGCAAAGACCATTTCAAGCAAGGAATCCAAGAGGAATTGGGAATGAAAAGTCGATCAACATCTATACGATCCATTACATATCTATTGCATATATCTCAAATAACCAAAAGTCAAATCAAACATACCTTGGAACCTAAATCATTCACCTATATCTTTCGATCATAGGCAAAATATCATGACCCAAAGTACCCCCTATGTGTGAAACGATGAATAGAACCCCAAAATGACCTAAACAATCCACTTAAAATAAGCATGACGTAAAAGAAATACAACAAGAGAGAGAATAGGGAACATAAGTCTCATATCATAAAAGAAATCTGAACATAAGTACGGAAAATGATGAATGGTAGATTTGCACTCATTTGAGACCTACTTAGTTGAATAATTAGTGTCCCTAATGCCTAATTATATCCTATTCTAATAATATTTTAAGGATTTGCATCTATGAAGGCTAATGGACAAGCAATGATAAGTGTTTGAAAGAATGACAAAAAATGTAAGAATAAGTGTAAACTACACACTAATGATCGCCAAACAAGAAAGACATATCGCCTAGTGAGCATGACCTCACCCAAATTGACAGTGCACAACACTTGTATTTGTAGAGGCGGGTCGTTTGACTTCAAAAGGAAAGGTGACTCACCAAATGAGAAGGGTGACCTTGTTGACCACACCAAAAATGACAGTACAAGGAGAAAAATTGAAGGCTCGAAAGATGAAATAAAGTGGTACTCGGTGATACGCTGAATGTGAAAGGAAGACTCAAACGAGCTCATCGACTGAGGTTCAAAAACCTAAAGCCTAGAGTAAGAAAAGGCAAGCGGAATCACGATTGGTGACTCGCCGAACAAGCTCGGCGAGTTCGACTAATATCGCCTAATGGGTAGTGTATTGAATTTTAGGAAATGATAAATAGCTCAAAGGAGAGATAAATAAGAGGGAGTTCACAAAAGGAACAATATGTTTTGCTGTATGAACAAGTGAAGAGGGAAAACACTTTACCTTGTGAAGAACACTTTCTAGTTTTTGTTTCAACTTTGTTCTTGAAATTGAAAATTTGAAGTTCAATTCAAAGTGGATTTGCTTGTAATTGCTTAATTTCATGTTTCCCATTGTTGTTTTCATGAAAGGTATAATTTCTTTACTTTTTTTATGGGTGGCTAAAACCCCAAGATTTATGGGTGCAATTATGGGGTTAGGTGTTGATTTAATGTAATGGGTATTGTGGTATGCATTGTTTTGTTGTTGTTCATACATGAATTTGGGATAATAAGCATGAGGTTAACTTATGGGTTGAGTTTGAAAACTTAATTCCTACTTCTAATCTCTGATCGTTGCTCGAAAGAGATTGATTGGAGTGGGTAATTAGTCTGATACTAGCAATTCAGGTTTGATGTATGTAACTTTCTTGAAAATAGAGGTTATGGGTTGGATTTATTTATCCTATTTATGCATCTAAAGAGAGAATAAAGTAAGGTATTGGGTTGTTTAGTATAACATATAGATGAGATCGAAAAGAGATTCTATGGATTTTATAAGATCGAAAAAAGATTAGCATCATTGAATGTAACACCCCGGATTCTAGTAGGCTAAACTAGGGCTAGGTGTGTGGGGGTAACAAGCCATGGAAGAGGGAGAGTGAGCCTATAATACCTAGGAAATTGTAGAAGTAAAACATTTTCTTCCCAATCCAACTTGGCGAGGGATAATGTGGTCGCCAAAGTGACTTGGTGATCCGCCAAGGGCACCCACAGTCGCCTAGAGGACCCAAGGTGCTGGAAAATTGGGTGAGCCAGATCGGGGCTCTCCGTTTAGGTTGGCACATCACCAAGAGGGTTTCCCCCTCACCAATGTGGTCTGCTACTGGAACTTTAGGCGAGCCAAGGGTTCACTTGATGAGTCGCCAAGTGCCTTGGGAGAGCCTCAGTGAGCAGTTCCTTTAAAAATTGAGTTAGGGCCTTAAAAGTATTTTCATAGTTTTCTTAACGCTATACTACGTCGTTTTACCCTAACCTAGAAACGTATATAAGCATTCTACTCCCAAAATTCCCCCCAAATTAAGTCATATTCCCTAGAATCAAAAATAAAACCTAAAAGTTCTTCTTTCAAATATTTATCTCTCTAAAACTTGAAGAAGAAGAAAGAGTTGGAGCTAGGTTCAAGTCAAGTCTCCAATCTTCCAAGCTTTGTGGGCTTTGTAATCAAGGTATGATGTTTTATTCATCCATGGAATCCTTCCATCCATGAAGCCCTATGATTTCCCCAGTTTAGAAGAAGAATTCCCCAAGTCTAATTAGGATTTCTTCTAATGTTATGGGTTATAATCCAATTGAGTGGATTATAGTTGTTTATGATTGTTTATAGTAGAATTGCATGTTTTTAGTATGATTGTACATGTATTCATGCCTAACCTATGATTCTAAGATGAATTTGATATAGATGGGTTTTATGCCATGAAAGGGGAAATTGAGGATTTAGATATAATATTCTAGGATTGATGAAATACATGATAGATTGCTTGAGATTGAAGTATATAGATATTAATTGCTTAAGAGTAAAGCATATAGACATGAATTGATTGAAATCAATGTATATATGATGAATTATGACTTTGTAGGCTTTGAGGATAGAGATGTCTTGAGATCAAGGCATGTATGATAAGTTAAGATGATTAGGACTTTTAGAGTGAAACTTATATGTTGAATTATGCTTAGTAGGGATTTTAGAGTAAAGCTTCTATGATTGATTATAATTAGAGATGTATTGAGATTGAGGCACACATGATGAATTATGATGAGTAGGGCTTTGAGAGTAAGCCTTATTTGATGAAGGTTGAATTGTAGACATGATTATTGTGGAACGATTTACCCACATGATCTATATTATGAATGTATGAATGCATGAATGTGAAATGTTTTCTCACATAGAATGATTCTAGGTTTAAAGGCTTGCTCACCTAAAATTAATCTAGACTAAAATGCTAAATGAATGATGAGGCTAGAGGCGACTACCCTTGACCTCCATATGTTTAGGATATGAGGTGATTTCCCATACTCCTTAGAATTGAACAAGAGGTGATTTCCCACGTTTTATTATGATGAACGGACATGGAGGCGAGTACCCAGGACCTTTATGAAATTATGTGGAGGCGAATGTACATGTCTTTAAAGCTTGACTTGGTAAGACAAGACCATGCATGTTAGCTTGAGTTAGTAGATCTCATGCATAGCCTTGGATTGAACAATAGTACCCTTCCAATGGTTAGCTTGAACTAGCATGAGAGGATACTTTCATGATAGCATGACTTGGTGAGGCCACACCATATCATTGGTAGCTTGGATTGAGCAATAGTACCCTTCCTTGAGTAGCTTGGACTTGCATAAAAGGATGTTTTCCATGATATCTTAGTCTAGCATAATGAGGTACTTTTTCTTGGTAGACTAGAATTGGTAAATCATAACCATTCATGAGTAATGATGTGTCTTGGACTAGTAAAGAAGTACTTTTCCATGAATAGTATGAATGTGAGGGATTAATCCCTAAATCAAGGCCAATCAAAGTAGCATAGTTATGATGAAACAAGATTACTTCTAGAAAGTATTGTAAGTATGTTTTGATATGAGATTATATGCTATTATGATATATTATCTTGGATTGTTGCTTGAGTTGTCTTCTTTGATATGTATGACTAGAGGTGGATGACTTAGGTATTGCGTAAGGACAAGTTGAGGTTACTTGAGAAGTTTTCCTCTTATAATTTGATGATTTATGTGCATTGAATATACTCATGACTTATGTTATTATCTCTTATGATTATGGTGTATGTCTTATGTTGACTAATGCATATGTTATGCCTATGTTGATGATTTATGCTATTCATCATATTTGGTACATTTTTGTACTAACGCATACTCTTGCCTACATTCTTATCAAATGTAAGGTCCGACAATATTGACTTCTATCCCCGTGGATAGGTTCATAGTAGAGCAAGGAGTGAAGATTTGGTGAGTCCTCATAGCATCTAGGATTTGATCACCTTTTCTTTATGTCTTTCATTTTATGTTTAGAACTATTGAATGGGTTGTGTCCCTAAGACTATTCATGTTTTAGATGGTTTGAGACAAGTGTTAAAGACTTCCACTTCGTTTTATGAACTTTGATGTTATTGAAAATGTTTTAAATTTCCGCACTACTTTCTATTACTTTATGTTATGATATGCTAAGGGGTTGTATGAGGCCTCTCAGGGTCTTGTACGCCATGTTACATCTAAAGTGTACCCCTAGGTCGTGATATTGAAGATGACCTAGCCTATTCATGAAATTATATCACTATAAAGCAACATAATTACCCCTATGTGACATTTATTTCCAATCCCCGTACTCCTAGATTACTTGTCACTTCCTGAATTTCCTGAAATTTAGTTTAATTTTGACCATCGATAACTAAATCCTTTTACTAAATTGTTGGAATTATCCACCCACTTGTTTTTACTATTACAAATGAATGAGTTTACAATCCAAATTTCCTGATAGAATTTTTATACGATATACCATTCTCTGTGGGATTCGACCTTGAGTCTTAGTTGGGTATTTTTATGGACGATGATGTCAATCTCTTTTAATTGGTTTTGAAGAGTACATTTGAGGGTTATCAAAAATCTAAATTGTGTCTGACATAGCCTTTCTGACCATCATAAGAATGGTTGGGACCTAAGCAATACACAACGTACAAGTTTGAAACTAGAAGGACAATAAAAGTAATAAAAGTATTTATGGTCTTGCCCTTGAACCATGAGGACTCACCAATTCAATTATCAAAGTTAAGCAATCCCGATCTAAGCACATCTAAGAGGTGGAACGTCAGATCATATATTATGAGACAATATAGACACAAATATGTATTAATATGATGAATGTACTAAATATGGATAAATATACATAAATATAAACATGATATCATAATGAGTTAGAAACGCGAATTCGCAAGACCAAGTAAAGACATGAGAAAGTTTTAAAAGTCAAATTCATAAACGTATACAAGGTCAATGCATCTTAAAATCATAAAGAAAGGTTTCATAAAAACCTTTGAGGAAAACGTACTTCATTTGTGAGATATTTATTGTTAATTGACAATAAAACCATGTGAGCTATAACACGTAATCTGGTATGTCCCTCACACCGGAAAGGGGAATCTACTTGCCAAGGTAGAACTTTGTATTATTTATAATTGCTAAAGTGGATCCACTAGTTTAGGTCATTTTAGACAATTCTAAGGGGCACATAGTTTTGGACAAAAGAATTGCTACTAAAGACCAAATTTCTACTAAGAGTAAGGCCTCCATTCCAAAGTCCTCTCCATGCAAAGTAAATTCTAATGGAAAATACATAATTATAATCATATTAAAATACTTGGGAAATGCAACGGTTAAGACTACCAATTCAATCATAAGTTGCAATGACCCGGTCGGTTATTTTTAAAAGATTTTGTGAATTGACCGTTTCCCCCTCCAAATATTGATCCCGAGTCTTCTAAGATTGAGTTTGAAAATTTGGGTTGAACTTGAGTTAAAAGTTGAGAATTTGGTAAGTTTTGAGTTTGAAAGACTTATATTGTGAAGAAAGTGGTTTTTGGGTCTTTTGGAGTTTCAAGTATCGAAATGAAATTCCATCAATTCTATCGGTCTTGGAATGTTGAATATAAGTTGTGAGAGTTATTGGTTTTAGATTCCAAGTATTTTTGGGGATTTGAGGTCCTAAGTTGTGAATTTATGGAAATTTAGCCTTTGATTTGACTTTAGTCAACATTCAAGGTTCGGATGATCATGTTGGAATTCTGAGAGTTCTGTTAGATTTAGGGGATGATTTTAGGCCTAGATTAGGTCTTGGTTAATTTTTGAGAGGTCTCAAGTTTGTTTTAGCCGTTTAGGTGTGAGTTAGTTTCTTGTGGTTTTCATAGATGTGGGGTCAAGGAGACCTCAGATTCGTGTTTTGATGACTCCATTGAGTCTGAAATGTCGAGTATAACTGATTTGCATGTGTTGTTTATGTGTATGGTGTTCTGAACAAATCCCGAGGGTCTTTCAATATTTTGAGAGTTGGTTGAGTTGTTGGTGTTTGCATGTCTCGCTTTGTGAAGGTCATGTCGCTTAAGTGACCTCCGCTTAAGCGAAGGAGGCTTCACTTTTTTTGATGTCTAAGCTTTTTGTAGGGTTTTGGGACACTTAGGAGGGTTTTTTGCCTGCAAATTTCGGGGTTTAAGCCTCATTTTCCAATTTTGAGTTTAGGTGGCAATTTTGGAAAGGTTTTCTTATGCTAAATCACTTGGGTAAGCTTCTATAATCCTAAACCTTCATTTCCCTTTGATTATTTATGGATTTTAACATCAAAATATGAGCGTTTGATTGGCAAATGATGAGGTTTATCAAGAACTCAAGTTCTTAGCTAAAATGGAGATTTTGAACTAATTTTAAGTCCTTTTTCGAAATGATTTTCCCTAATGAGTTCCAAAAGCCTTGAGTGATATTTACAAGTATTAAATTTCATATTCAAATATTAAATTTGAAATTGGGTTTTGAGTTAATTGACCCATTTCTCTAATAATTGATGTGGGAATTGTTGTTTTCGATGAGTGATTGTGAATACTTGATTGTTATAGATTGTGTGGATTTGGAAGTGCTGTGGAAAGGAAGGACTCAACGATTGGAGTGATTTTTGATTGATTTAAGAAAAGTTATCTCCTAAACCTTGTATTCTAGTAGAATTCATATGCTTCCTTCGTTGCTTGTGTGTTGGCAGTAATGGGAATGAGGTGAATGGTTTAATTGTCCACTTGATGTATCTAAATGAGTAAAAAGGGATTGAAATGAAAAAGGATATGTGATGAACATGATGGTGTGAATTGCCTTATTGTGACCTTATTGATTGATTGCACATGCTTGAGTTATGATGTGGCATTTTCTTATATTTGTCCAGTGTGTAATCTTTGCTTTAATTGCTATAACTTCTTATATGCATCTATTTCAGGAGAGATTCAACTCGAAACTGCTCAACTTTATAAACTAGCTGGCGTGAATCCACTAGCAGGTCTCATATGTACTTTCTTTTTCAATGCCAAAGCTTTTTATGGTTGATTGTTATGACCCAAAAGTACCCCCTATGCGTAACAGGGCATACAAGACTCTGAATAGCGTCATACAAGCCCTTAGCATATCATTAACATAAGATAATAGAAAAGTACGGAAAATTTAAAAATTGTATCCATACAATCGAAGTCTTTTATTAAAAACAAGCGGAAGCCTTTTTCTAAAACTTTGTCTCAAACCATCTAAACTCAACTTGAATTAAAAGCTTTAGGACACAACCCATACAATAGTCTCATGACATGAAAATAAAAGACATAAAGGAAATAGTGGGTTTGTCATAGCGACTCACCAAATCTTCAACTCTTTTGCTCCTTAGAAACCTAGCTTCAAGAATGGAACTCAATATCTAAAACCCTACATTTGATTAGAATGTAGGCAAAGTATGTGTTAGTACAAAATGTACTAAATATGTTAGCTAGCACAATACCATAAGAGCATGATATAAGGGTTAGTAAATATAAGACATAATCCAAAATCATATGAAATACTTCATGAAACATCAATTATAAGCATGAGAGACAATATCATAATAATAAGCGAAATGTCCAACATTAGCATCATATAAGCATTACTCAACTCTTAGTCATTCACATCATAATAAGACCACTCACAAGTAACCTTAAAGCATACTTGTGTAATGCATGAATGACATTCCATAATACCATCCAAGCTAAGCATCTCTTTTGGTCATCTTTAACATAATCAATCTCACTAGTCAAGCCTTAGACCCCCATAAGTAGCTTCAAGTCACACTTGTGCAATGTATGAGTAAGACCCCATAATCCTACTCACACTAAGTACCACCTTAGGCTATCACCTCATCCTTTAGCTTAACTCTCCTAACCAAGGGAATCTCTCACCTTTAATCAATACTAACAAGGAAGGCAACTATAGCACAATCCTATCTCAAGATACATCACTCAAAGGAATACTTTCTTGAATAACATTAAGTCATACCTGTGCAATGCATGAATAGTATCTCATAATACTATTCATACTAAGTACCACTTTTAGGTCCTCATACTAATACTTCTTGGTTTGGAACCTAGTTCCTCTCTTTAACTTTAGAACACTATGAGGTACTCCCTTAAGCACATCTTAGTTCATTATTAGGTTGAACCTTATGAGACACTTCTTTAAGCATGTCTAAGTTCATTATTAACATGGACCCTATGAGATACTACCTTAAGCATGTCTAAGTCCATTTATACTCTTGAACACTATGAGGTACTTCATTAAGTAAGTCTTAGTTCATTTATGTTTTTAAACACTATGAGATGCTTCTTCAAGCATGTCTTAGTTCATTGGATATGGAGATTGCTACTAGAAACCTTAACTCAACTATGTGAAGGCCTCCATCTCATGAAACCTAACTTTGGGAAAACCCATACTTTACTACGTAAGAGTTCCCCCTTTAACTTGGATAGTCCTCACATCAACTAGGTAAGGTTCTCCTTTCAACTTGGAGTCCGGACACTTTCTTGTGTGACACTCCATCTCATTGTCAATATCCACTTGGAGCCAAGCATACACCCCAAGATTCACTATTATGCCTTGCTTAACATTCATGTCTAATGGAAAGATGTCCTTGACATCAATCCATGTTCAAGTGATTCTATCACTTTATACTTTCAAGCATTTATAAGGTAGGTTAGGTGAGTATAGGCTTTTCACCACAATTCTACCTATTAGACTTCTATTCATCAAATTAACTTTACTCTCAAAGCCCTAGTGATTCAACATTCATGTCTACAAGACTTACTCTCAAAGCTTTACTTGATTTTACCCTCATTCATATCTAGATCACAAGACATTCAAGTCACAAGCTTCATCTTTAAGCAATTCTAGTCATAATTCATCACAAAGGTTCAATATCAACTTTACTTAGTCATGATCCATCACATGTAATAAAGTCTAGTTCAATTTATGTCTATATGATCCTAATCTTGAACAATTACTACACATGACATTAATTTTAGAAGATCAATTCTAATTCTTCAATATCACCTTTCATGGCATAAACTCATAAAATCACAAATTCATCAAATAGACTAGGGTTCACCATGTAAATCACATAAATTCATCATAATATCATAATTCAGTGCTAAATCAATCACAATTAAGAATCATCCACTTGATTGGAATCAAATTTCAACACTACCCACAATGTAGGAAGAAACCCTAGCTAGATTGGAGTTTTGTCTTCACAATTGGGGGAAACCTAGGGGGATCTATGGGTGGAAGAACCTATAGATGAATAATCTAACATACCTTAGGAAGATTCACCACGAAATTGAGGAGAAAAGGCAGCCCCTTGAACCCTACACTTCACCTCCCTCTTCTTCTTCTATGGAGTTTTAGAGAGAGAATTATTTGGTTTCTTTTTGGTGAGTTGAGGGAATGATTTGGAATGACTTAATTAGGGGTCTATTAGGCTTATATAGGGGGCCTAATAACTAATTAACCGTCCCCACTTAACCCCTAACTAATTACTAATTAACCCCCAATCCCCTAACTTAAAACTAAAAACTGAAATTCTGCCCCTACTCACGAGACCCCACCCACGGACCGTAGGTGGGTCTACTGACCGTGCTGCACCTTCGTAGGTGAAGGTCTGCAACTCAACATACAGGGGAAGCTTCATCCTTAACCCACGACCCCTTCCCACGGGGCATGGGTCCATCCAAGGCTCGTGGATGCCCTTCGTGGGAGGCTGCTATTTTGGAAAGCTTTTGCGTTGTTTTGGGGTCCTCCTCAAGGACTCCTTGGGTGGTCCTTCGGGGTCATACATTGACGCCCTAACCCTAAAACCCTCATTCTAAGTACAAGAATCTTTTTTTTACGATATTATCCCTCACATCAAACTCTAAAACTCTAGCACAAGGCTCTAAAACTCTCTAGATTAGTTCACTAGTTTCCAGGGCGTAGCAATAATTTTGGTTGTTCATCCTTACACATGGAAATAATAATTGTTTTTTAATCATTTCTATCATGCTTGAAAGCATGAATGTGGACTTGAATTGTCTGAATTGTTGTCTCTTGTATGTGGTGTGATATTGCTTGTGTGCATTGATCATTGAATATCGTGATGAGACATGTGATGATTATGATGCCGAGGTATTTGTCGGCAAGTGCTATTATGATGCGGTATCTTGCCATTAAGTGGTATTGGACTGAGGTCTTTTCTGGTGAGTGTTATTATGTCGAGGTCATTTCTGGAAAATGGTTATAAAGCTGATCGAATTGATTCTGACGAGAGATTGATTACTGTGACTTAATGCTTTTGATTCTTATGCATGACTTGGTTGCTATTTGTGATTGATATACTTGTTGTGTGTGACTAAACTACTTGACATTGAGATTGACTTATTTAATTTCCTTGATTGTTGAATTGTAAAGATTGAACTGTGGATATTGGGTCTTGTAAGTCGTGTATTGTTAGGTTGGACTGATTTATGTGCAGGTTGTAGGTTGAGGAGGTTCGGTTAGAGTGTAAGGGGTATTCAATATTTAGCTAGATGCCTTATTTATTATGTTTCTTGTTGGGTACCATGTTGTTGGTACTCACTCCTTGCTTCTACACTTGTGTAGGTTGTGATCCTGGACCCGTGTGATCCCTTTCTCCTTCTTCTAATTTCGAGGCTTGTCAAGGATTTAAAGAGGTAGTTACTTATCACTTTAGCGGGCCCTCTTTTCTTTTTCTTTAAGCTTAGTTCTATTTGAGAAACAAAGACTGAGACTTGTACTTATTTTTTAAATTCCACACTTTATGTATTTAGTGGTTTGTACACATGACAACCAGATTTTAGGGTTTTTTCTTATAGAAGAATAAGTTTTCCACTTTATCTTGTTCTTGTTTTTACTATTTTTCTGCATTTCTTTAATTTTATTGGGTTGAGGTTGACTTTTTTTGGTGGGAATAGACAAGTGTCATCACGTCCATTTTTGGGTCGTGACATAAGCCATAATAGAGTAGCTCCTTTCAATTCATGACTTCATAAAACTTTCATAATAATCAATTGCCTTTCTAAGAATCTAAGTCATGATTTCTTTCAATTGTGAGAAAACTTCTCACAAATCATTGACACTTTATCTTAAAAGTATTCTTTATTCATAAATCATTCTTTAAAACACGTATAAGTTCATAGTCATAATCAAGTATAAAGCATGAGTTTATATGAAATCAATTATAAAACATGTAATTGGATCAAATCATGCATAATAAGATCAAATAATAACAATTGAATCAAAATAAATTGGACCCATGAAGATTAACATGAAACCCTAGATAATTTGGTGAAATTGAATTAGAGACTTTGAAATTCTTTTGGGACTCAATGGATGAAAGGGATCCATGGGTGAATTCTGATAATCAAAGCTCTAAGAATGCAAGGAGAATGATACCTTGAAGATTGAAACGCTAACTTCCACCTTGAGACCTCTTGGGAGAATTTGGAGAAGAAGACTTGAGGGATTTTGGGGAAATTCAGTGAATGAGAAGATTTAGGCTTAGTCATAAGAGTAAACAGTTATAAGGGTAATTATAGGGCCAAAATGGCGTAGTTTATAGGTTATATGGATTGGAAAAGACCAAAACATCCTTAATAGAAGTTTGATGAAAGACCCGATGACTCCTACGGTCCGTAGAACTTTCTACAGACCATACTGGTTTGTCGTAGAACACTTATTGGACTCAATATTTCTGATCAATTTCATGAGATCTTCCTACGGTTCGTCCCACTTTCTATTGCTCGTAGAGCCCTATTTTTAGAACTGATGTTCTGGATCACTTCTACAAGTCCCATCTACTCTCAGAGACTTGATATTTCCCAAACCTCAACCCAATCCTATGACTGCCTTCCTACAACCCGTAAGACTTCTTACGGTCTGTAGGTAGCTTTCGTGGACTCTGCATAAGTGCCCAGAATGCACCTTTTCCTTTCCTAACTCAACTTCCAATTTCCGAGGTGTTTCACAAATATATCTCAACTAGCTCTTTTGAACCTAGCTAAGTGGCAATACAGATGGTTAATTTATGGGCATTGCAAGGATTTCACTATTATAGCTATCATCCATTAAATGTGTAATTACAACTCAAATTAGCACTAATCAATATTTCCCAACCTCAATTAACTCTTTGAAGCTCAATCAAAATAAATGGGCAGGTCATTGGAGTGATCAACTTCATTGGTAAGCAATTAAAGCATGATATTGAATAGATTATCAAAGACCCATTTTATATATGAGAAAATATTCAATAACTACAAAAGTACAAGATGAAAATCAACAAACAATAAATTGTCTATCACTATTCACTTACACCTATGAACAACTATTCTTAGAATTTAGCATTACAAAGCAAAGAGTTAAAGAATAGTGAAAACTAATTACAATCAAGCATCTAATATTCACTCTCATGGTGTTTGTTGTGGAAAACGTGCCCTCAAATCTATTGTGCAAGCGCAAAGTATGGAATCTAGAATTATTCTCTTTCAATTGGTTGTCAAAGATTGTATATTGTGAATTGAGATTAATATGTGAGTTCCCAAAACTACCCTAGATGCCTAGCATAATACTTCTCCCCGTTCACAGAGGTTTTACCGCGTTCGCAGGTAGGCGTTGACCGGAGGTCCACGTCCACAAATGTATTGACTATGTTCATGGGTTAATGTTGACCGGAAGTCCACGTTCGCGGAAGAGTTGACCGCGTTCATAGAGGAAAAATGTTGTATTAGAAGTGACTTTTTGTTTCAGCTCTCAATTTCCCTCAATTTTACTTGTTTTTCTACCTAAATTCAGTAATGTTCATCGACACTCCTTGTAGGCCTGTCACAACCCAAAGTACACCCTATATGTGACATGGAGTATAGAACCCTGAGAGACCCTACACAAGCAACTTAGCACAAATCATACAAGATAATAAAATTAAAAGAAAGTATTTTATACATCAACAGAGTTTGACAAAGTGAACGTCTAACATAAGTCTCAAAGCCATCTTATACATCACAAGAAAGTGATTGGGACGTAACCCATACATCACATACAAAGTCTGAAAACTAGAAATAACATAAAACTATAAAGTATATCGGTCCTCGGAACATGAGGACTCAACAATCCACTTGAAGCACCCAATAGATGTCTAGCGACGAGTGTAAGAGGTAGGAACGTTGGACCATACATTCATGAGATGAAGTAGGCATAAGTATGCATTAGTACATGGAATGTACTAAGTGTGGGGAAATATGCATAACATAGGCATGATAACATAAATGACTTAAAACGTGTAGGCATGATCATAATGAAACATTTAAAAGCTTTTAGAGACGAAATGACATGAAAAGCATAAAACATAGTCAAATACATTAAAATAAAGGACATAATAAAAGCTTGAAGAAAACACAATCATGTTTTGTGGGATCTTAGCTTTAACAAACAAGGAGACCATGAGAGCTATATCATGGAATTTGGTATGTCCCTCATAACAAAGAAGGGGAATCTACTTGACAAGGTAGAATCCATACATATCATTATTTGCTAAAGTGGATTTACTAGCTAGGTCATTTAAGACAATCCTACAGGGGAACGTAATTAGGGACTAGATGTTTCTATTGGAGACTACCCTATTTGAGCCTCCACCTCAAAGTCCTTTTGGTGCTAAGTCTAAATCCCAACATAAGGGATAAAAGTCAAATATCAATTTAACATAGGAAAGGCAATGGTCAATACCAATCCACACTCTCAAGATCAAAACATAGAATAGCTCCTTAAACATAATTCAACATGGATGAGAAAACCATTCATCAATGTGAATTTATTTGTGAGAAAATACCTTTCACAATCATGATCATCATAGAAAAATAGAAATTCTTTCACAATAGCATTGATACTTTCCTTTCATAGCATCCCAAATCATTTACAATTGTTTCATAAAAACATGCATATCTTCATAATTCATAGTTCATAAATTCATGGGTTCATCATAGATTCATAGTTGAAAAGGCATGATTTAGGTATAGGTCAATGTAATTTCAATTAAATATCATAAAGTAACATTAAATCACGCATTAGAAGACTTAATCAACAATAATCAATCATAATTGGATCAAGATTGAATTAAAACCCTAACTTAGTCAATTGATAAATTGAAAGCTTTGGGGACCCCATGGAAGAATGGATTCCATGGGTGAATACCCACATACCTTGCTATTCAAAGCCCAAGAAAGATGGTGAATTGGAGACTTGAATGGAACTCTAGCTCTTCTTCATCTTTCTTAGGTTGAGAGAATTTGGGGAGGATAAATTTGGTCAAGCTTAGGGAATTTAGGAGAATGAATTGAAAATGGAAAATTTGGGGCATAAAAACTTTATATAGGACTTATGGTAGAAGGTAAAATGACATAGTTTTCATTTACAACAATTAGGAAAAGACTCGAAAGTCCGTTAAAATAACTATTGGACTTGACCTACGGTTCATACCTACTTTCTATGGTCCGTACTGGTCAACCATAGACCAAGTACCTGACCATGATTTCACCTATCTTTTGATGGAACATTTCGATGGTTCGTGGGTCTTTCTACGATCCATGGAAACCAACTTTGACCCTCAAAATTTCACCAAGTGTGGGACTCAACTACGAGACCTCTCTACCACTCGTACAAGGAATAACGGACCATCTTGATGAACCGTATAAAGGGTAGTAGACTTGTTTTGAAAAAAATATCTTCCCGCTTCCCACAGTTGCCATCTACGGTCCGTAGATGGAACCCGTTAAACCATACTTCAATCCAAATACTTATTTTCCTTCTTTTCTAAATTTGAGGTTGTACAATATCTCCCCATTGAGAACATACATCCTTGAATGGGACTCAAGGCTACACTAAGAGAGTAGGGGAGTATATCTAACAACCCAACAAGAATGCAACTTCACCAACAACACCTAATCAATGAGGAACATCAACTCCAAGCTAAAACATATTCAAAACATCATTTCATAAGGTATACATGCAAATAACACTAAAATGTATATAATCATGAAGAAATCAATCAAGTTACCTCATTTTCTCAAAAATCAAGTTTTCATAAGTATGCATGCATGAGGGAACAAGAGAACAACTAAGACACTTGAAACAAAAAATGATGAACCATGAGGAGCTAAATACCTCAAACTAGAATAGGATGAAGGGGAAAAAGATGAGGATAACGAGACATCATATCGGTCTCAGACTCCCAAGTAGCACCATCAACTCTTTGATTCCTCCATAAGACCTTTATAAATGCAACATCCTTATTTCTCAACCTTTTAACTTGCCGGTCCTAAATCTTAATCGGAAGTTCTTCATAAGAAAGACTCTCATTTACACCAAGACTCTCTAGTGGTACTATAAATGTCGGATCACCAACACATTTCTTTAAAAGGAAGACATGGAAAATTGGATGCACCGATGCTAAGTCATTAGGCAAATCAAGTTCATAAGTGATTAATAATGTTTCAAAGACACTTTATCCAATTCTAGGCATCAACTATCATTAATCAGTATATAACCTAACTAAATGAGTTGGGGTCAAATCCCACAGGCAGTTGTACGTGTTTAAGACTCAATGGTAAAGTGTGAATGTGGTCAAATCAGTCATATGAATAGATATTATCGAATAAAAACATAATTCAAATCAAGGGGTGACACAAATGTCAAATAAGGGGGTTTTTGGTTTTAATTATCAACTACAACAACAACAAACAACACAAAATGACAATAATGAGACATGTTCTTGGGATGTGATTCGATTATAGGCAATTATAGACAATGGGTAGTTACAACTGTTAGGAAATAGTTGTAAATTAGTGAATAAGCTAGACTATAGAGGAGGTAAACTTTCTCTCGAACAATTTACCCCGAATCAACTTGATTTCTCTCGAACATCAACAAGCATGCAAGATAAGAACAACCTACGCTTTAGTCCATTCACTTTCTTGAGCTGAATGTGTGGAAAAGGGTTTAGGGTTCACTCTCTCGAGCTGAGCCCATGACAACCCAATACCCATTGACCATCAATCAATAATCTTAGTTTTAAAACCTCTCTCTCGAGCAAGCCAAAAACACAAGGGTAGAACTGCATTTGCAACTACAATTCTTAAATTGAACCACAATTAATGATTGAGATCACTTCTAAACAACATTTAAACTAACAATTAGCAATACCCATAAACTAAATCAGCCCATAATCACATGATCACACCCCAAGAATTGGGGTTTTAGTTAGACATCATAAAAAGATAAAAATTGTTACCAAACTGAGTATCCATCAACTGGGTAAGATTAATTTCGTCCTTACCATGTTCCAAGTCGAAGAATCTCAAAGACCCACTTCCAATTTCTCAAAAGTGAAAAACTTCAATTCTCCAAAGCTTAGGAAAAACTAGAGAAAACTCCCCAAAAATCTCAGACAAGAATTCTAATATGAATTAATATAAAAATTTGATACAAAACTAAATGTTCAAAAATGTATTTATAGTCGCCAAAAATGTGTTGCGAAGGGTCACTCGGCGAAGTAAGTCGGGCTTACCGATCCACTCGGCGATCCACCATTTGGTCAATTACATTGCCCTTCTGCCTTGGCCTTCAGCATCCTCAAGGTCTATAACTTTGGGCGATCTAACTCTGCATCGCAGAACCACTCGGTGATCCGCTGACTGCTCATTTTTCTCGTCAACTTGGTTCTTTCCTTTAAGGCTTGGCATAGTGGAACAAATGGCAATCAAGTGGCCACTCGGTGACTCGCCAAATGGACTTGGCGATCACCAGACTCTCTTTTCTTCATTCTTTCAGCTCGTTTTGTTCCTTTTTGAAACTTAGTGTCCTTGCTTTGCTCCTCAATCCATAATCCTAAAAATCAAGGAATTTACATCAGTTATTGGCACAAAATAAGCATTTGAGGACACTAAACCTATACAAATAAAGCCCTAAATAAGTCCAAATCTCAGACTCATCAATAAGAGACTTTACCAATACGCCTCAAAATTTGATATAGGCCCACATAACATGGACTAAGCTTCCCTTTCTTCCCAAATCTCATCACACCTTTCATGGGTGAAATTTTCAAGTAGACCTAATCATTTATATCAAATTCAAGATCTCTCTTTCTAACATTAGCATAAGATTTTTGTCGACTTTGATCCATTTTCAACCTTTATCTAATAAGCCTAACTTTCTCCATAGCCTCATGTATTAATTTGGGACCTATCAAAGCAATCACCAACTTTAAACCAACCTATAGAAGATATATACCTCATACCATAAAGAGCCTCAAATAGATCCATACCAAAGCTTTAATGATAGCTATTATTGTAAGCAAACTCGATCAAAGGCAAATGATCATCCTAATTACCCTTGAAGTCAATCGCACAAGCTCTCAACATGTCTTGCAAAGTTTGGATAGTACGCTCCGCTTGGCCATCAGTTTGAGGATGAAAGGTCGTACTAAGCTTAACACAAGTACCAAAACCCTTTTGGAAAGATTTCCAAAACTGAGAAGTGAATTGGGTACCACGATCGGAGATAATGGATAGGCGCACTCCATGAAACCTAACCATCTGCCTTAGATACAACTTAGCATAGTCTTCCATTAAATAAGAAACCTTGACGGGAATGAAATAAGCCAACTTTGTCATATGATCCATAATAACCCAGAGTGAGTCATGTTGTCACCGGGTGCGGGGTAAACCAATAATAAAGTCCATATTCAAATCTTCCCACTTCCAAGAAGGAATAATAATATCTTGAGACAAACCTCTTGACTTTTGATGGTTGACTTTCACTTGTTGATAATTTGGACACTTAGCCACAAATTCCGTAATATCCTTCTTCATCCCATTCCACCAATAGACCTCCCGCAAGTAAGGGTGGCAACGGAACCGGGAGGTTCCGGTTCCGGTTCCGGTTCCGGTCCGTTCCGGTCCGTTACCGGTTCCGTCTCGGTTCCGGATAGTGCCGGTTAATTCCGGACTTGTTCCGGTCCGGGAGGGGTAACGGGACGGAAACCGGGATTTTACCGGTCCGTCCCGGTCCGGTTAGTCCCGGTTCCGTCCCGGTTCGGTCCGGTTCCGGTCCGGTTCGGTCCGGTTCCGGTCCGGTTCGGAACTTTTTTTTTTTTTTTTTTTTAAATCTGAAAATTTAAAAAATAGCCGTTGAGAGCCGTTGGGCAACGGGTTTTGGGCCCCACCAACGGCTCTTTCACCCCATAACCCCCCATTTACACCTCCCTACCCCCCAAACTTTTTTTAATACCCCAAACTTCTTAAAACTACATTTTCAACCTTTTTTTTAACTATAAATTCCCCTAATCTTTCATTCTTTTCACTCACAAAAATATCTTATAATCTCTCTACTCTCTAGTCTCTACTCTCTAAATTCTCTTATTCTCGACTTCTCGTTAAAATTACGAATTTGAACTTTGGAAATTGGAGCTTCAAAATTCAACTTTCAATTTTCGCCTTCCGGTCATACACGTCTACTTTTTTAAGTAGACGTTTGGTACATTCGTTCCAACTCACTTTTCATTTAGTTATTTATTTGTTTACATTTAATTATTTATTTTGTGAGTAATTAATCTCTAGTCTCTACTTATTTAGTTGTTTATTTGTTTAAAACTTTGCTAATCATTTTCGTATTATATATAATTTGCTCACTTTTTATATTTTGAATATGGATTTTGGAAAAAACATTATTGAAAAGGGTAAAACAACCATAGTTAATTCGTTCACTAATTTATCTAGCTCAAAATCCAAGAAAAATAAAAAAACCGGTAGTACTTCTCAATCTAAAACTAAAAAAACTTCTCAATTAAGAATAAATACGGATGATTATACGCATGTTGATGAAACTGTTTTTAATATTGATAGTAATAGTGGATTAGATCCTTATCATGAACATTTACAAAGAAGATTTGGTAATTTTGAAGAGGAATTACCTGAAGATGATGAACATGATGTTAATGATTATGTTGATAGTTTTGATAATAATGTTGATGAATATGATGATGATGAAACTGAGCCACCGTCGGCTACTAGTCCCCCTCCCAATCCCTCTTCCTCGGCTCCCGCTCCCTTTCGTTGTCCTGCTCCCATTCCCCCCGTGCATCCTAGGACTAAGGTAGAACGCGCTAAAAAATCAGTTGTGTGGCAATTTATGACTCAGAATGAAGATAAAACACAAGCTATTTGTAATAAATGTAAACATAGAATGAATCATAAAACTGTAGGAAAACAGGGTGGGACGGGACATTTGAGTAATCATTTAATGTCGTTGTAAAAATGAATTTTTGCATGCTAAAGCTGTAGCCGAAGCTAAAAAAAATGGTACCACCCTTCCTGAAAATGTAGGAGTAGATGGCTCTAATATGGTCCAAACACAATTAAATCCTTCTAATGTTTCTGGTTCTAGTATACAACGGTCATATAGTAGAGAAAAAGATCTTGAAGAATTAGCTAAAATGATTGTTGTTATGGGTTTGCCATTTAGTTTTGCTGAAAATCCCGGTTTTATTCATTATATTCAAATTGTGTATAATCCACATTTTAAAGGTTTTACTAGAAATACAATTAAAAAGGCTATCTTTGATTATCAAGCTCAACATTTTCAATATCTTCGTTGTTTATTTTATTATAACAATTGTAAAATAGCTATTACTTCTGATATGGGCCATAGTGTAAATGGTAATGATTATTTCACAATTACTGCGCATTGGATTGATGAAAATTGGACTTTGCAAAAAAGAATTTTAGGTTATAAATGTTGTGAAATGCATAAAACCGGTAGTTATATAGCTCAAACAATTATAGATGTTTTGCAAAACTATGGAATTTGTGATAAAATAAGTAGTGTCACATTAGATAATGCTTCTAATAATAGTAATGCTGTTGAAATACTAAAACCGTCTCTTTGCCCTATTTATATTGATGGTTTTCATATTAGGTGTGCTGCACACATATATAATTTGATTGTTAGAGATGGTATAGCAATATATGACGATGGTTGCACAAAAGTTGAAACTGCATGTCATTTTATTTTTAAATGTCAAGTTAAGTCTAGACGTAGAGATTTTGAAAATCGTTGTCGTGAATTTAATCTTCCACCTAGAAAAATTCCAAAATCAGTGTGTACAAGATGGAATTCTTTATTTGAAATGCTTGAAGTTGCTTATGAATATAGGAAACCTTTACAAATGGTTTGGAATGCTCATAATTCAAATATGACATATAGACTTGATGATAATGATTGGAATGACATAAAAGAACTTATAGAATTCTTAAAAGTTTTTTATTTAACTACAAAAAAAATATCTGCACTTTATTATCCAACTATTTGCTCTGTTTTACCTAATATTTGTGCTATTTCTAATAAATTTTATAAATTTAAAAATAAACCAAGATTTGAACAATCTGTTAAGAAAATGATTGAAAAATTTAAAAAATATTTTATTCCTATTCCTCAAATTTATTTAACTGCTTGTTTGTTAAACCCACATTACAAAGATGAAGGTGCAGCACGAATGGTAGATAAAATATATTTTAATTTGGGTATTGATAGTGAAGATGATGAAACACCTAGTTGTCAAGATGTTAAAGATAGTATAAAAATTGAAGCTAGAAAATTGTACGACTTGTATAATAATTCTAATATAAGGAATGTAGTACATAACGAAGAGCCTCAAAGTTCTAGGAGTAGATATAATAATGAAGATGAAATTGATGATATGATAGATTGTATTATTGAACTTTCTCATAATGATAGAAATGATTTTGATGCATATATTAATCAAAATACAGAACCTACTACTATTGATCTTCTAGAATGGTGGAGCAATCGCGGCAAAGGATTTCCAAAACTACAACCGGTTGCTCGAGATGTGTTAGCTATTCAAGCATCTTCAGTAGCTTCGGAAGGCGCTTTTAGTGCAGCAAGATTTCAAATTGGAGAGCATAGATATTCATTAGCAGCAAGATTTCAAATTGGAGAGCATAGATATTCATTAGCAGCAGATAGCTTGGAGATATCCGTACTATTTAGAGATTGGATTAATGGCGAGAGAAGGAGTTATGGTCGTCCACCTCTACCGACCAAATTTGAAAATGACGTTGATGAAATAATGCTAGATTTTAGTGATGACGGCATTGATGCAATGGAAGAACTAGCTAATCAACCAATTCCAAAGCATGTTACTAGAGAAATGTTAAATGATTTAAAAAAAGATTTCCTTGGTAGCATGAACTATTAAATTTAAATGTCTATTAGTATGAGTATAATAATTCGAGGTCTAATTCAAACAGAACCCTTCCTAGAAGGTGGCTGTGTAGATTAGATTTTTTAATACTCTACTAATATTTTGTAACTCAACTTGTACTATTTAATTAATATTAATAAAAGTATAGGCTATTCGCCTTAATTTTTTTTTATTATTGTCTTCAAAAGTTTAAATTTAACTTTTAATGTGTGAAATTTAAACTTTTATAGTTTTAAAGTTTTAAATTTTCAAATTTTTAAAGTGTGAAATTTAAACTTTTATAGTTTTAAAGTTTCAATTTAAATTTTCAAACTTTTAAAATTTAAACTTTAAAGTGTGAAATTTAAATTTTTATAATTTTATAGTTTTAAAGTTTATAATTCAAATTTAAAATTTCTAACTTTTAAAGTGTGAATTGTGAAATTTAAACTTTTTATAGTTTTAAAGTTTGAAATTTGAATTTAAATTTTCAAACTTTTAAAGGGTGAAATTTAAACTTTTATAGTTTTAAAGTTTGAATTTAAATTTTCAAAGTTTTAAATTGTGAAATTTAAACTTTTATACTTTTAAAAGTTTGAAAGTTTGTATTTAAAACTTTAAAAGTATAAATTTTTAAGTGTAATATTCCTAATTTTTTAATTTTAATAAAAAAATATAATTTATAACGGTTGGACCCGGTTTCCGGTCCGGTCCGTTACCGGTCCGGGACGGGTTCGGGTATTTTTTTCCGGAATTACCGGTTCCGGTCCGTCCCGGTTCCGGTTCGGTTCCGGCCCGTGGTGCCCGGTTCCGTTCCGGTTCCGGAACGTCCCGGTCCGGTAGTTCCGTTACCGGTTCCGTTGCCACCCTTACCCGCAAGTCATGGTGAATCTTGGTGGCTACCGGATGAATGGAATATCGAGAAAAATGGGCTTCTAATAAGATTTCCTCTTTCAAGTCATCAACATTGGGAACACACAAATGACCTTGATATCGAAGCACACCACCTCCCCCTTGGGAGAAAGCCTCAATGGCCTTTTTAAGCATCACTTCCTTCAACTCAACCGAAATAGGATCAAGACCTTTCTTGGTTTTCACATCTGACACAAAGGATGATTCTGAACCATCATTAACAATGACACCACCTTCATTAGAATCAACCAATCAAACATCCAATCGGGCCAATTTATGAATATCACGAACCAACTCTTTTTTACCTTCCTCAACATAACCAACACTACCCATAGATAGTCAACTAAGAGCATCCGCCACCACATTCTCCTTACCGGAGTGATAGAGAACACTCATATTGTAATCCTTTAGTAACTCAAGTCACCTCCTTTGGCGAAGATTTAGATCATTTTGCTTGAACACATATTATGAACACTTCTGATCGGTGAAAAGATCAACATGAATACCATATAAGTAATTCCTTCAAATCTTTAAGGCAAAAACAATCGTCGCTAGTTCCAAATCATGGGTAGGATAGTTTTTTTCATGAATCTTAAGTTGCCGTGAAACATAAGCAATAATCTTTTCATTTTGCATAAGAACACACCCTAGTTCAATCCTCAAAGCACCACAATAAACAACAAACACATCAGATCCTTCCAGTAGAGTCAATACTAGAGTGGAGGTAAGTCTATCTTTCAAATCCTGTAAACTCTTCTCACACGCTTCCGACCATAAGAACTTAACCTTATTTTGGGTCAATGTCGTCAATAGAGAGGCAATCAAAGAAAACCCTTTAAAAAACCTACTGAAATGACTAGCCAAACCCAAGAAACTTCCAATATCCGAAGGGGATAGAGGTCTAGGCAAACTCTTAAATGTATTTGTCTTCTTAGGATCTACATTAATACCCTTACCAGAAATAATGTGACCGAGAAAGGCCACGAATCTTAACCAAAACTCATATTTACTAAACTTTGAAAATAGTTGTTGGTCCTTGAGGACTTGCAACACAATCCTCAAATGATCGGTGTGCTCATCCTCACTCCTTAAGTAAATCAAAATGTCATCAATAAATACAATCAAAAAACATGTCTAGATATTATCTAAACACTTTATTCATCAAGTCTACTACCCGTGAATCCGTGATGACTACATGGTTTACGGATACTTGAGTTATTATGAACTCGCATACCCATATCGGTGCTCAATACTACTCCAAAAAATATACTTTGCTCTTCTTTCTTTGGTTTGAGATAATAACTAAAAACTTAGCTTAAAAGCTTTTCTTGGAAATCGGTGTTTCCCTTTCTTGTTCAAATGTGAAACAATTTTAGACACTTAGAAATACTTAGTTCCCTTATAATCTTTGAAGAAATGACCTTCATTCTTTACTTCTTACTCTTTACTCAACTTGAACTTTAAGTCTTAAAACAAAGTTAAAAGCACTTGCAAAAAACTTCTTGAAAGGACTCTAAGAACAACCTAGGCTTGGCTCTTAACTTTCCTTGAATTTAAATTTACGGATTCAAGGTTATGATTCTTGTTTCTGGATGATTTCTAGATGTTTAGAAGTCATTTAAAGTAGTTAGAATTAATAGGAAGTGTTCGTACACTTTAGAAGGACTTAAACGGGCTAAACGATGAAAAACGGGTGGCGGCAGACAACCCGAGCGCGTCCCTGGCGCGCCGCGCCAGCCCCTAAGTTACTAGGGCTCGTTTCTGGCACACTGCAAGCGTGCCTCCCCAACCTCTCTTGCACAGATGGGGAGCGCCACGCCAGACCCTCCCAGGTACCATCTGACAAATTTTCCTTCTCGATTTCTGACTTTAATTCGATTAAACCCAATTCCTTTTCTCAATATCTTCTTAGATTCAGATACCCAAAACATGTACACTAGAATCTAACTCGAAACAACTCTTAACATCGCTAAAACATCTCAAGAAAATCCATCAATCCCATATAAGTTCAAGAATGAAAACAATTCAAGAACACAACTCAGGAACATCAAATTCTCAATCTTTTAGGACGAAAATCATGCTGAATTAAACATGTTTGGCGTGTGGGTGAACGAACCCAATGCTAGGTGAACTCACATACCTCGTAGGATTGAATCCTTGGCGAAATCCACGACTAAACTCAAACGTTCTTGATGAATCTTGGATTTTCTCCTTCTTTCTCCCCTTTTCTCCTTTATCCAAGCCCTAGCGTAAATTTCCAATTCTCTAAACTGACAAAATTTTGATTTGACCCCAATTAAACTCCTAAAAACGAATTAAAATAATTGGATAAGGAAAAGACTAAAATATCCTTCCAAAATCCGGTTTTAGACTTCCCTTATTTGAACAGCCCAACTTCAAATGGTCATATCTCACTCATACGAACTCGGAAACGTGCAAACTTGGCGGCGTTGGAAAGATTATTCCAAGATATTTCCTACGCAATCTGGAAACACACCTAACTCATCCTGATCTAGGAGTTATGGTTGTTTGAAGTTGACCAAAAAATCCAACTTAACATACTTACCAAATTTTCCAGATTTTTATTTTCTTTCCAAAAAATGACTATTTCCAATTTTTAACTTCTTTCTAGTTACGGGGTGCTACAGTCATCTCTTCCTTCCATTGGTTGAACTAATCTTGAGCCATACCCTTAAGTTGATAAGCAAATAATTCCTCATTTTCTACCAGTGTCACTACAATGATCATCAACACCTTGTATACCTCATCAATGAACACTTGAGGATCTTTCTCAACCCTAGAACCATGAAACTCTGAGTGATTCATTCTAGTGAAGTCTCTCACTCTAGCTGTCGTCATACCCACATTTAGATTCACATGGACCATAACCTACCTATTAGCTTGAGCCGTCATGGCTGGGCCAACACTTAAAAGTAGTCCTAAACTCCATATTAGTCACTTTTTCGGCCAAAGGATCGGTCGGAACTTGAGGAGCTTTTCCTTCAGCATTCTCATTCAAACTCCTCCTAACGTATGCTCTTCAAGGGGCCATATCTTGAAAAGCATCGAATAAGGATTATGAGAGAGACATAGAGTTAAACTGTATCACACGAATTTAGAATGATGAAAGAAGTGGAATTTCCTAAATATCTTATAGATTCCTATTCATAAATGTGGTGTGCTTCACACTCATGAACAAAACTCTACTTGACTTGGCTTATGAGACATCCTAGGACTTTCTAATCCTTGTGATTTGATACCAAGTTTTTCATAACCCAAAGTACACACTAAACATGACGTGGAGTATAAAATCCCGAGAGGCCCTACACAAGCCACTTAGAATACATCATACAAGATAATAGAATTTCAAGAAAGCATTTTATACATCAAATCCATCTAATACATCATAAAGAGTGTTCAGGATATAACTCATACATCACATACAAAGTCTGAAAAACTAGAAATGACATAAAACTATAGAGTGTCTCGGTCCTCGGAACATGAGGACTCACCAATCCACTTAAAGCACCCAATAGATGTCTAGCAACGAGTGTGCGACGTAGGAACTCCAGACCCTACATTCATGAGATAATGTAGGCACAAGTTCATTAGGACATAGAATGTACGTGATAACATAAATGACTTAAAATGTTTAGGCATGATCATGATGAAACATTTAAAAGCTTTTAGAGACGAAATGACATGAAAAGCATAAAACATAGTCAAATACATTAACATAAAGGACATCAAAAAAGCTTGAAGAAAACATAATCATTTTTGATGGATCTTAGCTTTAACAGACAATAAGACCATGAGAGCTATATCATGGAATCTAGTATGTCCCTCATACCGAAAGAAGGGGAATCTACTTGCCAATGTAGAATCCATACATATCATTATTTTCTAAAGTGGATCCACTAGCTAGGTCAATTAAGACAATCCTACGGGGGCACGCAGTTAGGGACTAGATGTTGCTACCAGAGACTACCTACCTCCACCTCAAAGTCCTCTCAATGCTAAGTCTAAATCCCAACGAAATAGATAAAAGTCAAATATCAATATAACAAAGGAAACACAGTGATCAATACCAATCCACACTATCAAGATCAAAACATAAAATAGCTCCTTAAACATAATTCAACATTGATGAGAAAACTTTTCACCAATATGAATTTATTTGTGAGAAATATCTTTCACAATCATGATCATCATAGCAAGTAAGAAATCCTTTCACAATATCATTGATACTTTCCTTTCAAAGAATCCCCAAATAATTTACAATTGCATATCTTTATAATTTATAGTTCATATATTCATGGGCTCATCATAGGTTCATAGTTGAAAAAACATGATTTAGGCATGGGTCAATGTAATTTCAACTAAATATCATGGATTAATATTAAATCATGCATTAGAAGACTTAATCAACAATATCAATCATAATTGGATGAAACCCACAAAGATTGAATTCAAACCCTAACTTAGTTAATTGATAAATTGAAAGCTTTGGGGACCCTATGGAAGAATGGATTCCATGAGTGAATACCTGCATACCTTGCTATTCAAATCTCAAGAAAGATGGTGAATTGGATACTTGAATGGAACTCTATCTCTTCTTCTTTTTCCTTAGGTTGAGAGAATTTGGTCAAGTTTAGGGAATTTAAGATAATGAATTGAAAATGGGTAATTTGGGGCTTAAAAGCATTATATAGGGCTTAAGGTAGAAGGTAAAACGACATAGTTTTGATTTTAAAAAATTTAGGGAAAAGACCCAAAACCCCTTTAAAATAACTGTCGGACTCGACCTATGGTTCATACCTACGATCTGTACTGGTCAACCGTAGACCAAGTATTGGGACCATAATTTCACCTATCTTTTGACGAAACATTTCTACGGTTCGTAGGTCTTTCTCCGGTTCGTAGGTCTTTCTATGGTCCGTAGAAACCAACCGTCGAAACCAACTTTGACCCTCAAAATTTTACTAAGTATGGACTCACCTACGAGACCTATTTACGACTCGTACAAGGAATGACGGGCCATCCTAGTGATTCATAAAAAGGGTACAGACACTTGTTTTGAAAAATATATTTTCCCTCTTTCTACGGTTGCCATCTACGGCCCATAGAAACTTCTAGAGTCTGTAGATGGGACCCGACCCGTAAAACCAGACTTCAGTCCAAAAACTTGTTTTTCTTCTTTTCTAAATACCAAGGTATTACAAGGCCACGAGTACTTCAAATAATCACTATTCAAAGGATAATTATCCTCAATCTATACATTAGTAACATAAAGCTATAAGAAAAGATATATAAATAAATCCAAAATACCTTACTCATCAAATATCTAGATATTCTAGAGTAGAAGATAAAGTTACTTAAATTTTCTTGTAGATATTCTAGAGATGATATTTGCAAAAATTCAACTAATAGAATAGTCTAGATATTGAAGTATCTAAAACCATCCATAGATAAGTATAAATAGGGAATGGTCTTGTACGTTTGTATATAACCAAAAACAAATCTAATCTAAGAGTCTTCTTCCATAATCAAGTTCTCTTATTCAAAATTTTCCTTTTCCTTTCTAGATTATTTTTCCTTAGTTGAATCTTCCGATTCTAGTTATCAATTTTGGGTTAGCAGAAGGTCTCCCAAATTATATTTTTCTTTTGCGATTTCTCTATATGGTATCAAAGCCACATCTGTTGATTAGCTTCTGGGTTCTATTTCAAGATCGAATTAGTGGTTGATTCAACTGGTTTATCGGGGTGGATTTAAGCGATTGTGTTAATGGAATGAGGATGAAATTATTGAACCAATCCATTACAAGGTATGAAATCATACCTTATGAGCGATAATTTGTGGAATGTTGTTAATGGGATTAACACAAGTCCTCTATTTGACAGACTAGAGAATAGTAGCATATACAAGAAGTGGAAGCAGGTTAATACTAAGGCAGAGTTCGTCTTGAAGAGGTCAATCTACCCTGGTTTATTTGATCATATCATAAGGTGTAAATCGGATTATGAAATAAGGAAGATAAGTATAAATAGGGAATAAGGGTCTTGTATATTATACAACAAAAAAAAATCTAATTCAAAAGTTTTCTTCCATAACCAAGCTCTCATTTCAAAAAATTCCTTCTCTTTTCTAGCTTCCTCTTCTTTAGTTGAATCTTCTAATCTTAGTTAATGATCTTGGGCTAGCAAAAGGTTCCTCACTAATACTTTTCTTCTTCTATCCTACAACCAACATGAGAAAGTGGAGAGAACTCAAAAGTTGAATGAAAGAGGATGTTGATTCAACTGTGGCTTATTTGGAAATGCAAATGATGAAGATGAATGGTTCTAGAGTTATGAAAAGAATGTATGTGTTAGGGTAAATTTACCCTTTTGCCCTTTGTTGTTTTGTCCTTCACGTTAGATAATGAAAAGTCTGTTACGAACTCAATTCTATAATCATAGATATATTTTAAGTATTTAATTAGTTTTTTGAATTTTTTTTATCATCAGTATAGTAGACATACTAATAAAAATCACACTCTTTAATATATATATATATATATATATATATATATATATATATATATATATATATAAATCAAACAATAACTTATTTAAACATCATATCAGACCTATACATTCAAATTAAATATTTAATTTAGTGATATTCTTTTTCTACTGTATTTGAAAATTATTCAGAAGTATAGATTAAAATTATAAGTGTTAATATATTAACAATTTTTATATATCATACAAAACAACAAAGTCTAGTGATACACCTATAGATTAATTTTGAATATACTTAATTTCATTTTAATAAGAGTTTTACAAACAAAAATCATGACCTACTTGATGAATTAGAATGAACCATATTATTGTTTACAAAATGATAAAAGGATGGAAAAAAAATTACGACTTTACAAAGTAATATAACATTATGGAAATGCGCACATAAATTCATAAAAAAGAAAATAGAACTTCCATCTTATAGTTTGTTAAAGTATAAGAGGTTTTATGAGAATCAAAATATAAATAAACACAAGAATTTAGTCAAATAAATTCATAATAAAAATTACATTTATATAGTGAAATTTTTTAATAAAATAATATTAAGAATTATCATAAAAATTAAGGACTAATGAAAGCTATGAATTTTAGTATACATGGGATTAAAAATAATGTAAATATACATGAATGTAAAAAATGATGTATAAAAAGTTTGTCACGCCCCGTGGCTACCCCCTTGACGTAACACGGGACCTAGGGTCACAGCTAACCCTGTGTCTGGCATATCATAAGCATACTATAAAAGCTACTGAAATAAACAGGTACTATGCGGAAGCTAAAACAATGGTTAGTTCAAAGTGTGGAAAAATCCAATTAGTCTGAATATATAAAACATATTAAGAGTTTAGTGATAACTGAAACAACCACTTAACAACTCAAGTTGAATCTACTAATATGTCTGAAAAGCCTCTAACTGAGTTGAGTTGTTGGGACATGCCCCAGCTAACTCTAATAAAAGCATGTCTATTGTCCTCGAAATATGAGGATTCACCATTGAAGCTGCTGAATGCGGATCAAGAATCGATCTATGCGTGATCTGGATGCTGAGCATCTGAATCTACATCATGAAAGGATGTAGCGCATAGTATGCGTCAGTACTTGGAATGTACTGAGCATGCAGGATATAGATACTAAGTTGAGCAAATATATGTGAGCTGAACAAAGTATAATTGAGCAATCATATAATCTGAAACAAGATATAGATATGTACTGAAGGATAACTAAAAAAAACTGAACTGAATACAATGACCAAGTGCTAATCATGAAGATAACATGTTCAACTGTAAACTGATATAAATGTTGAAAACCTGGTCGAATGCACTAAGATTCTAATTGTGGGAGCTACTATTAACCGACATAAACCACGTGAGCTAAACGCGGAGTCCGATGTATACGTCCCATCGAGAGGACCCAATATACCTTATTAGGGGTATAAAGGCATGACTGGCGTGATCACTAATTCTGATGCCCAACATAGGGGACTTATAATCCTACGGAGGCACGTAGTTCTGGGACTATAAGGGTACGCTGAACCCTAGTCCAACTCGGTGCTAAGTCTACTCCCAACTGAATATATATGACTTAAATGTAACTGAAATGTTGAATAGCTCAAAATACTGACATGCTAACTGAGAATGCAACGTTTATATACCGATAATGTGACATTCAAAATCTGAAGCATGATTATCTGTTTAACTAATCTAGCAAGTGTAATTCATGAACTAAGAGAATCTACACAAACTAGGGTTCTGAATACTATGCATGGAATTATACTAAATTATCAAGAAACAAGTTAGTTAGATCAAGGGAACCATAATCACAATAAATCTTGAAAATCTAGAAATCCTAGGTCTGAACAATTTATGAGAATCTGAAGAACTAACTGAATTTTAGGGACCTAATGGGTGAAAGGAACCCACTAGTGAAATCGTACATACCTGATTTCGGGGTTGAAACTTGAAGAACACTGTTGCTTGTTCTTGAAAGAAATTGGCGCCTCTTTCTCTTCTTTTCGTTCTAACTTGGATGATTTTAGTAGAATGAGGGTTTTGGGTAAGTTCGGAATAGATTATTAGGCTTGGACTAAATAAAACGACGTAGTTTAGGTATTAAACGACGTAGTTTAAATGCCTAACGCATAGGAAAAAGACCAAAATGACCTCGACTTAATAGCAAATAAGGGCAGACCACGAGGGGACTGACGGGCCGTCACTAGGACCATGTCCCATCAACTGGGTCATGGTTGTGGCCCTTCCCTACCTTCAGGTCTGGTAGGCCTCATCTACAGTCCACTTCATGGACCGTGTGAGGGACCACGGGCCGTGAAGGCCATCGTGGTTGCTCACAGTGTCATGGGGTCTACTGGGTCAGGATGACGGACCCATCCACGGTCTGTCATTAGATCCACAACCCGTGGAGGGATCCGTGGTCCACCATACTGGCTGGGTGTGAACCAAGAGCAGGTCGACGGACCATGGTTCATTTCACGGTTCGTAAACCCCTCCGTGGTTCACCCAATTTCTTGTTGTTCAGTCTGTTAGGTTTCTAAGGTGTTACAAAGGGTTTAAAGGGATATCTTTGTAGGTTTACCTGTTTTATCCTACGATAATTTATCTCAAAATTACTATACCAACCAAGGGGAGGGATAACTTATCCTGAGATAAATTATCCGGACTTACCAATCAAACAACAAATTAAGTGGCACCATAATTTAAACCAAAAACTATTTGATGTTATCATTCACACCAAACGACCTCTTATACTTATAATATATATACACATAATTCTACTTTTATAGAAGAGTGAGTATATATTTTGTATCAACATTTCACAAATTATGTTTGTTTAAGGGTATTTTAGACATTTCAACTGCACCAAATTAAAACATGTCATTTAGGGTTGTTCAAAATTGAATTGAAACCGATAACTCAAACAAAAAAATAGTTATTGGTTTATCACTAAGGGGTTATTGGTTTAGCGATTTTGATGACAATTTTGATTTTTTCTGTTATCGGATTTTTTGTTCCTAACGGTTTGAGGTTTTTTCTTAACAGTTCAACTGATAATGCGATAGTAAATTAAATAATAATTATTATATATATATACTATTTTGTATATAAAGTCTTTGACTTGGAGTTTAGTTTCATACTTTTATTTATGGATGTCTCAAACTCTTACCCATTCTACAATGAAAACGTATTTGCTTTTGAGCAAGATGCAATTTGTGAACTCATTTGCATGGTTCATTTAGTTTGTCACCTTATTTTAAAGTGCTTTTCAATGATTTTTTGTCAAATTTTAACGGTTAAACCGATAAGCCAATATCTTAATGGTTCTATAACGGTTTAGCATGTCTACAAACCAATAACTAATAAGTCAAACCGATAAACTTCAAAACTGAACCAAACCGATCAATACGCAACCTAGACTCTCATTCACCTTAGACTAGAATTGAAGAACCACCACAACAAAGCATCTAGAAATTTCTTCATTCTCCCTTGGTAATAGAAGTTGGGCTCATCTGGAAACAACATATGCTTGGTGTTTCTATTTGATTGCAATTCATCTTTGTTTTTGGTGAGTTAATTATTTCCATTTTCCTTGTTCATACAATGGATCTGAACGCTTTAGACCGAGTCCTAATTTCGACATAGAGATATTGCTTAGTTATGTTTCCTTTTTCTTCTATTTATGATTTTTGATGTTTCAGATTCGTATATAATTGGGGCACTATCTTCAAATTACTTATAGTTCATGTATGTAGATTTCCTTTCATTACCTCCTTAACTCTCAATTTCATGAGAAGTAAAGATTTGGTTTCTTTCTTCCATTTAATTTTGATTTGCAGAAACGAATTACTCTGGACTTTGACATTTTGCAGCAAGCTTGAATTGCGGGGAAGAAATGTTCATACTACGCCGAAGCTTCAATTTTTCACAAGGTAAATGTTAAAGAATGAAAAAAGTCCCTCATTGGTGATTAGTGATGTCACGCACCGTGGCTACCCCCTAGTCGCGACACGGTGCTTAGTGTCACAAGTGACCCTAAGCTAACTCAGGGCATGGCATATCTATACAAGTTTAATTAAAACATGCACTGTGTGGAAGCTAAAAGTAATTTAATATCTGAAGTGGGGAAAAGCCCAAGATATCTGAATATATATAAAATATATGAAGAGTATAATGATGATTGAAAACAACACTAACAACTCAAGTTGAATCTAATCTATGTCTGAGAGCCTCTGACTGATCTGATTTGTTAGGACACACCCCCAACTAACTCTAACAAAACTGAAACTGAAAAGTGAATACTGAATAGTAAAGCATGTCTATCGTCCTTGAAGTATGAGGACTCACCACTAAAATTGTTGAGTACGGACTGGAAGTCGAGCTAAGCGTGGTCTGGATGTTGAGCGCCTGAACTATAACATACAACGATGTAGCGCAAAAACAGGCGTCAGTACTTTGAATGTACTGAGCATGCGAGATATATGCTAAGCTGAACAATATAGAAACTAAACATGGAAATAGATATACTGAAGCATAACTAAAAGCTAAGTTGGATGCAATGACCACATACTAATCATAAAGATATAACATGTTGAACTGAATACTGAAATAAATATTGAATACATGGTCAATGCAGCATGAATTAGACTGTGGGATATACTATTAACAGACATAAACCACGTGAGCTAAATGTGGAGTCTGATTTATACGCCCTATTGAGAGGACCCAATATACGTTGCTAGGGTATAAAGGCATGATTATGGCGTGATCACTAAAACTGATGCCCAACAGAGGGGACTTATAAACCTGCGATGGTACATACTTCTAGGACTTGAGAGTACGTTGAACCTTAGTCCAACTCAATGCTAAGCTTACTCCCATTTGAATATAAAGCTAAAAATGTAACTGTAATACCGAATTGATCAAAATACTGATAATTATCTGAGAATGCATCATACATATACCGAAAGATATGGCATTCGAATTCTGAAGCATGATTGTTTGACTAATCTGCCTAGAAAGTATAATTCATGAAATACAGAGAATTAACACAAGTTAGGGTTTCTGAGTTTTACACATGAAACTACACTAACTCTCCAAGAAACATGTAAGTAATATCATAGAAACTATAACAGGTAAATTACAATGGATCCCTAAGATTTAGGAACCCTAGGTCTGAACAATTTATGGAGAAGCTGAAGATTTGACTGAATTCGAGGAACCTAATGGGTGAAAGGAACCCACTAGTGAAATCCCACATACCAAGTGAAGAAAACTACGGAGAAATCCTTCGAATTTTGGGGCTGAACTTGAAGGAGAGCTCTGCTTGTCCTTGAGAGAAAATTTTCACCTCTTTCTCTCATTTTCTTTCTAAGTCTAATGATTTTAGGAGAATGGGTGTTTCAGTAGTTTTTGACTAGCTTACTAGGCTTAGACGAAGTAAAACAGTGTAGTTTAAGTATCAAACGGCATAGTTTAAGTACCAAACGACGTAGTTTAAGTACCAAACGTACAGGGGAAAAGATAATTATGACCCCAACTAAAAACTGATTAGGTGACTGAGAAGAGGAGCTTCACGGGCCGTCTAAGGCATCATGGCCCATCTAGTGGGTCGTGGTGTTGCCTTGCCCGATAGGGCTTTACTAACACGGGCATAACTTCTTACTCTGGCTTAGTATTAGGCAAACTTGGTGGCCTTGGAAAGAGGACTCAAATGTATTTAATTTAATAGGTCATGACCCACCTAATTCATTTTGTGCTGAAAGATATGATCGTTTGAAGTTGACCAAAAACTCAAAGTCTGATAATTCTCTTTCATGGATGACTTCATGATTCATGTAAAGCTTCACGGACCGTCTAGGCGTATGTGGTCCTTCACAATGGCCTTACGGTGCAACCTCACTATCTCGGTGACTTGTACGGACCCCTAGTTGGGTCGTCCAAGTCATCACGGGGCGTCTCGGGGACTCCTGCCTAGGGGCAACCTTGGATGGTCTCACGATGCCCTTAACGGGTCGTGGACCCCTAAACGGCCCATCTAAGGTACCGTTAAGGGTACATGGTCCATTTTGGGTTCGTGGACTTGCTTGTATCCTTTCTAGCCCATTCTCAAAGTCTGAGGTGTTACAAGTGAGATGAGTGGACTCCTTATAAGGCTTGTGCAATCTCCCCCCCCCCCCCCCGCCCTTTGATTTATTTTTTGGGGTGTGAGTTATGCTCGAGGTCTAATTTAACATGGTATCAGAGGTAAGTTCCATCTCACCCAATGTTGGAGCCCTTCAAAATCAAAATTCTCCACGCACCAGATGGTAAGCACTAGGTGTGAGGTAGGGTGTTAAAGAATGAGAAGTGTCCAACATTGGTGGTTTGTGATATTGGGTGGACTCCTTATAAGGTTTGGGCAATCTCTCTCCTTTTGAGCTAGTTTTTGTGGTGTGAGTTAAGCCCAATGTCTAATTTAACATGGTATCAGAGTCAAGTTCCATCTCACCCAATGTTAGAGCCCCCCAAAATCAAAATTGTCAACGCACCAAATGCTAAGCACTACTGTGATGTGGGGTGTTAAAGAGAGGCGGAGTGTTAAAGAATGAAAAAGTTTCACATTGGTGGTTAGTAAGATGGGTGGACTCCTTATATGACTTAGGCAATTCCCCTCCCCTTTGAGCTAGCTTTTGGGGTGTGAGCTAGGCCTAAGACCTAATTTAATAGTAGCAATTCCTTATTCTTCTAAAACATTTTTTTATCATTATTATGCATAAATATTTTTTTTCTTTATACATTGCTATTGAGCGATTGTTGAGGCAGCAACATCATTGATTTATAGAGATGATGAGTAAAATGTTTCCCTCTTTTTATTAAGTACTAGTAGAAAGATACTTTATTAAATGAGAACACTGTGAAATTAGTTAGTTCACCATTGTAAGTTTTCATTGATATTTGGTGAGTTGATACTCATCTTTAATTGTTGTATCCAATTGTATAGTTTAATTTCTAAATTCTACTCTTAAAAGTTGAAAAAAGAAGGTACTTTCATTATGATGGTTTTCTTTTAGCATGTAAGAATTTTTGGGGCAAGAATATGCTATTATTAACTTTTTAGGTAAAACTATTTATGCATAGATGGCTCATAAATGTCTTGAAAGTTTTTTCTCTTCTAACTTCTAGATTTACTTTCTCCGGAACTAGATTTTGGTTCGATCATGGGCATGAGTCTCTGGTCGGGACTGTTGCTCCTTTAAATCGAGGGTCCATTGAAATAATTTTTCTATCTCTAGGTAAGGTCTGTGTACACTATATTCTTTCCACACCCCACATTGTGGAATTTTACTGGTATGTTGTTATTGATATTGCATATAAATGGGTCAAGATGTGCACAAAATATAGGATGAGATCTCTAAAACCACTGCTTGAACATGAGCGACCAACTTTGTCCTTCAATGAATATCACATATTACACATTAGTTATGTTTCCATTTATTAGCATGTTTTGCTTTAAAGGACTCGAGATTCTGCCACATATCCTATGATTGATATTTTGATCATTCGTGGCAATCAAACTTTGAGCTATCAATTACTTTATGTTTAGAGAAACTTCACATAAATCAAGATCAAACTCTTCTTGAACATTCGAAAACGTTGTAGAATTTTCTTTATACCTTGATGTTAATTGATATTGACACAATAAACTATGGAACTAATTAAAGTCATGAGTAATTTCATGTAGTGTTCAATTTCAACTTATCTAACTGCAGATGACAAATCTATGATTCTAAAAGCGATAGAAGAAGAAAAAGCTACAATCATCAACCAAAAGAAATAACTTTGAAGTTTAATGTTTTATTTTATTTAACTCTAAGTTGAGATGATTAGAAGAGAGTTGGTTTGTGGGATATTAGCCACCCTACATTTTTTTTTGTCCAGATGGAATGGAACTTTGCTTGAGAGGTGTGGATGAAACAATAATGTTATGAGCTATCAGTAAAGAATTTGTAAACATTTGAGCTTTATACGAAGCTCTTAATATAGTTATTCGATTTTTTTGAAACTATATCATGCTTAACATGATTTATTTGAACAATTTTACACTTATATTTATCCTTTATATTTGCCTTTCTGATGTTGGTGTACAAATGTGACGTCCTTGTATGTGGCATGCTATAATTGTCATGTTATAAAGCTACTTAATATGTTTATATGTCACTTGCAATATCTGTAGGTGCAAATATTTTTATGAAGACTATTATCAACGTGGTGAAAGATTCAGTCACATATATAAATGATGTTTAATGAATGTTAAAAAAATTCATCATTTATTTGGGACACAACATTCATATATAGAAGTTTCACTCTTAGATGCATTTACATATTATGAGTAGTAATTTGTATGCAAACTTCTATACCTTTAGCTTGATGCCACTTTATTCTTTCTAGTGTTTTATAACAACTTGGAGATAATCACAATTAATCAAATGACATAGTTCAACAATTAAAATTAAAATTAAATAAAAACAACTACTCTAATTTAGAACATTGAGCCCGCAAAGCAGGTCATCCCTAATCTAGTAGTTTTATTTTATTAATATTATATAGAAAGGAGAGTTGAGCTTCCTTGTTAACTAGAGTTCGGGGATTTTTATTTTTATTTTTATTTTTGTGTTGCATAAATTTGCTTATTGTACAATTATTATTTTACATTTTGTTTGGATGGTTGTTATGTATTGTTTCATAATATATTGTATTGTATTATATCGTTTTGAATGAATACAATGTTTGGATAGATTGTATCGTTATTCGTCGGTTTATAATATCACACATCTATAATTTGAATGATAAACCTACAAGAAAGTAGGGTACAAGGTAAAGCTACGATGAGAAGGTAGGGTAAAAAATAAAATATAATAATAAATAATAAATAAAAATAAAATAACAAAAAAAATATTAAGATAATGACGATTATGCCAAATCAATAGTTAAATAAAAGGGAAAAAAGGACGAATATACCCATGAACTTTCGTAAATGGTATGGAACTTTTGGCTAAAATCATCCCTAAGTATGACTTAAACCTAAAGTACATCCTTATATTATATAAGTGAAACAAAAACATTCGTGCAATATCCAAAAAGTTGCAAGATTGATCCTTCTATCTATTTTTTTAAGAAACTAAAGCCACCAACAAGGAAAATATGTCAAGTCAAATGAATATATGTACACATGGTTAAGCTAGTCAAGTTGGGTGATATTTCTAATTTTTAGAAATTAAGGGTTTAAATCATATTCAGACAAAATATATTAAAATTCTAAATATTCTTTGTAAAAAGAATGACCAAATACATTTCCAACTTCAAAAAATTTCAAATAAAGTAATTATTTTTTATTTTCATAACTAAACGCTTACATAATTTCACTAAATTTCCAGCATTTCTGTACATTGTATAAAATGTGAATTGCATTGTATATAACGTACATACGTAGTAAATATTTTATTAAGGAAAACCTCTAAATAGTTGGGCGTAATATTTTTTAAAATAATTTTTTTTACATAATTTTTCTAAACATCGAAACTTACTATATAAATATTTCAAGACTTATGTATTGTTGCAAGTTAATTTACTTGTTGATGCAAAAATTATATAAACTAATAACATACAAAATTTAAATTATGAGAATAAAAGATTCATTTTATAGCCATATCCTTATTTATTTTAGGATTTTGATCTTCTCGTCATTTAAAAAAAATATTTTTTATTGATTCAAACGGTTTCTTAACAAAAATAGACGAAGGATGATTGAGTTACATTGACTAATGATTTTAGCCCAAAAAAACTCTTGCCCTAACTGTCGGTTTTCCCACAAAGAGATGACATTGCTGATATGAATTCCTCTTCTCCTGCAAATTCTCATTCGCTGTGTTCAAAGTTGTCATCTTTGTGGCTTTGAGGTACTGTCTTTTCTCCATGCCCTACATATTTGTTTTTACCATATTTAATTTTCTTGAAGAAAAGATGTTCGGTCTTTACTCAAGATCTGTGTGGTTACAATTTTATATCTGAATGAGAGTGAAGCTCTTTATGCATATATATATATATATATATATATTTATTTATTAATATGAATGTCTACTTCTCCGCCAACATCATTTTTTTGCCACAAGTGGTTCTGGGGTTTTAGCAGTGGGTTTCCACATTTCAGTCAACTGGGTTTTTTCCCAAACAGAGAATTTCTCCAAAGATTGTAAATTCTTGATTTTCGTGACAAGGATGGGCTCCTGTGATAGGTCCCCATATCCTGACTGATGGTGTTTTCATACATTTAGTAGGACTTAGGAGAGATTAAGTTCCTTTCCCTTGTTTAGGAGGACTTCATTTTTTTTTGGGTATCTTCTTCCATATCATTTGGGAATGGAAAGTCTGGAGGTTCCGGTGGATCTGGTGGCTTCGGGAGGGGATTATGTTATTCATGTTGGGGATCATGGGAACCATCTAGAGGAGACTGTTCAGAAAACCTTTGGAGAGTTTTTTTTTGTTTGTAAACAAAGCTGACATTATCTTATAACAACAACTTTTTGCCTCAAGGTTGTGTATTAGAGATGAGAAAGAAATATATCGAGATGTGCAACAGACATATACTTTGTCAAAACAACAATGAGGTTCCATAAAAAATTATGGAAGAATGTGTAAAATCAATTGATGTATCTTATTTGTTGGTAACTGAGATACCAAACTTTCAATGTAGATATTGAAGTTAATCTAACATTGGTCAAATGGTGTTTTTTTCATTCTTGTTTATATGAGCTGAAACAACTAAACTGCACTATGAGCACAAGTGCTCTTATACTAGTAATAGAAATAAGGGAAACTCCTTATATGAGTTGATAACCGTGCGAGTTCAGCAACCCTCAATGATAGTAGCAGATCCGACCCGGTTTGATATCCGCTGCTTATGCGTGGATGATTAAATCCAAACCGACTTGATATTCATATGCCTGTGTCCGTCCACTTCTAAAGTTTAAGAATTCAAAAATAGGGTTTAACCAAGGGGTTTTAAGTTAGCTGTAATAGCAGTTGAGTGAACCTTTTGAATTCTAGGGTTTAGTCTAGGGATTTATGCAGCCCTTCTTTCCATGTGTATGCATAAGTTTCTCGAGATTATATTGATTTTAAGCTAATATATGTGTGAAGGAACATCAATCGCGGACGCTGTAATGATAAAAGAAGATCTTACAAATCCCTGCTGCATTGCTGTAAGTATTCAGGTTTAACATTTCTATTTACTACTTCTGTTGATTTTTGCTGATTTTGGATTGTCTTTGTAGTGGAAAGACAAGTACAGTAAATTGAAAGATGGCTACACAAAGCTTGAAGATCGAAGAAATGCTCTTCGTAAAGGTCTCTCCATTTACGAGGAACAAGTCTCCAAAATGCAGGCAGAAAATTTATCTCTCAGGAAAGGTATAGTTACTTTCACTTTAGATTCACATCCCCTTTGATTTCTGAATATGAGATTTGAGTAATAACTTAAAAGAGAAGCACTGAGTAATTCGTAAATTATTAAATAAAAAGAAGTAAAACACTGGAATTTAATGTCTAGGAGTTTGACCATGCCAGGCTGCCTGGTGAATTAGTCCAGGCGTGCAAGTTCGCTGAGACTCCACACTGGTTAAAGAAAATTCTACCAATAGTTTGACTATACACTGGTTGCCAGTTGAATTCGTCAAAGTGCCTGTAAGGTGGCTCAGCCACCTCATTAAGAAAGTGCCTAGGAATTTAAACACGTCATCTTGATTGGTGTCATTAAAATTTGGTGCGTACCTACATTCTAAACGCAGAGACAATACTGTATGGTTAGAAGCTTACATTCTTTGATCTTGTTTAACTTTGGTAGTGAGAGTCTGTTCCCCTTGTTGAATGCATGCCTTGTTTCTTGTCAGAGACATACGTTGATTTGACACTGTATTTTGTTTGATTTCATGGAAATGACACATTGATTTGCTGCTATATTTTGTATGATTTTTTCCAGATCTTGGGGATGAGAAAGTTAGGGCAAACAATGAGGAGGAAAAAATAAAGGAATCTGCTTTAAGGGTTTCTTTAGAGAGTGAAGTTGCTGGGTTGAAGAATGAGATTCTTTCCTTGAAGAAAAAATTGGTGGCTGATGATGGAGGTAGAGAAATTAGAGAGCTTAAGGAGCATCTCTCTGAGAGGGAAACAAAGATAAATGAACTAAAGGAGCTTGTTGAGAAAGAACGAGTGAGAGCAGAGTCGGAGAAAAAGAAGGCTGAGTTGGAGAGGAAAAAGGCAGACGACTTGAGGACAAAATTGAAGATTGAAAAAACAAGGGCTGATGAAGAGAGGAGGAGACTTGCTGATGCTGAAAGGAAAAGAGCAGAAGTAAATAGGCTTAGTTTGGAAAATCTGAAAAAGGAAGCTGATCAAGTGAAATCGAAGTTAGCTTTGGTTATTTTGGAGTTTGAAGATGCTAAGAAGAAGCTGGAGGCAGAAAGAGAAAACACATCTAAAGAGAGAAAACGTGCAGATGCAGCAGGGATGAAAACTGTAGAGCAAAAAAAGATTGCAGAAGCCAACCGCAAAATGGCCATGGATGAAAAAAGTCGTGCTACTGCTCTATTTCGGCAGTTGGAACAGGATAGACAAAAGGTTGATAATTTGAAGAAGGAGATTGGTGAACTCATGCCATCTGGTAAAATGGTTAACATCGTATCTAGTGAAGGGACAACTGTAGGAACTGCTCAATTATCATCTGAGCTTGGTCCAGTGGCAGTGGATAGAGATGTTACCATGGTAGAGGTTGCTCTGATTTCTGACGCAGCCCAAAGAAAGCTCCAGGAAATGGAACATAGGGTGGTGGATGAGAAAAGGCGTGTTAAATCAGAGATGAAAAAAGTGGAAAAGCAAAGAAAGGCTGCAGAAGCATATAAAAAGAAGGCATCTGAAGAAAAAGATCGTGCTGATCAGCTATCTGAAGCGGTTGAAAAGTACACAAAACAGGTTGAAGAACTGCAGAAGGAAATTAAAATGCTAATTTCTGCAAGGTCGTTAGCTGATTGTCCTCTTCACATGTCTGATAGTAATGTGCATGCTGAAACTGGTAAAGTTAAGCTGTTGAAGAAGCAATTGAAGTTTGAAAAGAAGCTGGTGAACCATGTCAAAAAAGTTGCCAAGTTAGAAAAAGCGCATAATGATGTTATACAACAGCAACGCCTACTTAGCATAAAGCAGGAGGTTGTTCACTTCTTAAGACGTCTAAATATGTTGGATGGTTGCTTCTTTCAAGATGATGAGCATGACCTGGAAAAGGTTTGTTTCTCTCGTGCTTGGTATCGTTAAAACTCTTATATAGTAAGGAAGGTGTTTTTTATTAAGTTTTTTCTCAAGAAACCTTGGGGAAGTATGCATTATATTTGGTAATTTTCAACCAGAACTGGAGTTGGTAGAAACAGAAATTGTGACTGTTTGAACAATTAGCTTAACATTTTTCAAGAATTTGTTGAACTTCATTAAAATTGCTTTTTTGACTATTTTTGAAGCCATGGGCACTCTTGCAGAATGTTCAGCAAAATTTTGAAAATAGTATATGATATGTTCAGAAGAGCTCACTCCTCTATACCTGCTCCATTTTTCATATAGACACCCATTTAATTTACTTTGGTTTGTCTTTATTCCTTCAATTCCTTTAATTAAATTGATGCAAACTATGTTTCTATGGTTTCTTGATGATTTGATCTTCCTGATGTGCAGGTTTGCAGCTTCAACTTGAAAAACAATTATTCTGGTTTGAAAGCTTGTGATATGCACTGCCATCTTGGGAATGACTCGGTGCAGTTAGCTGCTGTAGTGTCTGATCCATCCAAGCAAAAGATAAAACGTAATGTACCTTCGCTTCCTATATGTGGAGGGAACAACCCTGAATCAATATCAGGTATTAACTCTAAATTGGAGCCTTTGCTTAGAGGTTCCAACAAAAAAGTGTTACAGAGTTCTGCCATGAATTCCAGTTCAGCATCTTTTTCTAACAGGCTATTGGTGGGCTCACAGGAAAGATGTGCTTCTATCACAACATCAGCTAATTCAGCTGAAGGAAAATTGGACATAGAACCGACCATCTCAAGTTTATCTGGAGATGCAAGAAAAAAGTGCAACAAGAATGTTGTAGCAATTGCTGAAAGTAATGTCAAGAGTCCTATCAGTTGTATTTATACTGGGAGGACGGCCTCACATCATAAGAGGATGAGCAGATCTATTGATGCCATTGAATATAATGGAAACTTGAATTCCGAGGGTAACAAGTGGCAAAGACAGTTGTCACAAAAGATCTCTTTACATGATGGTATGTTAAATAGTAGAACAGATAGACTTCATGATGAGAAAAAGCATTTGGTAGCTGACATTCAACATGACTCGTTCGGCGAACATTTTAGATCTACCAAGAAGAGAAAAACATCCTGTGAACTAGGCCTGCAGCTTTTAAACAATAATAGTGTGGCAAAGACAAAGTTCGACAGTTCTGGTGTCAAATCTGATGTCTGCACACATCAATCTCCAAATGTCTATAGCCTTCCAGAAACTGCCCAGGATTGCAAGGATGGGGAACACAATGATCTTGGAGATATTGATGAACTTGTCAGTGGGGATTATATAAAGCTTCTCAATTTGGATAATGATACAGATGAAGAGTCTTATCGTCTAGCAATTGAAATGCCTTTATCGCCTACACTTCCTGAAATTCAGTGCCATAGCAGTGTGGCACTTGTCCCGATTAACACACCTTTATATGAGGGATTCTTAAATACAAGGGAGACTGTGGCTTCATCAGGCAATTGTGATGTCATCAATGTGGAAATCAATTCTAATAAATTAAAACACCCTACCATAGATCCTCCAAAAAAATCATCATTACCTGAGAAAAAAGATCATGTTGATTCATCTAAGAGATTAAACCTTGACACAGCTTGCGAGTTATCCTGCAGTTCCTATCCAGATACATTGGAAGCATTGGGCAGGTCAGACCTAGCTGCTCCTGCTAGTGAGGGGCTGCAGATTTCATCGGAAAGGAGAGTCGTCTCATTACAGGATGGGTTTGCCAAGTATTGTGTCATCTTTTCAAATAACAATGATGAGAAAACCATTTCAAGTGTTTACCATGCTACCAGCCGTTGTCTTGCTCAATGCTCAGTATCATCAGATACTTCTCTTAGGAGTATTCTGGTCACTCTTTTGAATCTTCAAGAAATTTCAAATGAGTAAGCTAAGCTATTCTATTTTGAGTTGAGTTTCGTGCTTACTTTGCATTGGACATACGTATATTTGTCATACATTTTAAAATTCTTTACTTGTTAGTCTAAAAAGGTTTACTTCGCTTTTCTTTTAAAATTTAAAATTTACTATGTAATTACATTTGTGCAACCAATGACTCAGGGAGTTGCTCTGTAATTACGTGATACATATTTATTTTTTTGAAACTACTAGGTTGTGTTCTTACTACCCAGTAATTAGTAATTGCACATTGATTTGTAAACACACCCTAAGAGTTAGAAGGTAGGATTTAGCCCAAGGCTAGCCTAAGGTCAAATGGCCATGAATTAAATATTCAAATATATGTCACTTGATAGACTGATCTTTTAGATGTCTTACACCATAAGTTTTATGCTCGTACAATATTTGGTATTCATGTTTCTTCATGGTGGTAGGATATCCAATAATCATGTGCTTATCTCCCAAAAGAAGTACCTTTCAAGTATCTATATTGTTGTTTTCTTGTAATATGACACAATGATGTTGCTCTGCTCAATTTTACTTCCAACTGGTACTAAGAAATTAGAAGGCTTAGTTAGCTCACATCTAGAGGTACTTGGCATCAATGGAATAATGGATAGACAGTACTAACTTTTTCTGGTCAACTTTAAAATGGGGGTATTACTTGTTGATTATGTCCAAGCTTTTAATCTGTATTCTTGAATCACAACCTTTTGACATCCCAAGCTCATAAACTGTGCCTGTTTGTTACAACTGAAAAACACTTTTTCTTTTGGCACATGTTGATTTTGTTCAGAAAGGATGATTTACAACATGGAAATGGAATCACTTGTTATTAGGTTGTGATGATAATGTATGGAAGGTTTATATAATTTTATTGATAAATTATGCTGGATTGTTTTTTCTAATCTATTTTCTAGATGCCTTATTTCATACAGCGATCTGGAGGGTTTACATATTTTAAGTTATTTGCAAAAGTTTAAGATGCTCTCGGCCAAATTGTCATTCATAGGCATGTAGGATGTTCTTAGTTTATGTGCATTAGTCTCGTCCTTGTCCATGTCAAGTGTTATGCCTATGCTTCATTAGCTAGCAAATGTTTTCAAATTTGATATGTTGATATCAAAGATGAGCTAACATTTTATCCCTTCCCACTTTTTTTAGGGAGAAGACATGTGTCTTCTTTTCACTCTTACTTCTCTACATTTCTGATACTGCAACGAGAGCCTTTGGAGATGATTGGGAGAGAGACCTGATCCTTTTCATAAATTCTGTTGCTCAGCATATATATACAGGTTCTTGCCTTTTGTCTATTTAGATTAAGATGTTTCCTGGAAACTTCACAATGTATATGCTAAGCAGCTCCTAATCTTCCGTATTTGCAGAACTCTCACATGAAGATATGAGAAGGATATTTGTGGAGTCTTGCAACTTGTATGATGTACTTTCTCTTGTGGAGGATTTTCTTTTGCATGGTAAATTGCTGGTGCATGCTGTAAGTTCTGATTCAAAGCTTGCGTCCAATTCAGGAATCCATCTTATTTTGGATGGTCGTAGTATAAGCTTGTGCAAGCAACCAGCTCCTACTCAGTTGTTGCTAACTGGAGGAATTTTTCTAGCATCAGTATGTGCCGCGTTTGACCATATTGGTTTTGTTTATGAGGCTTCCTGCAACATTTTAAGGACGCTGAGATCTGATGCTCTAAATATTCTTCATATATTTGCCTATCTATGTGGTACTAAATATATTACCCTCAAAGAGTATGGCTTAGCTATGACTGTGGTGAAGTCATTGGTGATGCTTATTCACAATAATAGATCATCTCCTAATCCTCTTTCTTGTGTTGCATCTACAGTTGAGTCTTTGTCTAAGATTTGTTCAGGTAGTAAGTGCCCGTTTTCAGAGAGTGCAGCTACCATGGATGTTGTTGCATCCTCACTCTTGGATAGACTTAAGAGTTATTCTTGCTCTGCTGTGGGGTTGGATTTGATGGAATCATTGAACTCATCAAGACAAGGAATCAAATGTGATGGAAACAAAACTGAGGAATCCACAGATAATGTAGATTTAGTACAGTCAGCATATGTTACTTTGGGGGATTCAAGCCAGTTCATTGATACCCTTGCACTGGTGGAGCTTGTTGCAGGTTTCATGGTATGATTCTTATTTTATTAGTATACTCTGTAATCTTGTGAAATTCTTTCCTCTTTATTGGTTCTCTTTTATTTCTCTTGATCCAGGTCTAAAGAAAGTATGAGCATTTGAGTGCTATTAGGATATTTTTCTTGAATGAATGACATTGTTATATCAGGAGACTGTCATTTCTTTTATAAATGTTAAAAGTTCCGACTGAATATATTATCAATAGTTAGTGGCTTAATCCTCCCAAAAAAATCTTATCACAAGGCATTGGTATGGACTTTTGAATACTACTGGCTTCTTTGTGACTTGCTAATCTTAATAAAATTATGTCACCTTATCTAAAGAAAAAACATAGTTTCGGGTATTGCTGTCCTTTTGCTAATTTTAATAGTATGTTCTTTTTGTGCATTCTTATAGAATGTTTCAGCATTTGCACATTGTCTTCCATCATTTTCTAGTATCCATATTTAGGAACTCCACTTGCAAGGGGAGAGGCAAAATCTGTTCGTTGTTGCTCATTCAGTAGTGGATGCTGATTTTTTAAAAGTAATTACTGCACCATTTCTTATTGTTTTTTTTAACTTGGTAACTTTGTATTATAATCACAACAATACATGGGTTGTACTGAAACCTTGTATACAGATGAACTCCAAACTTCAATGTTCTATGTCTATATCGAGTCTAAAACATCAATTATAGAGACAGTTTCATTTAAGTATAAATGGTTACACCAAAAACATAACAACAAAATGCAGTGAAGTTTAACTTTCTGCACATTATTCTACATGCTTTCTAAACACCTAGAATTCCTCTTTTCCAGATTGCCCACTATATTGAAGCAGGGATAATTCTCCATCTACCTCTGTCTTTAGCATGTACACCTGCCTCTTTAGAGCTTCAGTGACTCTCCTAGGCATCTTCCAGGAAATGCCTTTGAGGCTAATGAACACCCTCCATAACTGTTGAGTATATTTGCAGTGTGGAAATAGATGGTTTGCAGTTTTTGAGGTTTCCCCACATAGGAAATATCTAGAACATAAGGTTATCCCCCTTTTCATTGCATTATCCTGAGTCAGAGTTGCTTCCTTAGCTATTAGCCATATGAAGCATGACACTTTATAAGGAATTCTGCACTTCCAAATTTGTTTCCATGGCCAAGTCGGGTTCTGTTGACTTGGTTGCTCCATCAACCTGTAAGCTGCCCCTACTTTAAATATGCCTTTACTGTCAGCTTTCCACCATAACACATCCTCATATGTCTGGAGTCCATTAAAATTTCCAACAATGTTGATAAATTCTGCCACCCTCATCACTTCCAAGTCATTAAATTGTCTCCTGAAATTGAAGTTCCATCCCTGCTGTCTACATCTCTGCTATGGTCCTTTGTTGATAAAGAACTAGATTGTAAATATTAGGGAAAAGAAGTTCCAGATTACCCATGTCATGCCATTCTACCTTCCAGAATTTGGTCTTATTCCCATTGCCCACTTTCACCTTAGAGTTGGATGGAAAAGGAGCAACTCTTTCTTAAAAGTAAATTTTTTGGCATGGGAATTTGAATCCACTCCAATTCCTTATATCTCAATGAGATGCTAATATTACAAACACGTTAACTTAATATGGGGCTTTTGCATCCTGGACTTTGTATTTGCAGAAGGATGGAAAATCAGAAAGAAAATACAAATGGATTTCATTTAAAAATCAAAATATGTTAAGGTGAATTTCATTAGGAATTACCCCATTTAATTGGATAGGAGTTATATTTCGTCCCCTTTTAGTGTTTTCAGTTAATTCTCACGCAATTTATCTCTATACTTAGTTGGTTGCGGTTTATTTTGGGCTTGAAAGGTGTACTTCTCTTTCAGTATCTTGTCCTTCTATTTTTGTTACTATCTGTTGTCTCTTGTACTTCAATATTTCAATATCATCACTTTTTGTTGTAGAAACTGTTCCTTTTTTCAGAATGCTTTGTCATGCTTTTTATAGTATTTTGTCATGATTTCTTCACTTTTTGTAGCTTCTTTTTCGATTTGTTTTGATATGCATCGGAAATAACCTCTCTACCTTTCAAGGTAGGGGTAAGGTTTGTGTACACTCTACCCTCCTACCTTCCTGAGACTCTAGTTGTGGGAGTACACTGGATATGTTGTTGTTGACTAGGTCTCATGGTGGTGCGAAATTTTCTCAATTGATTCGTCAAGTGGACATTTATGGGGAGCAATTGAAGTTGTAATGCCTACTACTTCTCTACCCAAATTCTCAACTCTTTTAACTCCTATATTGTTGTATTTGAATCTTCTTTATGCTCACTCCATCTTTTGTTGGATCTTTTTTTTCAATGGAGGATATTCTTGGAGAATCTTTTTCCTTTTAAAATAATATCTGGCATAATTCTCTTGCTCTAATGGGCTATAGGGTTTGGGGGTGGGGGGGGGGGGGGGTTCTGGGTAGGTAATTACTTTCCTTCTTTCCAGTTCACTTCTCAGAAGTTTCTGCCTAATTCTGTTATTTTTGATCTCTCAAGCAGAGCTGGGATTGGATGTTTGACAAAATTGCCTGTCCACTATTGAAGTTATTGGAATATTGTTCAACAGAGCACAATGCTGCTGCTATTACTACTCTTCTTGGTCAACTTGGAAGGTAACTGACCAAACATGGTAAATTATTTTCAGCATTTATCTTCTACATAGTGCAAGTTTTAAGTGGGGAAATATGAGAGCGATCTCTATTGGCATTTTGATTGTTGTTGATGGCCTGAGCTGCATACTTGTGTTTTTACCATTTCCTGATCATATATAATGTATTCTTTTTCTTTCGGAAATTGAAGCACATTTGTTATGAACCAAATCATTGCATTTCTTATGGGATAATATCCTGATCCTTATTATATTTCTCCCTATCCTGAAGTTTTTCCATAGTTCAATATAAGTGGCATTGCTGATACGTTTAAAGGGTTTTGTTTGGCCATCCAGAAATCTTACGACCAGTTTATCCATTCATACATGTATATGTTGACAGTTATGTACTCTGATTGATCATAGTACATCTGCTCAGGGAACCGAACGAACTCAAATTGTTTCCCAACCGTTTTCCCATTGGTGGTCTATTCTCTAGCACTCATGCAAATAAGAACTTTAATGGACACTATTGGCCTGATCTCTTTTGGACTTGCACTAACCTCAGTATTTCATTGATTTGGTAGGCAGAATTAGCACAAACCTATCTGTCTATGGGTGTTTCCAATGGAGAAAAGCTTTAAGACATGGCTATGGACATCAACAAGAAATGATAAAGTTAAAAAAAGACGTTTTTTGTAGATAGTTTACTTATATTATATTGTTACATATCAAGAAAATTAGATTTTTATTGCCTTATAGTCAGCAACATGAGTTGGAACTCTGAAGGGGTGCTAGGAAAAGTCTTCTAGGCCCTACAGAGATGAATGAACAAACTCATTCTGCATTTGCTAGAGTCTATCAACTCCTTATAAGCAATAGAAAAGATGAAATTTCACATAGTAGTTGGGTATCTGAATTTCCTTTTGTATGCATGATTTTGCAACCAGCTTTTGGAATGAGATTGACGGGGAACAGAGTTGGAATACCACAAGTCACTTTTCTTTTGAGGCATTTGATTATTTTAGATCTAGGTACCATGATTTAAGTTATGTGAATAAGTAGAGATGCTGGTCACAATCATCAGTTGGATGAAATAAATTGACCTTTGGATGGAGGGCTAGTTATTGTAACCTCAATGCTTCTATATCTTAATTGTATTTATTTTTGATAGGCATCTCCTAATTGTGTTTGTGTTTATGTTTATAGCGGCGTTTCTACATGGATATTTTTTGGTTTTATTCAGTTCATGCTAAACCGACATTTTATATATGATATCTCTTACAGGAGTGGACTTGAAGCTTTTGGATATGAAGATGTTAGGATTCAGAGATTAAGAAGCTCTTTCTGTGCATTACTTTCGCAATGCGACTCCAAAAGAATGGGTCTCCACCTCCAGTTCTCCGTTGGAATTGCTTTAGTTGGCCTAATTCCTCTTAGGTTTGAGGAACTTGTTGGAAGTAACATTGAAGCTGCACCAGCCGCAAATCCAACTGATTGCCTAAGAAAGTGGTTCTCTTTATTGAGCAGCGAGCAGCGGTTATTGTTCAAGGCTCGTATAATCTGCTAGTTGCCATAGGGAGAATGTGCAAACAAAATTTTGGGGGAGAGCAACAGTAGTTAAGGAGTTGTACAGAAAGGGAAGTTTATTTTTTTCTCTATTTTTGGTGGACCTTTGCCATTTAAGCTTTTGGATATTACTTGGGCAATCAATGCCTTTGTTCCAATTGTTTAACATTTTGGACAATGCCAACAATATTATCCATCTTTTTATTGCATCACAATCTCATAATTTTGTCATTTAATAATAGTTTTGTATGTTGTTGGAGGTCAAAAAAATTGAGGAAGAAATATGTGTTGAGGTTTGGACAAAGTCCATCCTCCCTCATTAAATTTTATTTCTTCGCTAATAAGTGACTCACTTTTTATAATTTAGTTTCATAAATCATAATGAATTATTTTGAAAATATTAAGTGCACAGAAATTTAACGTTGATTAATATTTTTTTTTACTTTTGTGCATAATTTGCTCACTTAAATCATATTATACTTGCATGATCATTTACAGGGGCAGATCCATCCTTAGCCAGAAAATTACATATATATTGACACATCTTGACACAAGTTAAATGTTTAGTCTAGTGGTTAATTCATTGTGAAAATTCTTTGAGGTTGTGTATTCTAATTCTTCCAACTAGCCTGACATATCTTAATAACAATCTTCTGCTAATTTATTTTGTACTTCATATATATTTTTATGACAATTCAAATTCGTAGCTATTTACAAATTCGTAAAATATTTCTGCCACAAAAGTCAAACTAGAAAAGCTTATTTCCCATTTTGCTACAGTAACTAATAATCATGACAATAATTACCTAAATAGCTACAACTCTATTACTACAATAGAATCTTGTAGCTAGTTATAGATTTTTTCCACACGATAAACGTTATTGTGGTAATAGTTAAATGATATAGCCATGTCTTTTTCGCCATAGAAAATTTTGTAGCTAATTATTATTTTTTGCCACGAGTTAAAACTTATTATAGTAATAGTAACTCTTTAGCTACAATAAACTATTTAAAATAATATGTTTGTATTAATACTTTACCCAAAAAAACCATTAAAATCTAACAAAATCTCTAAATTTGTTAGTTTAATTTGATTTATAGATTTAGATATCTAATACAAACAATTTGATTTGAATTATTAAAAATTTGAATTAATTCGATCTATGTACATTCGTAGGTTTGAAAAATACTTGAAAATTTATATAAAGCGGTTGTAATTGTTCTATTCTTTTAAGTCATAAAGAAAAGGAAAAATTGTATATAATAGCAAGCTATTAAATGCTATAACCACAGTTTGATTTAATTGTAACCTGCAACAAACAGTTGTCATTCGCCTCTCTCCCCAGCTTTCTCGCTCACCACTCTCCCTTTCTCGCTCGCCAGTTTCTCCCTTGCCTATCTCACTTTATACAAACACAAATGTATAAAATGTGTTTGTGTTTGTATAAAGCGAGAGAAAAATGTATATACAAATACATATATTTTCGTCCTATACACTTATAATTATACAAATACAGATCTTCCCCTACCCAGTTCTCTTTTGTCTTTCTCTCTTTCTCGCTTTGTACAAACACAGATTATACAAATTACAATGTATAATTTGTGTTGTATAAAGAGAGAGAGATATTTGATATACAAACGTTTTATTTCGATTCAATTGTATACGAATTTAAATTTTATGCAGATATACAAACACATAAAATTGAATTGAGAGGCTGCTAGCGATTTATACAAATGAGAGACTGCCAGCAATTTATACAAATCTGATGCTCCATAGCAAACGTAAAATTTGCTATGGAACGCAATTATACAAACTATAGTTATAACATACAAATATGATTTTTATGTTTGCTAAACCTAAAATTTACTCAAAAAAACTCTCTGCTTGTACCCTTGAGAGATGTAGATTTGACAATCTTTTTAAATTTTTATTATTTTTATTTTTATTTTCTTGTGATTGTGTTCTAATTAACTCATAATCTTCTTAGAAATTTCAGCACCATCTTCTGACACATTTTTTAAAAAAAGAATTATGTTGTTATAATGGAAAGAAAGCATGCTTTTGGAAAAAGGTTAGACAAGCTAGCAATAAAATAAAAATATTTTTGAGCCATTTTTCATTGGATGGAATATTATATGTTGTCAGTTTGCGGTGCATTATCCAAATATAATAAAATGTCCCCTTTGTCATGGTGATTATATTTTTATTAGTAGACTATAATTAATCACTAGAAGCATGGGCAATGATCAATCTATATGATATAATATTTATAGTGAGACAAATGTAACTGGATCCAACTAATTAAGTGATGTTGGCAGCTAATCTATTGTACACAACAGATCTACAATATTTAATCTTCTTATTTAACTATGCATAGTTTTTCTTTCTTTTTTTTTCTTTCAGATTCATCTGGTGTTCGATATTCCATATGAAATTTGCATCGGAAATTAAAGTCCCATATTAAAAGAGTAAACATTTCCTAACAAAGGCGACTTAGTGTTCATGAGAACTCGTACCTTAAAATTTTTATTAAGAATGAAAAAGTATTTACCACTCCACCACAACGAGTCCGCACCAAAACAAACACTTTTTGAACCCTAAACACCAAAAGGAACCCTTCCTAAAAACACACACCAAAATAGACGGTTCGCCCATTAACTCTCAATTCATCAAAAATTATACTACACCAACTTTAAAGGCAGTTCGCCTACAAATGGGCGAACTACAAATCCTTTTATTTCTTCCTCACGTGAATCTATATCTCTTTCTTCCTCACATGAACTATATTGATCTCTTTCCTTCTCACATGAATGTATATTTCTTTCTTCCTCACGTGAACTATATCTATTTCTTTCTCACGTGAACTATATCTCTTTCTTCCTCACATGAATTGTATCTCTTTCTTCCTCACGTGAATTATATCTCTTTCTTCCTCACGTGAATTTATGTCTCTTTCTTCCTCACGTGATCTATATTTTTTCTTCAACAATAAATATGGGGTATTCACTCCACATTTTTTAATTCATCTTCTACTTTTTTAATACTTTATATTTTGATTTTTAAAATTTGATAGTCGTGTCTCAATAACACCGAAAGTATGTATATTCAATTGAATCAGATGACTGTAAATGCAAAGGGTATTGTAAAATGAAAACATCGAGAACTCCAAGAAATCTCGATCGTAAGTTTTGGAGTTGTGCGCGTTTTAAGGTAAAAAAAATTAAGTTGTTCACTTCAAAATATTTGGATATTCACTTGATTTCTTGTTTTGTTATTTCAGGAAAATGATGAATATGATTATTTTCGGTGTAATATAAATTCATGCGAGGAAGAAAGAGATATAAATTCACGTGAGGAAGAAATAAAAGGAATTATAGTTCACTCATTTGTGGGCTTACTACCTTTAAAGTTGATGGAAGTATTATTTTGGATGAATTGAGAGTTGATGGGGATGACGAGTTAAGTGATATTAGTTATAGTTCGCTCATAAATGCACGAATCGTCTGTTTTAACATATATTTTTAGAAAGGATCATTTTTAATGCTTAGGGTTCAAAAAGTGTGTTTTAATTCCGAACTCCCACCTGGTTGTTGGTTATCATGCATAGTTAAGGTGCAAGGAGAACTTAACTTGAAATATAAAAAGGAAAAAATAAAAAATGGTAGGGTTTAAGATTGTTGCTGGAAGTGCAAGGGACAAAAGAGGAAGAAAAGCAGATTCCCATTTCACATGTAATGTTTAATTTTTAAAGTATGTTTAGTTTGTCTTGGCTTGGATTTGGGGACAAACACAAAACTGACCCCTCTTCATTTTCTATAAGTTCTAATAGTACCATAACAAAGAACTTCCTAATTAAATTACTATTATTCTTCCGTTCCATATTAGACGGACATTTTCCATTTTATATGATGACTAAGAAATTATTAATAGCTTAATTATCTTTAATATTTTGCCGGTTGAAATTAATTATCCTCTTCAAAAAATTATTCTTAGATCTCCAAAAAAAATTCAAACTTTCAGATGTCATATTAATTGTAGGAGTAAAATTAAACAAAAATTATTAATTCTATCATGATTTAGTAAATGATCAAGTAATACTCTTTTTGTTCCTAAATATTTGTCTACTTTTCCTTTTTTATTTGTCCATTTTGACAAATAAAAAAAGGACAATTTTTTTACCTATCATACTCTCAATTAATTACTTTGAAAAGGATAAAGGATAAAAAAGGTAAAACTTTGTGAAAATTTTAAATTTTTAATTCATCTACTTCATAATAAATAGAGGTAAAATGGTAAACTCACTATATCAATCATTGTTTTTTTAATAGGTGTGTCAATTCAAAAATGGACAAGTAATTACGAACAGATGAAGCATGAAACAACCACTTTGAGTAAGATGCTTATTTAATATGAGTCGGGAGGAAGTAAGTAAATAAAGTAATCATTGTTGTGTTTAAATTAAAATCAATCTTAATTTGGTAACTTAAAACGCCCAATAATTAGTAAATAACTTGTTCATATAAGAATTATTTACTCCTTGGCTTCTCTATTATGCTTCTATGGGTTGTCAAGATCTTTAGTTCTCAAAAGGACCTCCTTTTCGTTGTTATCTCCTCAAGTTATTGGATGAGCATATAGTAAAAGCAATAAATGAAAATAAGAAGATTGGATACATCTTCTTTCTTTACCAAAAATAAAAAATAAAAAATTATACCTATTTAATTGAAAATTTTGATTCGGTAATTTTGGTTTTTGATTTTTAAAAATATTATAGTATTATCATATCAAATTAATTTGGTATGGTTCAATATTTTAAAGTTCGATTTCAGTATTTTATGATATGATAAATCAATTACTATAGTTTGTCAACTTCAACTTACATATATTCGTATAATAAAGAATTGTGACTTTGGCAAGAAACATCTCAATTATATCATACTAATATCTTATTCATGTAAAATATTAAAAATAAAGTACAAATAGTTCTCTTAATTAATCAATCACCCAAAAAGAACATTTAAATCAAGATAGAGTAGTCAAAATTTCAACATCTAAATAATTGGTTACTATTATTTATATTTGCTATTATTATATAGTTACATATATACTTATTTAAATTTATATATTTAATTATATACTTCAACGGTATTCGATATTTCGATATTTTTTTTATAAATATCAAATATCGTATCAAATACCAAACTTTTTAAAAAGTATATATCAAATACCATAATATTTAAATCATGATGTTAAAATTTTTAATTTCAATATATGATATTCGATATCTACCGTACCATGCCACCTATCAAGATCTTTAATTCTTAAAAGGACTTCCCTTTTCTTGTTATCTCCTCAAGTTATTAGATGAGCATATATTAAAAGCAATAAATGAAAATAAAAGGATTGGATACATCTTCTTTCTTTACAAAAAATAAATAAATTATACTAGCTATAGTTTCTTATTTTCAAGAAGAAGTGGTGTATGATGGAACAAGACTTTACATTAAATTATTAATGATGAGGGTTTGTTTTCCTAGTTTATTAGTTGGTGTTGGAGATAAGAAAAGGTTACGAATCAAAGAGCGCCTAATAAGTTAGATTGAAAGGACAACAAGTGGATAAACCAAATGTAGTACTTGTGGTCTACATTACAAATCTAATTTATTCATCTATCTATCAATAATTAATAATTAATAATTAATAATTAATAATTGCAATGAGAAAAATATGGAACAAAAGATTACCTATAAAAGTACAAGTTGTTTTTGCGGGCCAATATATACAGGAAGAGAGTGAATTATTATGACTATGAAATTTAAATGGGGATTTATTTTTTATATTTATAAAGGGAAAGTTATATATTTGATCAGTCAATTTTAATATGTATAGTATATTTGTTAACTAATATATATAGATATATAATCTCTTCCTTTCTATTTATATGACGTATTTTAACTCGGCACAAAGTTTAAGAAAAAAACAAAGATTTTTAAAATTTATAGTACAAAATAAGTCATGGATATTTATTTGGCTATAAATTATTTATCAAAGAAAAAATGTAAATTATAAGTTAAATTCTTACTTAATATAGAATTGTATCATTCTTTTTTAAACTAACTAAAAAGAAAGTGAGTCATATAAATTGAGACAAAATATATAAGGAGAGAGTATGAGAGAGATGTTATTCTATTATTGGATGGATTTATGTCAATTTCCCAAATAACACAATTTTGGACTCTTACGAAAGGAAGATAAAAAAAAAAAAGGAAAAATTACCTAAATGCACAACTTATTTTATCATATTCTTTAAAAATTTCTACCATTAGAAAAAATTACAAAAATCTTTACTCTCTGCTATTCTCAGATACATCACTTTATGCATGTATCAGTCGGATACATCACTTTACGTGATGTATCAGAGACCTACGCGATGTATCAGGATGTTGAGTGATATATCTGAAACCAAGACGCGATGTATCGAGACGTTGAAGGATGTATCCGAAACTGAAATGCGATATATCGGGACGTTTTTAGCAGAGGCGTATTCAGGATTTCGTAAGGATGAGTGCATTATTACGAAAAGATGCATCTAAGATATAAATTTGATCGGTTTAACCTTTACATTCTTAACACTAAACCATTAAACTTTAAAAATTATAGGTCCAACATATATAATACTATTAGTTTTAAATTTTAATATATACATTTGATTTAATTATATAAAAATTATACCAAGTTAATTTTATTTAGGAATTTTCAATGTTACACATTTGAAAATTTTGAAAGATTAAAGAAAAAAAATAAAAGAAAAATTGATTGAAACGCAAAAAGTGCTACCGATAACCACTTGGAGGGGTGTTAGTAACAAAAATAAGAAAGATATCATATTTAAATGTCTATATTTGCTTAAAGAGGTGCACCCAATCTTTATCGTATTATTATATGTTACTTTTAACGTGGGTTCACACCTCTATATTTAAATATTTTTTAAAAAATATAACACTACTATATATAATCTAGAGAGGGGGGCATGGGTTCACGTGAACCCACAGAACCCCCTCTAGATACGCTTATGGTTTTTAGATGTATTCGAATTCTATCAAATTTAAGGAATTTTTATAATTTGAAAAAGAGTAAGAATATGATGTAATTAAATTTTAAGATTATGAGATTTGTGTAAAAATATTACAATGTTTGCTATCTGCATTAGACTCCCATTAATATGATTTCACACGCAAATTAAATGACATTATCATAATATTCTTTCACTGTCCAGTCATTTTTTTTCATTTAACTTTCTCAACGGTTTTAGTGTTATTGATCACCCTAAAATAATCTAGAATGTTCCAGATAATATTATTCCCCTTTCCAAATTTTATATCACCATATAAATTACCAAGTCTATTTTTCAAATTGTCATTAATCTTTATTTAGCAAAAGAAAGTGAACTAACTATATATTTATCAGTTTAAAATTACTTATGACTGGTCATTCAAAAAAAAAAAATTGATTGGAAATAGCTCGTAGTGGACAATTACAAAATTTAATGAATCTATATTCATTAAAAAAGTAAAAGGTAAAAATTTAGAGGTTGTTAAGTAGAAAAAACTTTGGCTATATTTGTTAACGTGGAAACCCACCATACCAATTTAAGTGATGTAACATGCCTACTTGGATGTTTGGTAAGAGTTATTCACAATTAATCATAAATTTAGCAATTTTAAAATTACAAAAGATATTTTCCTGATTTCTATAAAGAAGTTATCGTAAATTGGAATACTATTTGAGACATGTACGAAAGTAGTAAAAATGAAGACAATGCTTAACTTACCCAAAAAGGGAAAAAAGAAAGATAATGAAGGGCGTGTTCGATACTCCCTCTGTCCCTAATTATGTCTAATTTTTTTATTTTTATTCGTCTATTTTGACAAATCAAAAAATGACAAAAAATCTAACCTATTATATCCTCAATTAATTACTTTGAAAAAGATAAAAACTTCTTGAAAATCTTAAATTTGTAATTCATCAACTTCATAATTAATAAGGGTAAAATGGTAAAACTCACTATGTCAATCATTGTTTTCTTAATAGGTATGTTAATTTAAAAGTGAACAAGTAATTAGGGATTGGGGCTGTATAAAGGAAAATAATTTCCTTGAAAAATGTTCTATTGGAAAATATTAAAAATATTCTAATAAAATTATTTATATATAATCTAAAAAAATACTATGGAATATCAATTGTGACGCTTTATTTATCTATTTCATTAGAAAAGTCATTTTTGTTATTTTTTAAGTAAGTTATTTTCCTGAAGAAAATATTTTTCAAAAATTTTGATCAATCAAATATGAAAAAGTTGCAAAACACTTTCTAGACACACCCAAAAATAAACTCAAAATGTTAAATCTATGATGATTCATTGATACAACAAAACTAAATGGTATACTAATGATGGATGAAGAGAATTTCTTAAGAGTCAATAGCAAAATGGTGATTATACCCTTATAATTGTATTAGGACGATTGAAATCCCTCTATTCTTAATTAGAGGTCTCGAGTTTGAGTTTTGAATATAATTTTTTTTTTTGTTGGGAGTGTAGTTCTCATAAATAAGTATTGCAACGCGTTAATCAAAATTAATCAAATTTGACATAAACTCTACAAGTATAAATTCAAATTAACCAGATACTAATACAAATATCATACATCAGGATGAGGGGGAAAAAGAAAGAAAAAAAGGAAAAGGTGATTACACTCATTTGATATTGATATATAGATAGACCGATCTCAGTCAGGTTAAGAAACAAAGGAAGATGTGAAAAAACAGTATAATTGTTGAAGAGTGAACATGTAATAAATTATAAGGTGACACCCACAAAAGTGTTGTATACAAGTAACAAAGCCAATCACCTATGTTGGCCACACATTAGGATCTCATCTTCAGTCAGAGGGTCCACCAACAAAGCCAACCAATATCTATGTTTGCATTGTCTTTGTCTTTTTATGTTAAATCTTTCCAGGCCATCAATGATGTTTTTCTTGAATACCAAAACAACAAATTTTTACTCTCTTTCTATCATTATAAAAATATTTTTAAAAAAGTTTGCTCAATCTTTTCTCTTAAATTCATCTTAAAGTTACCACTCACAGACTATAGTCAATTTTTGGACCTTATGGAATCCTGATGCACTCCCACAAAAAGATTTAAGATAGATAACAAATTGAGTTAGGGTTTGTTACCCCCTAAAGTCCACTTAGATCGGTTCAAATTCAGGCAAACTCGCCTATTTGATTAATCACAAACTTGATTTTAGATATGTCACCTTATCCCAGGGGTTATAATTTCAAAACTATAACCCAAGACAACTTGGTTCGCAAACCAAACAGACTCTTGTGTTTGTTAAAAAATATTTTTTAATTTTCCTATGTTGGATTTTATCAAAATGCCCTAAAAACATTTTTTCTAGGAAAATAAGTTTCTTAAAATGAGGAAAGTAATTTTCCTAATGAAAGTAGTGAAAATAAGTTGTATAAGTGATATTTCAAGTGTATTATCTCCTCCCCAGCTACCCAAACCCCCCAACCCTCACCCCTTGACCATCCCCACCCCCACTCCTCATGGACCTTATCCCTAGCCGACTTCATAACGTTTTGCTAGATAACATATAAATGCTCTTGAAATATTATTTTCTTGCTTCCTCACCAATAAAAAATAATTAAGAATAAACTCACTTATTTTTCAAGAAAACATAAAAATTTCATACCAAACACACCCTCTATATCAAAGATGTAGAATACCTTTGAATAGAGCTTGTTGTTTCCATCAAGAGGAAAAGAAAAATGAGAAAAAGGGGGAGGAGTTATGGGAAAGAGAGGGCCCAGGGAGGATATGTTTGTGGGGATCAAATGGAAGCCAGTAATAAAAGCAACTTTTATTGCAATTTGCAAAAAGGAGGCCAAAAGTAACAAGGAAACAAATAAAAAGAAACCTAAGTAAAGAAGGGGATAAGCATGTACAAGTTCAGTTTCATCTAAATAGAGGGCCCTTTGTCATGTTGTTGGGTATCACTATTCACATATATGTCTTGTCTCTTGCAAAATCTATGAATTCTTTATTCATTTCTTTCCTTATCTATTATTTGATAACATTAAACATATAAATGCATTTATTTTTTTTACAAAATTTTGGTCAAAAAGAGCTGTCATTTCTCATTTGAGATTCCTATCCTGTGGTGCTCTGTGATTGGGAACTAAAAAGATCTACTTTCCCTCCCCTAAAACCCTCAGAGCATCTGTGCAGAAATGTATGTATCAAAGTACCATTCTGCTTCTCCACATACAAATCACCAATACTAACTTTTCCTAAACCAAAAAAAATGATGTGAGATTTGATTCTTGGGAGAGAGAGCACTCAAACAGTGTCTCCCACTACTTTCACTTTTCACCTGTGTTTACCAGAACTCAAACTCGAAATCTTTTGTTTGGATGGAAGAGAATGATGGACAAACACCAATATCATTAGGCTTTTCAAAACTCAGAAAGTTTAAAGGTTAACATGAATTAATATATATATATTTAATGAGCATTCAAATTACTGAAATGTATGAAAGAACAAAATCAAGAATTTACCAGCAAGATGATATTTTTGATTCAATTAGATCTGCAGGGCACATTAACAAAGGAAATAGATTTCTTTCTTAAGGGGGTCATTATTTCTGAGTAAGATACTAAAAAAAAGTACAACTACTAGAAGAAACAAAAAAAAAAAAAAGTTATACTAATATCTAACCATTAATTTATCTTCTTCGAATTTGGGGATTTTTGCTCCTTCTAAAGAGGTTTGCTCCTCTTATGCGTAGCTTTTCCACTAGAATCCCCTTCAGATGAAGCATCTACTGATTTGGTAAAAGAACATGAAAGATCTGCATAAAGGTCAACAACCCTTCTGATGTTATTGTTTAACTCTCTGATTAAACCAACATTTCTGCTCAAATTATCAGGGATCTTTGACTCATGATTCTGGTTTATCTCATTGATTAGCAACCTATTCTGATCCAATATGTTCTGCACTTGTACAAAGCTCTTTTGAAATGTTTGAAATACCTTACCATCTATTTGTGTACCATTATTACCTAACACTGAAAATGTATCTCCTTCCATAATTTGGTTCCTCAAACAATTCTCTTTTTCAATTCAAAACAGGGCCTGCAAAAAAGGAGGAGATCCCAAACAATAATGAGTCAAATAAATTTATTTTTTTACTTGAAAGAAAAAGATCTGAAAATTGATATGATGATTTCTCAGCAATTTTATTACTATTATTTTAGGTATGATGAGATGTTGAAAAAGTAGATCCCATTTCCATAAAAGGGAACCTTTTTAGAGCCTACTCACAGCTAAATGCCCTAAGCTCACAGTTTCAAAAGAAGAATCTCCAGACCCAGAAATGACCAGTCATTATTTGCACTGCAGATTTAGCCATAACTCTCATATGTCTATGCAGAATTTTGATTTTTCAGAAAAATATGCATAAACACAGAATTCGAACACAGACAAGTCCTGCAGAAACATAAATTCTCATTTAAAAAAAAACACTTTTTTAAACACAGAACTAGCAAAACAACTCAACTAAAATTTTTTTTTTTAAGAAAAAGTAATAAATTTGTGAACTCATAAACAGAAGTAAGTAGTAGTTTGACACGGTTGTATGTATTGAAAAAGTACCTTGAACAAAAGAGAAAACATTATAGTTGGAGATGAGAGGCAGTAGACATAGATTGGAAAAGCCGAAATGATCGGCGATTGAATCGAATCTCCCAAAAGAGAGAGAGAATATGTAGATTTGACAGTCACGCTACAACGCACCCTCGTTTATATCTTCTTCTTCCTTTTCTCTGTCTGAATTTAATACACCCCACCCCCACCCTTCTCTCCCGATTTCCCCTACTTGTTTTTTTTTTTTTTTTTTTTCTCTCTTTCTTATGTTTTGGTTTTCCACCTATTTGGTAAGGACTAGGGGTAGATTGGTACCTAAATACCCAATTATCGTATCGAATTACATACTCCCTCCGTCCCTTTTTAGTTGTCCACTTTAGAAATGACACACAGATTAAGGCAACAATGATTAGCACAGTGAAGTTACAATTTTACACTTATGACAACTTTTCACTTCAAAATTACAACCACTTATTTGAATTAAAGTGAAATAAATTGGAGGAAAACAACATACACTTTTACAATTTTCAAGAAGTGTAAATAAGGGTATAATAGGAAAAAAATTGTTGTCATTTCTTGATTTGTCAAAATGGACAACTAAAAAAGGAAATATGGACAAGTAAATAGGGACGGAGGGAGTATATAGTATGATATTTGATAGTTTATACAATATTCAAAGTATATAGTTATAATTACATCCGTTTGGTCATAGATATTCAAAAAAATATTTGAAAAAAAGAAACTTGACAATTTTTATTTGGTGACAAAAATAAGTTCAAATCAGGATTCAACTCCGACACTTGACCTCGACGATAGTTACGGAACTCGAATTCGACACCTAATCTAAAGTTTGACCTCAACTCTTGATCCGAAACTCGACTCTCCACTCGAGATTCAACCCCGACCCAAAATCCAAACAGGATTTCGACCCCCGAATTGGGACCCAACTTCGAATTAAGATTCGATTCCAACTCTCGACCAGCTAAGACCCGACTTTTGAATCGGAATCCGACCCGAAATTCAAGGTTAGGAGTCGGGTCTCGAATCGTGATTCAGGAGTCAAATTTTGGACTAATATTAATCGGTACCTGAGACTTGAGTTAGAGCAAAAAATTGAAGTGCGAAGTAGAAAAAAAATTTAGAAAATATTTTCCTTACTTTTTTTTGGAGATAGGTCGTTTTCTTTTTATATTTGAGCAAAATAAGTTGATTTAGAAAACATTTTTATTCATATTTTATTCATAAATATTTATATTTCTATGAGTTGAATTCCTATAGGCTATAAGTATAAACCTATATTTTGCCATTTAAATCACTCACCCAATCAATTAAAATATATGGATAAATTGGGTGAATTATCTAAATATGGGTTTATTTTTACGGCACTATGACATTGCTACTAATTAGGTTAGCATATTTCCCTTTCCTTATTAAATGCTTAGCGTGGAAAATAAAATATTTATTTGGTAACAAAATTGGCATTAGAAAGAATTTTCATTGCAATGCTCTTAAAAATTGGTAACAATATTTTTTTAATCGAAGATCTAAACTAGATTATTTTTCTAAATTTTAGTTATTTGATCAAATATTCAATTGCTAAATATTAACTATCGATATAGACAACTGAAGCTTTTATATATTTATAAACTAGTGTGGTTCGTGATCATTTAAATGTCCTTATTCATAATTTATTCAATTAAAATTATATATAATTATAACATTTATCAAAAGAAAAAACATGCTAAAGCAACTAGAGTTTAATTTAAAGATAGAAATTCATCACACATACAAATTACAATACTATCTCTTTTTTATTTTTATTAAAAAAAAAAGTACAAGAACAATATCATCTCTGACCAAATTTTGAGAAATCGAAAATGATTATTTAGAAAAGAAATTTCCCAATATAACATAAATTGATGATTACATATTAAAAAGTACAAATAAAAATATAAAAAAATTAATACCATTTCTTATAACTCCCTTAATGCTGATTTTCTTCTTCTTTTTATTTCTAGCTAAGAAATTCAATTATGAGTCACAAAATAAAATCTCTCAAATAATAATTTTACCAAAATAAATATATGAAACTATAATTACATTTAATTTCTAGGTGGCTTTCCAAGTAGGATCCACAAATTCTCCAGTCACATCCAAAAATAACCACTGAATTTTGCTACCAATTCCAATAATAATTCATTTATCAAACAACAAACAAATGAGCTAAAAGTGATCCATAATTTCACAAATTTCATTCATTGTAATGATGATCTTTTATTTGAAAAAGAATTAAGTGAAAAGGATAAATATCAATATCACTATCAAGAGTCGCCTTCACACTATTTCTCATCCACATGTATCAATCACCATTTCCTTTAATTTTTTTTGGAAAACAGCTTATGTAATTTGTCCCCGTCCAATAATAATTGTTTATTTTTGACTTGATACATGGATTACGAAGTATTCTCTTTGTCCAATAATATTTGTCGACTATACTATTTTGAGATGTCCAATAATACTTGTCCACTTTATTAAATCAATAGATAATTTTACACTTAGTTCCTAATTTACTTTTATCATTAATTAGAGTCATTTTTCTATAACATTTGTCAAGACATTGTATTTATTACTCCCTCTATCCCCAATTACTTGTCCATTTTTGAATTGACACACCTATTAAGAAAATAATTATTGACATAGTGAGTTTACCATTTTACCCCAATTAATTATGAAGTGGATGAATTAAAACCTTAAGGTTTTCAAGAAGTTATACATTTTTCAAAGTAATTGATTGGGGGTACAATAGGTAAAAAAAAAAGTCCTTTCTTGATTTGTCAAAATGGATAAGTAATTACGGACATCTAAAAAAGGAAAAATAGACAAGTAATTAGGGACAGAGGGAATATATTCAAAGGGTGCTATAGTAAAATTATCCTTCTATTTATAGTTTCTTAAGAAATGTGCAAAATTAATAGTGGACAAATATTGTTGGACAGAAAAATTACAAAATAATACAAATAATTTCACTAAATCATTCTTATTAAAAATAATAATTGATGAATCAAAGAACTTGTTGCAACATATAAATATGATTTGGCAAAATGATAATTGCTTTAAAAAGGGGGATATATATGTATATACATATAATTGATTTTTCTGGTTTTTATTTTTTTAATCCGAAATCAAACCTAAAAATTAAATAAAGTAAATTATTAATTCAAAAGCAAACCAAAAAATCAATCAAATAAATTTGAATAGTGCACCTCATCATCTGTACATGCTCTAACTTATATATAAGTACGTAAAGTAAGTAGAGTAGAAAGAAAAGAAAAAAAATCATTCTTTCTCTTTCTCCTCACACGAACGCAACATCCACCGGAGGTCAGCAGCCATCCAGCCGGAGTTCAGCGAAGGTGTGTATATATATATATATATTTATATCGACACTTAAACAACAACATCAACAATAACAAAAAAATTCCTTTTTTATTTTAAAAAATAATAAATAAACCCCCATTTTATTAAAAAAAGTGAAGGAAACTCAATTTAATTGGTTTATCTTTTCCCAAAAATTTGATGCAATTTAAAAAAATGACCAGACTTGTAAAAAGTTTCAATTCTATAAAAATGACTTATACTTTTTAGGAAAAAATGACCAGACTACACAATCTTTCTTTTTCTATTCTATATAATTCCCTGCCATTTCAAAATATTACAAAAATCCTTATTTTCCCTTCTTTCTCTTCTTTTTCATCTACAATTTTTCTGATACATATGGATTCGGATGATGAAATCTTTCATGAAAATAGATACAAACAATGAAATGACTCATTAATCATGAGAATTTGAGAGTGAAAAAGTAAAAAAATGATGCATGCTCGAGTTCTAAATCTATTGTTGAAAAAATGCCAAAAAAGGGAAAAGTTGGATCTGCACGGCCATCACTATCAAACTTGCAGATTTTCAATGTATCTCATTTATTTTGATTTTTAAATTAGACTTTGTTAGTGTAATCACTACTCCGATACATCACAACTACAATAACCTTTGTTTACAATGTATATCATGTTCACATTTAAGGTATTGATACATAACCCCAATGTTGTTGAATATTTGGGTAGTGTTTATGTCACGACCCAGGGGTACCCCCTAGATGTAACATGGCGTATAGAACCCCGAAGGACTCCATACAAGCCACTTAGTCCTCATAACATAAGCAATAGAACAATGAGAGTAAACACACATTTCAAGTCTAAAATTTTCATAAAGGAAAAGCGGAAGTCTAGACTCTAAGTTGAACATAGCCATCTATCACAATATTGAAAAGAGAAAGGGACACAACCTATACAACATAGTCTGAAAAGGAAATACAAGAAATAAACTACAATGAGATACCATCCGTCCTCGAATCATGAGGACTCACCAGCAAGCTAGGAGAATAAGCAAGTCCAAGCTTTAGCCATAACGATGATCACCATGAGAACCGGACCCTACACTTGGGGAAAATGTTGGAAAAGTAGGTGTTAGTATAAAAATGCACTAAGTATGATAGCCATGCATAAAAACATTGAAAACATGCAAACAAAAAAAAGGACATTTCATTTGAATGCATGCAATTTACTAAGTTTGAACATCATTATGAAGATAGTGGAAAAACATAAGTCATAAGCATAGTCAATACATGGATCATCATAACATAAGAGAACACTTCATAAATACCCTCAAAGCATACTTGTGCAATGCATGAATAAGACCCCATAAATCTCATCCATGCTAAGTAAAACTTTTTGAGTAACCATAGTTCATAGTTCATAGTCTTGTTCTTGTCATTGTGGGAATAAGCCTTAACCGACATGAGACCATGTGAGCTATACATGGACCCCCAGTGTTACCCATACCGAAAAGGGTTGTCCTACTTGCCTAAGATATAACCATACTCTTAGCTTTGGTGAATCTTACTATCTAAATAACCTATGGGGGCATATAGTTTATGGGATAAGGATATTGCTACTAGAAACCCGGACTCAACTAAGGTAGAAGGTCTCCATCTCATGAGACATACTTTGGGAACCCGAACTCAACTAGCCAGACTCAACTAGTCTAATAGCTTACATCTCTTATTCAATATCCACTCGGTGCTAAGCATTAATTCTCATGGAGTACATATTAAGTCATAACTTTATTCATTAAGATAGCTCATTATATCACGCGTGAGAATAGCCTTTCACCGTCCATGTCACATATAGATTCAATAGGTGAGAAAGCCTTTCAACCTTAAAATCATCACATTGTGAGAAAATCTTTCATATCATATCATATCATATTCATGCATAAATGTGTATATGAGAATAACATTTCAACAACACAACTAGATCATAATCATAGACACTTCACTCTCAAAGTGTTCTTATATACAAAAACTTCATAAACGTGCATAATATCATAATTTGCCCTTTCAAGGGTCAAAGCTCATATCAAATCAACACATCTAGAATTCACTACATTAGACATGGATATCAACATAATTCAAGTTACCCAATTACTATCAGCATAATCTCATAATATCATTCTTTCATCAACAAACCCACATCATAAGATCATAATTTGGAAATAAGGAAATTTCATGGGTTCTTAGGGATTTCAACATAAAAACCATAATAAATCATCAATTCAATCATAATATAAAGTAATACAATCATTAGAATCATTTTTGAAAGGAACCCATTACTTTGAAATCAAACCCTAACTTTTGGGGATTTCTATCTTTGAAATTGGGATTTTGAAGGGGCTCCATCGATAAATTCTATCCATGGATGAAGAGATACCATACCTTAGCAACACATCCCTATGAATTTGATGTGAAGACCCTAATTTCTTCAACTCTAGCTCCAACTTCCTTCTTCTTCTTCTTTGAGTTTTCTAGAGAGAGAATTTTTGGTGAGGATGAAGTTTTGGGAATTGATTTGGGTTTTAGAAATAATGAGGTGAATGATTTAATTTAGTGGTCTAAAATACTTATATAGGTGGTCTAAATTAGTCTAAAATGACATCACTTAATATTAATTAAAATCGAAAACCCCAAAGTGCCCCTAAACTTAACCACTAAATCAGCTCCCAAGTCAGCACCCACGGGCCCTCACTGACGGACCGTGGTTGGACCCACAACCCGTGTTGGTGAACCGTGGTTTGGGTTCTGGGAGCATGATTTCATAATCCTTCAAGAGTTCTAACCACCTTGGCGGAATACACTAGTTGACCACCTAGTCGGGCCAACTTATGAACATCACGAACCAACTCTTTCTTTTCATCCTCTACATGAGCCACACCACCGATGGACAATCTACTAAGAGCATCCACTACCACGTTAGCTTTACCGGTGTGGTAAAGGACACTCATATCATAATCCTTCAAGAGTTCTAACCACCTTCTTTGACGAATATTCAAGTCCTTTTGACTAAACACATATTGTAGATTCTTATGATCGGTGAAAATATCCACATGGACCCCATACAAATAATGCCTCCATATTTTTAAGGCAAACACAACCGCCGCTAACTCAAGGTCATGGTTAGGATAATTCTTCTCATGGATTTTAAGTTGCCTTGAAGCATAGACAATCACTTTACCATTTTGCATAAACACACATCCCAACCCAACTCTAGAGACGTCACAATATACCACAAAACCATCCGTAGCTTTCGGTAAGGTCAACACCGTAGCGGAAGTAAGTCTATCTTTCAATTCTTGGAAACTTTTCTCACAAGCTTCCGACCACACAAAATTAGCTTTATTTTGAATCAAAGCCGTTAAAAGAGAAGCAATGGAAGAAAATCCCTCAAAAAACTTTCTATAGTAATCGGCCAAACCCAAAAAGCTTCTAATGTCGGAAGGAGTTAGAGGTCTAGGCCAACTCTTGACCGCATCTGTCTTCTTAGGATCTACCTCAATCCCCTTGCTTGACACAATATGACCAAGGAAAGCTACAGACCTTAACCAAAATTGGCACTTGCTAAACTTTGCAAAATGTTGTTGGTCCTTAAGAATTACAAAACAATTCTCAAATGGTCTACATGTTCATTCTCACTCCTTGAATAGATCAAAATATCATTGATAAACACAATCACAAACATGTCTAGGTATTGCCTAAACACTCTATTCATCAAGTCCATAAACGCCGCCGAAGCATTGGTTAGATCAAACGACATCACTAGGAATTCATAATGACCATACTGAGTTTGGAAAGTCATATTGGGATTATCAACCCCTCTCACCGTCAATTGGTGATAACTCAAACGAAAATAAATCTTGGAGAAATAACTAGTGTAGCGAACCTAAAAATTTATAGGTGAAACTAGAGCCTAACGTATGAATCTTAAAAGTTTTAGCATAAATTGGAGTTATGAAATTTTCCAAAAATTTGACGAAGTATAAGTTCAAGAGAGGGTTCAAGGAAGGCGAAAGGAAAAACTGCCTTTCGAAGTTCCTTGGACTTTGCCTCAGTTTTATTTGGTAAGTCCATGTGGGCAAGGGGCGTTTTTGTAAATATATATTTTTTTAGTTAAATTAAGAAGCGGGTATATTTTATATTATTTCTAAATAGCAATATAAGGTATTAAAACATTTAAAAAGGTATTTTTTTGTAATTCATTCTTCAAAAATCAAAACCCTTCTTTCAAAAAGGTTCTCTCTAGAACCCCATGGAAGCTCAAGGTGAAAGATGGAGCTAGGGTTGATGGTGGCTACTGATTTCTTCTTCAATTTCGTTTGGTTCTTGATGATTAAGGTATGGGGATCCTTTATCCTTGATCCTTTTCCATTCAAGGAGCCAAATCAAAGTGTTTTGAAAGTTCTTCAAAAACTCAATAAAGTCCTAATTTCGGTTCTAGCATGGGTTCTTCCATTAAATGATTTTTAATGATGATTGAGGTTATTATTGATGTTTATTGATGGTTTTAAGAAAGAAAAGTCCATGAACCCATGTCTTTCCAAGTTTCCTAAATTTGGCTTATGAGTGGGTTGAATGTTTATGATTGAATGATGATGGAAATATGCTTAGGTTGAGTTGAATAGTTGATTTCTATTATTATCTATGTTTATCTATTGAGAATTGTTGAAGAATTGAGGAATGGTGATTGTGGCTTTGAAAAAGGGTAAGTTGACCTAACTTCATTGTTAATGTAGAATTGATATAGAGTTGTGATAGATTGATGTGTGATCCACTTTTGGTGGAGGTATCTACTTATTGAATGTATTATGATTATGGCCTTGAAGGCATTATATGAGGAATTGAAGTGTTGACATGATATCATATATGTGAATGTGATGTAAAGGGTTTGGATGAGAATCTAATGAAGTAAAGGTAATCATGTTGTGAATATAAATGTGTACATGTGATCCCAAGGTGATCTTGAATAAAGTATTATTGTATTGTGATTAAAAGTATGTTCTCTCTTAACACTTATGAATGAAGATGATGGAATGTGAAGTGCCTTATATTGTTGAATGTCATCTCTTGACTTGGTATACTTAGGTGCTCTTCTTGATAAATGAAAAGCTATGTTGAATATAAATCGATAGGCTATGGCATTCCTTTCATATGTAAGTGATGAAATTTGTTTCTGAGCTGGGTAGTGTTTGGTAATTTATGCATATCTTATTCTCTAGAACTTTGTTTACAATGAATAAATATGATTTGGAAAGCTAACTCGTACACCTACAACTCTTATGTTTATGTAAAATGCTAATTTAACTGTTATGGATACGAAATGTGGGACGCAACATAGGGAAAGTTCTGCCCAGATTTCGGAAATTGAAATCCTGGATGATCAGTTGTTAGTGTTTTAAATATATATTTTTGTACAAAATATATTTTGCGGTGATTCTTGTTTGTTTGCAACCTTAATAGATGTAGTTACATATTTCATAAAGGTTATAAAGTCTAGTTTTACCGTTTTCCTATTCAAATCTAACTTGCGACTTGGGGTACCAGGCTGGACAGATTCACTGTTTTGGGAGCATAGTTGTATTTGTACATGCTAGACTTACTTGCGATGATGATCCTGTTTTACGTCGACATTACTGAGCTAATAGAAGTTAAATAAGTTATGTAATTGTATTTTTAAGGTTATATATACTCGTGTACAAGCTGAGAACCTTGATACGTTGGTCGGGCTACAGTTTGAATTCTTGATGTTTTGTCGGACTGTTTCTATGCTAAAGCTCGAGGTTTGTGTAAAAACTTGTATTTGCACTCTTTTAACTGCTAGTATATCTAAAATTTGATCTTGGTACCTTGGTTACTCTTGTCGCTTTGCATTGTTGTATTGGTATCCTTTGAGAAGTTAAAGACGCTTGTGTAACTCGCTCACTTGTATTGATTGTTTGATCACCTGGCACTCTTGTTGGGACCTTGTCCTTCTTGTGGCTGTGACTTTGTCACTCTTGTCATGCCTCTTGATTCGGATCACTTGCCACCTTGACTTTGGATTTTTAGTCCGTCTTATGAATGGAAGTTGTCCATTTTAAGTACGAATTAGAAAGCCATTTTTAATATGGTTCTTGGTTCTCTTGATTATTGGGCTTTGACCCTTCTTGATACAGAGCGTTGGCCCTTCTTGATACTTGCTTGTGCATGGTGTGACGACATGATGTATATATTGGGTGAGCCTTGCTATTGAATCTCTTGCAAATTTGTGCTATGAGCATTCTTGACACTTGGATCTTTAAATGTAGAACTTGATATCCTTAGTGTGAACTTAAGTTACTTGATAGGTTCAACAACGTGTAGGTAGTAGTATAGGATGCTATCTACACATGGCATGGGTAGGCTTTGAAGGTGCTAAAGTGAGTTCCCTAAGTATATATGATAAAGTGTGAAGTCCCCTAAATGCATGAACGTGTCCTAAATGATTTTAAAGAAGAGTGTTGACTTATTGTTTAAATGATTTGTTGAATAAATAGCTTATGTTAATGAAGTGAGTTACTTAGTATGTTACCTTGAAGTGTGATGGTTCTTGTCTATAGTAGCCTTGAGGAACACTTAGGTGTGTATGAAGAGGTTGTATGGGCGGCCACTTCATGTCTCACTCAAGTGTGTCTTAGGGTAATTTTAGACAAGGGTCCTTGGATGATGAAATGAGTTACTTGGTGAAAGTGTTGAGTATGTCTATAATGTGGTTAATGTCTTATATGTTGGTTATGTTCTGTAATATGCCTAATATGTCAATGTTCATGAAGTTTTACTAAAATGGCATAAGGCATGACTTTCAACCAAATGTCCTTTTTAGCATGTTTTTGCATGGTTTCCATACTTAATACTTAATTGTGCTAACCCCTTTCTTTCCCTTTTGACAATAGTTTAGGGATTTTTGGAGATGTTGATATTCCATGGTTGATGGATAGGGTTCTAAGGTGTTTGAAGATGAAGACTTGGTGAGTCCTCATAGATTCGAGGACAATAACCAACATGTTCCTTTATGTCTTGTAGTTTTGTTATAGTTTTGAGTGGGCTTAGTCCCAATGCTGTGTTCAAGTATTAGATGGTTTTGAGACATCTTGGATAAAGTCTAGAAAGTCTTCCGCTCGCAATTTTATGAAAGTATCTTCGTGTGTGAAGAAAGTTTTTAAATCTTTTTTTTAAGCATCGTATGCAATGAATGATCCATGAGGCTTGTATTTGACCTCTTTGAGGTCGAATACGCCGGTTACGACTAGGGGGTGTTCTCGGGTCGTGACAACTAGCCCCTTGAAGTTGGTCAAATAAATCATCAATTCTTGGAAAGGGATACTTGTTCTTAATGGTCACTTTATTCAGTTGACGATAATCAATGCACATTCTAAGAGACCCATCCTTCTTTCTAACAAACAACACGGGAGCACCCCATGGAGAGATACTCAGTCGGATGAAACCCTTATCTAACAAATCCTTTAGTTTATCTTTCAACTCCTTTAACTCGACCGGAGCCATTCTATATGAAGGAATAGAAATAGGTTGCGTATCCGGAAGAAGATCAATACTAAACTCTATTTCCCACTCGGGAGGAATACCGGGCAAATCATTAGGAAAAATTTTTGGGAACTTATTAACCACGGGAATCGACTTAAGAGAAGGGGTTTCAGAATCTACATCCATTACCCTAATAACATGGTAAAAGCAACCTTTCGAGATCATCTTCCCAGCTTTAAGGTAGGACACAAATTGACCTCTAGGCATAGAATTTCCCCATTTCCACTCTAAGATAGGCTCATTCGGAAATTGGAATCTAACTACCCGAGTTCTACAATCAATAGAGGCATAACATGCATGCAACAAATCCATATCAAAAATCACATCAAAGTCTAACATGTCAGGCTCTACCAAGTCAAAAAGAGTAACTCTATGGAATAAGGAAACGAGACATCTTCTATAAACCCTCTTAGCCACCACAGAATCACCAATAGAAGTAAAGACAGAAAAATGTTCTAATAACACTTCGGGGAGCATATCAAACTTCATGGTCACATAATGTGTCACAAAAGATAAAGTAGCACTGGATCCAACAAGGCATACACATCAATAAGAAAGACTTTTAGCATACCGGTCACTACACCTGGGAAGCTCTCTTGGTCACCTCGGGTTTGGAGAGCATAAAAGTGATTTTGTTTGGAGCATTGGAGTTTGAACCGCTTGGAGGAGCTTGGTTGTCTTCTCTCCCCTTAACCTTGAACATCAAAAAGTCTCTCATCTTGGGCCACTCTTTCCACAACTAAAGCAACCATTTGTGCCAACTAGGCACTTACCATCATGTTTCCTTCCACATTTTGCAAAAATAGGCCTAGTCATAAAAGAGCCACTACCATTACTTCCTTGAGGTTTAGGGTTGGAAACCCTATCTTTGTTGACCCTTGGGGGAGCACTAGAGGAACCTTGGTTGGAAAACTTTTGTGTAAACCTTGGTCGACCTTGTCCATCGGACCTGTCATTGGAGAAGTTTCCATCACTGGTACTAGCTCTTTTGACGTCCCTATTCTTTTCCTTAAGTTTTGATTCCTCAATTTGTTGAGAGTACACCATGAGCCTTGAGATATCCATATCATGGAGGAGCATTGCCGTACGACACTCTTTTTTAACCAAGTCGGACACTACTCATCTTAGCCCTCAAATTCGCCACCATAGTTGGAGCATACTTGGATAGTTGGTTGAACTTTAGGGCATACTCTTTCACACTCACACTTCCTTAACGTAGGTTAATGAACTTTTGCACCTTTGCTTCCCTAAGCTCTAGGGGAAAGAATCTTTCTAGGAATGCCGATTTAAATAATTCCCACTCTATGAGACCTGCTCCTATTGGTCTCTCACCCTTACATTGATCATACCACACTTGAGCAACTTCTTTCAATTGGTAAGCGACTACTCCACCTTCTTTTCCGAAGTCATCCCCATAATATCAAGTACCTTATAGACCTCCTCGATAAACCTTTGAGGATCCTCTTCCACTTTGGAGCCATAAAATTCCGAGGGGGGGGTCATTCTTGCAAAATCTCTCACTCTTGAAGCCGTCGAATTCATATTAGGATTCACCGGAGCTATAACCTCTCTATTGGGTTGAGCCATCATGGCTTGATCCAACACTTGAAGAGTCACCCTAAACTCCGCATGAGTAACATTCTCAACCAAAGGATTAACCGGAACTTGAGAAAGAGCTCTTTATTCCACATTGTCACCCTCCATCCTTCTAGCATTAGCCATTCTATTATTCATATCTTGAAGAACATAGGTCAAGGATTAGGAGAAAGACTTTATAGAGTTAAACTTTATGGCACGACTTAAGAGTAATGAAAGAAGTGGAGTTTCCTAATCATCTTGTAGCTTCTCATTCATAAATGTGACGCGCTTCACACTTATGAACAAGACTCTACTAGACGTGGCTTATGCGACATCATCCTAGGATCATCTAAACCTTGTGCTCTGATACTAAGTTTGTCGCGATCCAGGGGTACCCCCTAGATGTAACATGGCGTATAGAACCCCGAAGAACTCCATAAAAGCCACTTAGTCCTGATAACATAATCAATAGAACAATAAGAGTAAAAATACATTTCAAGTCTAATTTTTTCATAAAGGTAAAGCGGAAGTCTAGACTCTAAGTCTCAATATAGACATTTATTACAATATTCAAAATGATAAAGGGACACAACCTATACAACATAGTCCGAAAATGAAATACAAGAAATGAACTACAATGAGATAAAATTCGTCCTCGAATCATGAGGACTCACTAACAAGCTAGGAGAATAAACAAGTCCAAGCTTTAGCCACACCGATGATTACCTTGAGAACCAGACCCTACACTTAGGGAAAATGTAGGAAAAGTAGGTGTTAGTACAAAAATGCACTAAGTATGATAGCCATGTATAAAAACATTGAAAACATGCAAAATGAGACATTTCATTTGAATGCATGCAATTTACGAAGTTTGAACATCATCATAAAGATAGTGGAAAAGCATAAGTCATAAGCATAGTCAATATATGTATCATCATAACATAAGAGAACACTTCATAAATACCCTCAAAACATACTTGTGCAATGCATGAATAAGACATAATATATCTCACCTATGCTAAGTAAAACTTCTTGAGTAACCATAGTTCATAGTTTATATTCTTGTTCTTGTCATTGTGGGAATAAGTCTTAACCGACATGAGACTATGTGATCTATACATGGACCCCCCGGTGTTTCCCATACCGAAAAGGGTTGTCCTACTTGCCTAAGGTAGAACCATACTCTTAGTTTAAGTGGATCCATTAGCTAAATAACCTATGAGGGAACATAGTTTATGGGATAAGGAGATTGCTACTAGAAACCCGGACTCAACTAAGGTAGAAGGTCTCCATCTCATGAGACATACTTTGGGAACCCAGACTCAACTAGTGTAAAAGCTTGCATCTCATATTCAATATCCACTCGGTGCTAAGCATTAATTCCCATGGAGTACATATTAAGTCATAAATTGATTCATTAAGATAGATCATTAGATCATGCGTGAGAATAGCCTTTCACCGTCCATGTCTACATATAGATTCAATAGGTGAGAAAGTCTTTTAACCTTAGAATCATCATATTGTGAGAAAACATTTCACATCATATCATATTCATGCATAAGTGTGTATATGAGAATAAACTTTCAACAACACAACAACTAGATCATAATCATAGACAGTTCACTCTCAAAGTGTTCTTATGTACAAAGACTTCATAAACATGCATAATATCATAATTTACCCTTTCAAGGGCCAAAGCTCATAACAAATCAACACATCTAGAATTCACTACATTACACATGGATATCAACATAATTCAAGCAGCCCAATTAAGTACAAGCATAATCTCATAATATTCTTCTTTCATCAACAAACTTACATCACAAGATCATAATTGGGAAATAAGGGGATTTCATGAGTTCTTGGGTATTTCAACATAAAAACCATAATAAATCATCAATTCAATCATAATATAAAGTAATTCAATCATTAGAATCGTTTTTAAAGGAACCCATGACTTTGGAATCAAACCCTAGCTTTTGGGGATTTCTATCTTTGAAGTTGGGATTCTTAAAGGGCTCCATGAATGAATTCTATCCATGGATTAAAAGCTACCATACCTTAGCAACAAATCCCTATGAATTTTATGTGAAGACCCTATCTTCTTCAACCCTAGCTCTAACTTCATTCTTCTTCTTCTTCTTTGAGTTTTCTAGAGAGAGAATATTTGGTGAGGATGAAGTTTTGGGAATTGATTTTGGTTTTAGAAATAATGAGGTGAATGAATTAATTTAGTGGTCTAAAATACTTATTTAGGTGGTCTAAATTAGGCTAAAACGACATCACTTAATATTAATTAAAACCGGAAAACTTCAAAGTGCCCCTAAACTTAACCACTAAATCAACTCCCAGGTCACCACCTATTGACCCTCATTGATGGACCGTGGTTGGACCCATGACCCGTGCTGGTGAACCGTGGTTTGGATTTTGGGAGCATGATTTCAGGACCTTGACCTACGTCCCCATCCACAGAGCGTGGACTGACCAACGTGGCGTAGGTCCTTCCATTGGTCACTGTCCAGGCAGTTTTCTAGGGTCCTCTTCAAGGACCCATGGTTGGTCCTTGGGGGTTATACCTTGACGTTCTAACACAGAACCCTTTATTTTTAAGTACGAGGAGTTATATTCGTGACTCTAACCCTCACGTTAAGCTCTAGTTTAGCCTACTAATTTCTGAAGTGCTACAGTTTATCCTGCTCAATATAAATGTACTTGATACATAAACACTACCTAATGCATCATTTATATGCATCAAATTCTACAATGCATCTTCAATCCTATTCAAATTCAAAAGGCTATATAGACAGTACCAAATCAATTATGTGTTATGTATATATAATCTTTAATGTTTGTTCAGTCTTAACCACTTAGAAGACTATGTATATGTATATATTATCTAATAATAATCTTGATACATAAATCATAATGTTCTATAATTAGAGTACTATGTATCAGTTCCAATAATAGGTATATGTTACATAACAGTGACAATGTTGACTACTTTATTATGTATCAAATTATGATATTTATCTTTTTAACTCTTATATTTCAATGTTTATATGATACATTGTACAGTGCATTGATGTAATTTTCTACTACCTCCTGAATGTAACACCTCGAAAATTTCTAAATTAAGACTTGAAGCATTCTTCATTTGAGTATAAGGTCGTACCGAGTGATTCTTAATTGTTCTTAGGTGTTAAGGTCATTTATTTAGTATTATAATGGATTTAGCTATGACTTAAGGTTACAAGAACCCCCTAGCACAAAGTTGAGTTGAAACCTTTATTTCCGATTAAGTTTTGACATAAGATTCTACTTAGGTCAACTTTAAACAATCATATCTCCCAGCTCATAATGAATTAGGTGGCCTATGACCTACCAAATTAAATGTCTTTGAATCCTCTTTCCAACGCCACCAAATTTGCATCATTTCATGGTCGGAGTAAAAAGTTATGACCTTTTACCAAAGACTACCAAACCAGAGTTTTTTGAATATGTGAATGACGACTCCAATCGACGGGTCGTGGTTTGAACGATGCCCCATCCTGTCAGGCCTTTATTAGAGTACTGGGGGCCAACTTTTTGGACCCAAATCCTACGGACCTAATCGACGGCCCGTAGGTGGACATACTGGCCATTGTTTGGACCTATAAATGGACTTTTGAGCCTTTAAAACTCAATATAGAATCCACGAATGGGATCTACGGTCCGTGGGTGAATCCACGACCCGTAGATTGTCCCGTGGACTGTTTTGACATCTTTTTAAGAAGGGTCATTTGGTCTTTTTCCACCCTTTCTAATCCTAACCCACATCTTTTTTCACATAATAAGATCTAGACAGTGTTAAAATATTATTTTACGTTCTTTAATACTTCAAATACTTAGCAATGATTCAAGAGGAGGAAAGCTAGGGTTTTCGAGCGTTCTTCAAATTTCATCTAATTTTCCAAGAACTTTGTTCTCCCAAGTATGTAAGGCTATCATAGTGTTGGACTAGTTCGTCCTCACGCCCTACATCTATTTTCAAATCAGTAAAAGAGTTATCTAGGGCTCTATCCTTAGATTTCAGTATTCTTGAGATGAGTTGATATTGAGCTTCTAAATTCTTGAGTTGTTGATTTTGAATTCCTATTCCAAATCATAGAATTGTCATACAATGTAACTTGTGATTATTGAGTTGATTGTTCGTGACTATTTTTCAGCATGAATCCTATTTTGAGTATTCAACGAATTCGTATGAAGGATCTTTTAAATAAAACATTATTGTTTAAAATTGAGTTTTGAGGAAGTAAAGAACAGTTTGAGAAAGAGTATAAGGGAACTAAGTATTTCACAAAGGTTTGATTTTTACATGAAGAAAAAGAGTAGACCTTTTTGAGAAAAGTTAAAAAAGTGTTTTCAGAAAGATTAAGTATAGATCAGTTACCTCTTATAGAGACCCCTTTTTGAGTAATTATCTCAATCCAGAATATATTTTTTTCATTAAGCAAAGAGAAAAAGTAATGTTTTTATACATTTGAGAAGCAATATTTATTATTGGGAGTAGTATTGAGCACTGATATAGGGGAGAGTTTAGACGACTCACAGCCCCCATAAATCATGTCTTGCCCACATGGATACAAGATCATAATTTTTAGATGAATCCTTATTGCTTAGTGGATCCACTTAGTTAAGGTGTTCTATATCCCATCACGATATAGAGAAGTTCTGGAAACGTGGATTAGACGTTGTATCACCACTTAGCTCATAGTGATGGTTGTCGGTTTGAGAATCTCCCAAATATAATTAAAAAGTATATTTTTGTTATATCACTTAATAAGTTGAGTTCACAGATGAGTAAGTAATTTTTGTAAAGTTTTAAATGATTTCATTCCTTTAGTATTTTATATTTAGTTGAGCTTGTATATTATCTATTTTAGTCATTCAGTTTAGTTATTTGTTATTCAGCTATATTACATACTCGTACATTCAATATAATGATGTCATTCGACCTGCATCATTTTAATGATGCAGATAGGTTATTAGGATCCTCAACAAGAGTCCGTTGAGATCACTTCGTCGGCTCGCCAACTTTTGAGTAAGACCTCCTTACTTTCAGAGGACTCCAGTTTTCTGAGTTGTTAGTAGTAGTTCCGTTGAGCGTGGGTCTTGTCCCGACACTCATCTTTGTATAGTAGAGGTTCATAGATAGACAATTTTGGTGAGTCTTTCAGTTTTAGATGTTTTATTTAAAACTTATGTTTCATACTCAGTATATTCAATTCAGTTTTGCGATTCAGTAAACTATTTTAAACATTTCTTTCAATTTGATGCTTATTTATGCTTGAGTTAGTCTTCAACTTGTAGTCAGCCAGGATGAGGATTCGCTTGGGGACCAACAATGGTTCTCGAGTGCCGGCCACGTCTAGGGTGTAGGCTCGGGTCGTGATATGAAAGAAGTCAAAACTTTAGCTTGGCAACCAATACAGATACATATTAATGGCTAATGTGTATCATACGTATTTGATATACATATTACCATGATACATTCATATACATTACTACTAAATATCCATTTTTTTGGCAACTAAAACTACATGTATGTGATACTTAATAACTAGCACATACTAATGTATCGATCTAACATCAAGTACCAGTTACATTACAATAACCAATGATACAAATATATACAAAAAAATGACTACACAACATCTCTCCAGCCCTTTTACGTGTTGTATCAATACATAGTAAATACATTGCAAATTTCGGCTCATGTTTCTTCACCTCAAAGTATAGACTAACGAAGATATTCATGATGTATCTTCTCAAAAATTGTAACAATTTTGAATCAAAATTGAAAGGATCTTCGATGGACTGGGAGAAGAATTTTAAATCTCAATTTTTTTTCGATAATTTTGAATCAAAACTGAAAGGTTCTTCGATGAACGGAGGGAAGAATTTTGAATCTCAAAAAAATTTCGACAATTTTGAATAAAAATTGGGAGAATCTTCAAATTCAAATTTTGTGTGACACTATTCGCACACCAATATAGTATTGAGTTAGAGTTCAAAAAACTGAATTTTACATCAAAATATATAGAATTTGATATTAAAAAAATAATGTTGAATTGGAGATGATTTTAAAATAATCCCCACAAATCAATCTAAGTCAGGAGAAATTTAATGTATTAATAGCTGTTTGGTCGAAACTTAAGTGTATGTTTGTTGACACGTAATAACATGCGCAATAGAAATTCAGATTAATGATCAACTTACTTTTTAATTTTTGCGTGAATTTGATTTGAATTCTTCAAACTTTTTGAAATAAAAATATCTTTGAATCCCCAATACAGTGGTATATTTATTTAAAGGAAAAGAAAAAAACAAAATTGTAACCAAAATGATGACAACCTTTGTAATGTACCCACAAATTCAGTGACTACATTCCAAAAACAATAGAATCACTACTTGTTTGCGTCAGCAGCATAACGTTGGCCTTGGGAAGCGTGTCTGGTAGCTGTATACTGGGTCCCACTTCCGAGAATCAACAGGCTCGGAAATCTGGATAGGTTAGGATCCGAACCTATAGATCTTCCGAGGCTCACTAACACGTGTTTAAATATTATTGGTAACAAACTTATTCGAAGAATTTCTGATATTCTCGGTTCCTTATTTGTTCTACTCTGCGTTCGTTCTAATTTCATGTGATATTTTTTTTTGAATTCGTTTAAAAAAGAATTGTTATTTTATTATAATTTTAAATAACTTAAATTAAAATTGTACTTTTACCTATAACCCTCAAAACATATAAGGTCTTATATTAGATGCCAAGTTTCAAAATTCGTTTTTTAAAACTTTGTATTGAATTAAATGGGATGGAAGGGGTACATTTTTTCGTCCCACTTGAAAAAGTATGTTTCTTTTTATTTTTAATAATTTTTTAATTTTAATTTTTCACGTGACATATAAAATTACAAAATAAATAAATTTAAAATCAATTTAATGTAATAGCACAAAATTTTAAATAAATTAAAATAATAATTAATTTAAAGGGTAGAGAACACATTTTTTGTTGCTTTGATTCGTAAATGACAATATTATCCTCGCACTTCTCTATGGAACCAACAAAATTGAGGAAATCAGAAACTCAAGCTACAAAATGGCTTTTATTATTTCTTTGGAATATGAAGAACTTTTTTTTAAAAAAAAATTGAAGAAAAGGTAATTAAGAAATTATTTAATCCAAATAACAAATAATAGTATTCCAGACCTTTTTTTTCGAAGTGCGATATTTTGACTAAATTACTGTTTATATATTGCTCAAAATGAATGATAATTGGTGATAAGACTTTTGAAATTTTGTATAGGTCATTCACTAGATTAAGGTTAAAAATCACCATCTTCTTCAATTTTTTTCTAAAATAAATACTTACTTTTCAATTAAATTCGTTTGACTAAATTGATAATTGAAATAGATAGGAGGTTATATTCCCTTCCGATGGCGGATTCAAGATTTCCATTATAGGGGGTTCAAAAAAAAAATAGTGCCTAAGATTTTATCTTGGAACCTCAAGATGAGTTTTGAACCTCTTGACCACTAAGTCACCCTCTAATCTTACATTTAGGAGGTTCAAAATCAATATCTAGACATAAAAATTCTTTAAAATACCTTAAATATACAATGTAATTTTTTGATGAGGGGATTTACTCTAGGTCCACCCCTGCTCCCTTATATGTCTTTCTTACTAAAAATAGATGTTCCTAGATATTCCATCCATCCATCTTTACTTGTCTACTATACTATTTTGAGATGTCTAACAATACTTGTACACTTTATAAAACCAATGAATAATTTATCATTTTGTGTCTATTTTATCTGTACTATTAAATATTATTTAACTTTCAATGCTTAGATGACTTATACTCCATCCGTCCAACACTAGTTGTCCACTATACTATTTTAGAATATCCAACAATACTTGTCCACTTTATAAAATCAACGGCAAAGGGCCAAATATACCCTTGTACTATATGAAATAGTTTAAATATACCCCTAGTTATACTTTCGGGCTAAATATACCCCTCCCATTGTACTTTTGGGCCAAAAATATACCTTTATGACTAATAGAGGACACGTGTACGACTGAGATTAAATGAACTATTCAATTTCAACTAAATCAAATTCGGATATAACCCGCCTCGACCCAATAACTTAACCCGACCTAATATGTAACACTAACCCACCCAATTTGTCTTTCAAACAAGAAAACTCAATGGGCGATTGAGTTCTTGCACTTCAGCAACATCTGCAACTTGGAGCCTCTGCTTCACAAAGATTTTTCCTCAAAAGGTATGATTTCTCAATTGAATGTGGCTACGATTAAAGTTGATACTATGTGAAATTGTTCTTAGGAACAATAGTAACTGATCGAAAAGAAAAAGAGGAGAAGAGAAGAAGAGAAGAATTATGTATCTTTTCTATTAGAGAAAATATATTCTGAAAATAGAAACTTAACCACAATTACATACAAGACTCTCTTATATAGAGAAATATCTTTTTTCCAAGACTTAACTACCTAAAAGTCAGTTATAACTAACTTTTAGAACTAACTATTTTTTCTTTCTTTCCTTTACTCTCAACACTCCCCTCAAGCTAGGAAGGGGAGAATATATCACACATTCCTAGTTTGGAAATAAGAAAGGTATGCTGGACTCTAGTAAGCCCCTTAGTTAACATGTCTGCTGGTTTCTGTTGTGTTGGAATGTAGTTTGTAGTCATCATTCCTTGAAGTAGTTTTTCTCTAATGAAATAACAATCAACATCTATGTGTTTTGTCCTCTCATGATATACAGGATTTGCTGCTATTTGCATTGCAGACTTACTGTCACTGAAGACACTTACTAGAAGTGTTACCTCACATCCAATTTCCTTCATCAAACCTAGTATCCACACCAATTCTGCTACAACTGTTGCAAGGCTTCTGAATTCTGCCTCTGCAGAACTTCTGGAAACTGTAGTCTGTTTTTTCGACTTCCATGACACTAGTGAATCTCCTAGTTTCACAAAATAGCCAGTTACAGATCTTCTAGTTTGTGGACAAGCTGCCCAGTCAGCATCACAGTAGGCACTCATCTTTTCTTCTGAACTACTAGATAGGAGAATTCCCAACCCTGGTTGATTTTTAACATACCTCACCACTCTAAGTGCAGCTTCCATATGTGACTTCTTAGGATCTTGTAGAAACTGACTCAAAGTTTGCACACTAAAAGCTATATCAGGTCTAGTCATTGTTAGATAGAGAAGCTTCCCAATTAACCTCTGATATACCCTTTGATCAGTAGGAGGATCATCACCTGATTTCATTGCTTTTACATGATCATCAAACTGTTGTGAAGTGAGTTTCAGGTTATAATCTATTGGAGTGCCAACAGGCTTAGCTGCTCCTAACCCCAACTCAGACAACAGTTCCAATGTATATTTTCTTTGATACATTAGAATTCCTTTGTTGGATCTTGCAAATTCAATACCAAGAAAGAACCTTAATTCTCCTAAATCTTTCATCTTGAAAGCTTGTTGCAAAGCAACTTTTGTTTCCTCTATCAGTTTCAAACTATCATCTGTGATCAACATATCATCTACATATACTAATACAAGTGTGACTCCTTCAGTTGTCTTCTTAACATACAAAGAGGGATCATACTGACTCTGAACAAAACCAAACCTCACCAATGCCTCTGACAACTTTGTATTCCATTGCCTAAGAGCCTGCTTTAATCCATATAAGGATTTGACTAGTCTACACACCTTATTCTTCCCCTGGCTTGCAAATCCCTAAGGCAAGTCCATATATATTTCATCAGTCAGATCACCATTTAGAAAAGCATTATAGACATCCATTTGATGGATATACCATTTTTTCCTTGCTGCAATTGCTAGCACAGTTCTTACTGTTTTCATCTTCACCACTGGAGAGAAAGTCTCTTTAAAGTCTATTCCTTCTCTTTGATTATACCCTTTTGCAACTAGCCTAGCTTTAAATCTCTCTACCTCACCTGAAGCCTTATACTTTACTTTGTACACCCACCTACAACCAATTGATTTCTTGCCTTTAGGTAGACTAACTACATCCCAAGTATGATTGTGATTCAAAGCTTCTATTTCATCCTTCATAGCTTGTATCTGTCTTGGGTCTTTACTGGCTTCTATGTAAGTAGTTGGCTCAGTAACTGAGGAAGAGGCTGCTACATATGCCATATACTCTTTGGACAACCTTCCATAAGACACATACTTCGATAAGGCATATGATACTTCTTGGTGAATGTTTAAGGACACAAAATCAGTCATCCACACTGGTATCTTCCTCTCTCTAGTTGACTTTCTCTGGTCTTGCACTCTCTGTGAACTGCTTGTATCATCTTGTGTCACCTCATGTTGTTCATGCTGACAATCTGAGACTGCACCTTGTGAACTTGTAGTATCAGAAATCTTATTCCTTATGTCAGAAACAACCTTCACTGATTCTCCACTTGTGGTTATGTCAGCTAACTCATACTGTTGTCCACTCAAAGGAAATATATATTGAGGTTTTTGAGGGACCTTATTCTTTTCTTTAAATGGAAACACATCTTCTCTAAAAGATACATCTCTACTTATAAAAAAAATATCATTCACCATATCATACAACACATATCCCTTCTGAGTATCATAAAACCCCATGAGGACAGTGGACTTTGTTCTAGACAACAACTTGTCATGCTCATTCACAACCTTAGCATAGCACAAGCACTCCACTACTCTAAGATGATCACAATTAGGTTTCTTTCCATACAACCTTTCATAAGGAGTGTGATAATGAATAACTGAACTTGGTAACCTATTTATAATATACACAACTGCCAATACACAATATCCCCAGAACTTTATTGGAATTTCCCCTTGAAACCTTTGTGCTCTTGTGACCTCTAAATGTGCCTGTGTTTTCTCTCAGCCACTCCATTTTGTTGTGGAGTGTAGGCACAGGTTGTCTGATGAATAATCCCTAGTTTTTTTTAAAGAAACTATTGCACAATGAGTTCACAAACTCAGAGCCATTAATTGTTCTTACAACCTTTACTATCTTATGAAACTGAGTTTGCACATAACTCACAAATTGCTGAATTTGAACATACACATCAGACTTTAGTTTCAACAAAAACACCCAAGTCATTCTGCTGAAATCATCAACAACTGTAAAAAAATATCTATTTCCATTCATTGTGGGAATTTTAGAAGGCCCCCACAAGTCCATATGCACGAGATCAAAGCAACAAGTAGTTTTAATATTGCTAGAAGGAAATGACAACCTAGTCTGTTTTGCACTAGGACATACAGAGCATTGTTTTATTCTATCTTCTATAGCCAAATACTTCTCAACAGATAAAATCTTTTTTAGTACATTAGAAGATACATGTCCAAACCTCTTATGCCATAAGTCCACTTCTGTTTGTTTTTTTTCCACGGTATTAGCAGTTAATACTTCATTGTCTCCACAACTAGTTGCCTTTTTAGCACTCTGATCAGCCAGGAAATACAGACCACCATTAACTCTTCCAATTGCTCTCACCTTCCCAGTGTAGAGATCCTGGAACACACAGAAATCAGGGAAAAAACTTACTGAACATTGCCATTCTCTTGTTACCTTGGACACTGAGAGTAGATTATAATTGAATTGAGGAATATGCAATACATTAGAAATATTGTTTCCTCTGGCAAACAACTTTTCCCTACATTAGCAACTACAGTTGTATCACCATTAGGAAGATAGACCCTCTTTACTTTTTCAGACATTACCACAGAAGACTCATAAAGCAGACCTAATTCAGACACTATATGATGAGAAGCTCTTGTATCTATTATCCACTGTTGTGACTTAGAACAAGCTAGAAAAACACTGCTTATACCTGCGACATTAGCCACATCTGTTGCCTCAGTCTCCTGTGTTGATATACCGTTAGTATGGATCATCTTTAGAATTTGAATATATTGCTCTTGTGTGAAAGCTGCTTTACCTATCTGGCTTATCATAGACATCTGCACTTCAGAATCTTCTTGATCACATGTCCTTGCCTTTAATTGAGAGCACTGTTCACCAGACTGACCAGCCACTACATTATAGGCAACACCACTTTCTATTCTTTGCTTTCTCTTGGTCTTGAAATCAGGAGGGTAGCCAATTAACTTCCAACAATTCTCCCTGATGTGACCCTTTAACTTGCAAAAATCACACTGAACATTATAGTTTTTCCTAAGCCTTTGTCCCTGATTTCCTGAATACATAGCTATTTCATAATCTCGCAACTGTGCACCTGACCTAACTCCCAATACTCCAGCACTTGTAGCTACTGCCTTATGACTTTCATAACTTACAATCATATCATAAGCTTGATTTACTGAAGGCAAAAGACTCATAAGCAATATTTGACTTCTTGCTTGAAGATATGACTCGTTTAATCCCATCAAGAACTGAAACAACTTCAATTTCTGAAAATGCACCACAGAATCTTTAGATTTATCACATTCACAGTTTGGTGCAGGAACAAGTGCTTCGAACTCATCCCACAAATCTTTCAGTTTCAAAAAATATGCACACACAAACATATTTTCTTGAGACAAAGAGGATATATTCTTATGCAGATTAAAGGTTCTCACAACATCAATTTTATGAAACCTCTCATATAGATCATCCCACACTTCTTTTGCTATAGATGCATACATTATACCCCCAAGAAACTCTTTAGCAACATAATTCATTATCCAGGATAACACTACTGCATTTACCCTCTCCCAATTTTCTCCAATTCACTAGGAAACTTATCTTTAGCACAAGTTCCATCTATCAAACCCATTTTATTTCTTCCTAACAAAGCCACTCGCATGGATCTATGCCAGATTGAGTAATTCTCTATACCTGTGAGTTGAAACGATATGATCTGGGCACCATTCACATCTGATGGATTGATGAATAATGGATGATTGTAATCAATCACATTAGGTTGCACTCCACCTTGAACAGAGGATTGAATCCCACCTCTTTCCTGTGGCTGAACTTTCAATACCCACCATTGTTTCAATACTTCAAGATCGCTGATCTTGACTCTGGCTTTACACCTCAATTGAACTTTCAACTGTAGGATTGTCAAATTTTTCTAGATACTCTAACTTGACTGCTCTGATACCATGAAATTGTTCTTAGGAACAATAGTTTCCAGAACTGATCGAAAAGAAAAAGAGGAGAAGAGAAGAAGAGAAGAATTCTGTATCTTTTCTATTAGAGAAAATATATTCTGACAAAAGAAATTTAACCACAATTACATACAAGACTCTCTTATATAGAGAGATATCTTTTTTCCAAGACTTAACTACCTAAAAGTTAGTTATAACTAACTTTTAGAACTAACTATTTTTTCTTTCTTTCCCTTACTCTCAACACTATGAACACGAAGTTGGACACAATTAAGATTGAAAGAGATAACTTGAAGGAAAAACTGGATGCAGTGAAGGCTTCAACCAATTTTGAAGTAAACAAATCAAGGATATTGGAAGATAAAGTGAAGAAGATGAAGACATAATTATGATTTTGTGTGCTCTTTTTATTGGGTCTGTTGCCTTGCGGGTGATGAAGTGCTGAATTAGTGAACTTGTGTAATATTAGGTGAAGTCTCCTGATTTTTTTTAATGTACTGTTGATAGTCAAGATCAACTCATGAAAATTTTCTTGATTTTTTTGTAATATATTGTTGATAATCAAGCTCAACTCATGGTAATGTTCCCATGTTATGTTGGTTATGTAATTTCAAAAATATTATTATCATTGACAAGGCCCTCAAGCATAAAGACTGTTGCTTATGGTCACTTCGGTCGTGATGACGTTGACTTCACATGGGAGACTGTCAAGGCCCTCAAGCTTAAAGCTTGAGTGCAAGTTCCACTCACAACTTCGCCTACCTATATTCTTGTGTCTCTTGTTGAGCAAATATATTTGGAAGCAGAGGCTCCAAGTTGCAGACGTTGCTGGAGTACAAGAACTCAATCGCCCATTGGGTTTTCTTGTTTGAAAGACAAATTGGGTAGGTTAGTGTTACATATTAGGTCGGGTTAAGTTATTGGTTCGGAGCGGGTTATATCCTAATTTGATTTAGTTTAAATTGAATAATTCATTTAATCTCAGTCGTACACGTGTTCTCTGTTAGTCATAAGGGTATATTTAGCCCGAAAGTATAACATGAGGGGTATATTTAGCCTGAAAGTATAACTAATGGTATATTTAAACTATTTCATATAGTACATGGGTATATTTGACCCTTTGCCATAAAATCAATAGATAATTTTACACTTAGTTCCTATTACCCTTATCGTAATTTTAGTCATTTCTCTATTACATTTTTCAAAACATTGTATTTATTTTATTCAATGGGTGATAGAGTAAAATTATTACCCTTCTGTTTATAGTTTCTTAAGAAGTGTGGAAAGTCAACAGGAGACAAGTATTGTTGGACATAAATATTATTTAATATGGGCACTTGGTAAAATTATCTCTATCATTTAGTTCTTCTTAATCCTTGTGTCAAGTCAATAGTTGACAACTATTATTGGACAAGAGGAACACTTGTCTTTTCATAAAATCAATGCATAAACGACAATCTTCTTCCCATTTTACTCTTGAGAACTACTCCATATGTCCCTAATTACTTGTCCATTCTTACTTATTCATTTTGACAAATCAAGAAAAGATAAATTTTTTTAACCTATTATACCCACAATTAGTTGATTTTGAAAAAGGTAGAACTTCTGGAAAATCTTAAATTTTCAATTCATTCACTTCATAATTAATATGGGTAAAATGGTAAACTCACTATGACAATCATTGTTTTGTTAATAGGTGTGTCAATTCAAAGTGAACAAGTAATTAGGGACAGAGGGAATATTAGCCTTGAAAGTATAAATTTGACCAACATAAAAAATTTAAATAATTTATTCATGTTCATTGGTCAAATTAATTAATTCATGTCAATTATTGAAAACTTGACTTTAAGAAAATACTAAATAAAAATACAATGATAAACTTATCTAGTTTCTTAAGAGACATAAAACTTAAAATAATATCATATAAATAGAAATGGATGGAGTATTAACTAACTTCCAGCCTTTTTGGTATTTTGGCATCAATCTTCAATTATAATGTATCATTCCTTTTAAGAATTGTAATAGGATGGATGAATATTTTTGCCTTTTATGAAAGATTACAAGTTAACTTTTTGAAAATGCCCTAGAATTGGATAAACTACATACATACATCACTACCATATATATTATATTTACCTCTAGTTTAAAATAATTACACATACTAGCACTTTTAATATTTATACCATATATTTAAAAAGATTTAATCAGATACACAAATCTCTTAAATAAGGAATTGAATAATTATCTTAAATCTAAACTCCTTAATTAATGATCCATTAACAAGTCAAATTCTCTTCTTTTTTTTCACATATGTCGTTTCCTCCATATCCTCACGTCCACCAGCCCTCCTTCTTCCTTAATTCATCTTCTCCCTCTTTCTTCCTTCATCCTCTCATACATGTTTGCATGTTCAAATCAACATTATACACATATGTTTGTTTTTATTATTTTATTATTTTCACGTATTTTGATTTTGTATTTGAGTTAGAGTTCATAATGTTCTAAAGTTCAATTTTTAAAAAAAATTACAAATTAGGTTTTATATTTTTGATTTTGTTGTTTCTCAAACACTTAAATGGTTGAACATTCCCAAAATCGGATGATCTCGTTAAATGTACTACACATTAACAATACTATACTAAATAAAACAACTTTTATTTGTTCATTTTCACTCATGAATTTCTCATTGCAGGGACTGACTCTTCATCCGCCAACATTCAAGTCGAGAATAGATCTAAGTATAGGAACGACCCAATCAAGATGAAAGAATTACTCCAAGCTTTAATTAACAGAAAAAAAATACGCCATTAGATGCACATCAAGTGCAACAATGTTGGATACACATTAGGTGTACATGTATCTAGTTAAGAGTTCATGTATCTGAGTTAAGATTATATGTATCTATGAGAAAAAAATTCAGATCCTTAAAGAGAGGGAGAATTTTGAATTTTTTAACATTTTTTTGGATTAATGATAAGACAAATACTCCACAGTCATGATTTGTTTCTAAATTTGTGTGCTTCAATTACATTTCATATTTAGATACACATAATTATATGTGTATTTACTATGTATCTGAGATACATGATTTTGAATATAATGTATGAAATTGATACTTGATACATCGAATTAATAATATATACATATAAAATATACATGAAATTAAAATTAGATCATATAAATAGATACATGAAATTAATATTATATCATATAAATAGATACATGAAATTAATATTATATCATATAAATAGATACATGAAATTAATATTATATCATATAAATAGATATATGAAATTGATACTAGACACATATAACACATACACAAAATTAATATTAGATACTTCTATGATACATATGCATGTACTTGTATGATACTCATGTATCTAAGTGTTTTGTTTGTTGGATACATCATATATTGATAATAGATACATCAAATTAATGAATTTTATTATTTTAAGAGTAATAAAATGAAATTAATCAAATTGCATGACCAAAATATACATGTTTTTGTCTTTTATTAATAATATTAATGAATTTATTATTTCAAATAATAATAAAATGAAATTAATTAAACATAGAGACACTCCTTGATTTTCGCCTTATATTAAGGAAATCAGTTACAACCAATTAATTTAAACAAATAAAATACATATCTTGATTATAAAATTCGGCAGATATATGTATCTCACAGTTTCAAACTCGTGTATCCTAAATATGAAATATGGTAGAGGAAGTAATATTTAAAACTATCGAGAATCTAAGTAATTAGTGAGATTTATGTAGTTTGCCAAATACATTTCAGTAAAGAGCGTGTTTTTCTTTACTTGGCTTTTTTGTGTGAATTCAAGTTGGGTCAATTGTTCCAAATACTCTCTCTATTTCATATTTAACTGGATTCCAATGCACATTTATTAAGAAGATCATTCAAGAACATACTTTTCACTATTGCCCTTTTTGAAATCATAAATATAACTTTATAAGTAATGTAATTCATCTCCTAGAAAATCTAAAAATAAATGAAAGAAAAAGTATGGAAAAAATTTCAAACATCCCTCTTGAACTTTGAACAATAAAAAAGACCCTAAAAAATTAAGCTAATATGAAATAGAGGGAGTACTAACTAATAAGTATTTCCTTCGTTTCATTTTAAATATGAACAAACATCATTCTTCAATAACACTGTTTTTTTTTTGTCAGAAAGACGTAAATAGCATATAACCAAAAAAGTTTACAGGGTCATAGATTGTGGCTGTGCCACTACAGAAACAACCGAACTAGCAGATGATATAACACTGTTAACTTTTGTTTTCTCCGATCTATTTTAGTTGATGTATTTATTAAAATATACTACTCAAGATAATTAGTATTCATATATCTATAATTGCTTCCAATTGAGCGTAACGAATCGAAGCCGAAGACGGATCAAGGTAGCTTTTTCTACAGCTTACAACTTTCATCGCCCTTATATTTAGCTCTCCAAAGCCTTAAATGGTGCATTGAAAGAAGGTACAGGTTGGTGATAGGGGAGACTTATTCCTTATTGCTGTCAAGCTGCATAATTTATGACACGTCGCTACTTTTAGAAAATATTTGGAACAGAGAGATAATAATTTTTCACCTTTATCTTAACTCAAGAAATATGAAAGAGATCATATGGTAAAAAAAGTATTAAATTAAGATTAAATAAGAAATAAGAATAATTTAATCAAATTATGTTTTAGTTAATATTCTTTTAAGAGACGTAAAAAAAAAAAAGATTAGTGTTATGAAACTATATAAAACAATAAGAAGGATAAAGTAGGGAGAAGAAAAAAGACTTCTTATTCCTCTTGAAGTATATTTCAGTGATTCACAAATCTGATTTATAATGAAAGAAAACTCCTTTATTTTATAAGAAAACCTTGACTTGATCTCTAGATAGGATTCCTAACTTTTCTCCAAAGGACTTCACATAATAGAAATTCACTATAATGCAAATATGTTTATAACAATGAGTAAAATGAATTGATGACTGAAAGTATTTAATTTTTCTTAAAATAAATAAAGCAGCGATTTGGCCAACTCAAAGTTTGCACATTAATTACACCATCATGGAGTTGTTACAATAATCAATATAGGTTTGAGTAGATTTGACTGGTACTGTTTTTTTTAAGTTAAAAAACACAATGAATAATTAGTAACAAGATTCAAGTGTAGACAACATGTAGCTGTACTAGGCTGTCAATGTTTGTGTGTAAATTTGCTTAATGTCCACACTACAAAAGAAATTAATTCTTTGTGCTAACATTTTAAATGGACGGCGTTCTCAAATCAATGCGTTCTTTTATTCGTTTTGTGTGTACTGTATATATAATGATTAACTTTTTGTCGCTGAAAAATTACAATTGCGACAAGTATTTGTGTGGGGGTTACGATTCTTATAATATCTTAAAGACAGAGACACAATCCTTTGATTCTTCTACTCACAATAGTCGACTCAAAGACTACTTTAACATATTCTTGAATTGATGCAATGTTTGTTGTTGGAATTTCATCATGAGTATGCAGAGCCAAACTTTACTCACAAAAGTTTTGATATGGAAACTTGCGGGCTGCGGCGTAACCTATATTAACATAACATATGATGTCATGTAGCTAATATATAATATTATACCTGGAGTAAAACATTATACATAATGTCTCAATCTTGTATAAAAGTATATAAAATGTGCATATACATAATATAAGCTAAATCAAATATAATATTATATAATATTTTATATTGAAGTACGTGACGTAAGCATTCTCTCTCGGTAGATATAGAGTGTAGTTTTTCTCACAATTTGCTCTCTTTGACCTTATGAAGACCCCTATTTATAGTTGCAGGGGATGAAGTATGTGCTTAATTGGTTGATCCATGTCATTTGAACACTTGACGACATCTGATATAGTTCTTATATTGACTTGACATACTACGTCACTAATGAACGTAGCACAATTTTACTGATCCTTGACTTAATTTGATGTGCCATGGCATTTGACATACGACGTGGACTTTGGGCTAATGGAGCGAGCTCATTATATAAAATCCAACAAAATAGACTAACACAATTGAATTGTTTTTTTATTAACTCCATCCATGTTGGATTTAAGCAATAAGCTCAATTATATTAGCCCATAAAAAAATGATCCAATAATTCATTGCATAATATTCCCCCTGAATGGCGTAATATATATATATATATATATATATATATATATATATAAAGGAGGAAATGGAAAATCTGATGTGGCATAGTTCTTTGATCAGAATTTCTAATTATCTTTTCTCAAATTTTTGAGAATTTTCTCTTTATTTTAGGATTTAAAATATTTTATTAAATTAATGTTGATCTATTTATATTATTCTTTAGTATTACTATTGATATAAATGTAGCAATCAATGTAATAATTATTGAAAATTAGTTGGTTTCTTCTTCATTGAAATATAAGCGTTATCTTTCTTTAATTAGACCTAATTATGTGATCATTTAATTAATTATTAATCAGTTTTATTCTTCAAATTTTTTTCACCTTTTTAATACGTGTATAGACAAAGCATGCATACCCATATATAGGATATTCTTTACCATACTAATTAGCTCTTCTCCTAAAATTATTTTGTTTTCCTTGTATTGTGTATGTTTCTATAAGGAAATGTAGAAATTAAGAAATTTAAAAGGTAAGTTTCATTGCAAATTAATAAATGCAAAAATGTGAAAAGTCATTACATTTAATGGCATTTTACCATACAAATTATTATGCTTTGCAGTTACATCTTGTTTGCACATATAAATATAAGAAACATTGCAAATGATGGAGTAGCTCAATTAAGGATGGGTGATGGTTATATTTCAGTGATTATTTTTGAAGGTGAGATTATCTATTTTATTTTATATGAATTGATGGTAAGTGTATCAATCATCTTTTATTTATGCATTTTTCAAGGGAATTTATTAAAATATATGAGCGTTTATAAAATGTGAATTATGAAATATGATTTTATATTTTGCAAGAGCAAGTGTTACTTGGAGTCTCAATTCCATTTTCTTTTATATGAATATTTTTAAAGGTGAGATTATCATTTTCTTTTATATGAATTGATGCTACGAATATCTACCTTCTTTTATTTATGCATTTTTCACAAGGAATTTATTAAAAGATACGAGTATTTACGAAATGTGAATCCTAAATTATGATTTTATATTTTGTCGGAGAAAGTGTTACTTGGAGACTCAACTAAAAGGATTGCTACAAAATTCACACATACAAAAGAAGTTAGAATATCTATTTTCTTTTCTATATACATTTTTCAAAAGTAGCATACTAAAAGACATGAATATTTATAAAATATGAACTATAAACTATAATTTAAACTTTGTAGGAGGAAGTGTTTTTTGGAATCTAAACCTAATAGACACATTTTGAAAGTCAATAACAAAAAAAGGTTGCTAAAAAATTACACATACCAAAATAAAGTGAGAATCTCTATTTTCTTTTCTATATATACATTTTTCATAATTAAGTAACATATTAAAAGACATGAGTATCTATAAAATATGAATTGTTAACTATAATATTATATTTTTAGGAACAAATGTAAATTCAAGTTCGAAGAAAACGTTTTAGAAGCCCATAAACAAGAAAATGTTACTCAAAAGTTCACACATCAAAAGATGTTATTCGTTAATTATGAAGTGTTATTCTTTTAATTGAGCATTTATCTTTTATCCTTTGTAATTGCCCGAGGAAAAGGAAGTCATATATGGGGGGAAGACAATGTGAAGAAAGAACAAAACACCAAAGAGTTTGCTTTGATATTTTTTTTATTATATAATTACATAAGGCACAATGCATATGATCATAATGAGAAAACTTAGTAGGCATTAAGCCACTTTCATTGTACAATTTTTTTAAAAAACAATTGTTATTTTCAAAATGTAAATAATTTATGAAAATTGGAGTTTTGTAATGCAAGTTCTAATTATTTTTTACATTTTGTCAACAATTTGAAGTGAAAATACATTTTGAGTTGGTCTAAAAAAATTAATGATCAAATGCCTCCTTTAATAACTTATGATTGGATAGGCATGAGAGAGATATTAATTTGCAAAGAAATGGAAAAATATTGATAGTTTAATTTTTTTTCCTACCGTATGATATACATTAATTATTTTTCTAACAAAAAATTAGTTCCTTATTGTTTGTAGTTTTTCTGTTTCTTTTTTAAATTTAGTCATGAAAACTTAAAATAATAGAATGGTCAAATGAAGGTCTAATGATAAATTGAATTTTCACAATTCAATGATATTTGATGAAATCATAAAAATATATATGATATTTTTGAACTTGAGGCACATAAAACAAAGAAAACGTGTCTCAAAATAATTATTAGCCACCATTTATTCTAAGTACAACTTTAATTTTCAATATTATTTATTTCTTATGTTTCTTTTATTTTTATTTTTTGTTTTTCAAGTTTAAATAGCTAATTTAAATAGATTGTTTTGCCTTTATATTGAAATGTTTTTTACCAATACTTCAAGATAGTTTTTTTTTGTATAGAATGTTAAAAGAATTATAAAAAGATGATAGAATCATAAATGATATTTCTTACGTAGTATTTTTTATAGTGACTCTAGAAGTAATTATTTATATACATTATGGTTTAGCTAAAATTTTCACTTTGTTTAGACGAGCAAAAATAATTATTTTATAAATTTTAAAATAAATGAAAGGAAAAATTATGTATAGATAAAATATTAGACAAGCAAAACTAAAAAAATATATTTTCGTTACAAAAATAAGGAGCATAAATTTAGTGATATAAAAAATATTTTCAGAAGATAAAAGACTCTTAAGCAATTTAAAATTATAAAAGATATAAAACTTAAATACTAATTATAAACTTAATTAAAACTTGAAATCTGAAATATTTAATCCACTACAAATATATAGAATATTTTAAGTAGTTAATTATTCTAAAAAGTTATTTAGTGAATTTAACGAGTTATTATGATCCAATAATTCATTGCATAATATTCCCCCCTGAATGGTGTAATAATTTTAGAAAATAAGTTGGAATATCTTGTAACACATCTCATCCTTGCGGCTTAGCTTGACACAAGAAAGAGGGTTTACAGAAATATGGCGTAATATGGATGATTCTAAGGAACCAAAACTTGCACCGGCCACTTCAACATATATATATATATATATATATATATACTCGAGGAACTTCCTAGCTCCCACTACCTTGACGACGATGTCCGCGTAGAACCCCGCCCCCCACTGATGATTTAATGTTGTGGAATTGCCGTTGAGTAAACGACCCAGACTTTCCCCCCTATGCGTTACTACATTTATTAATGGTAAGCCAACTCCTTTTTTTCCAGCCTTCTCGTGGTATTTGTCAAGGAGATCCCTTGCTCCCTTATCTGTTCATTATTTGTATGGAATCCGTATCGCGTACTATTGATTAAATAGTACACAACCAAACTTCGCAACCGCGTTAAATTAAGTCGCTCTGGACCTCTCTCCCATTTACTTTACTATATATTTGCCAATGAACTTGTCTTATATTCGCAAGCGACCACCGCAAGCTAACTCCAGCACTATTATCAATATTTTTAATCATCTGAAACACATGTCGTCTCGGTAGCATATCAATTTCTCTAACTCCAAAATTATTTTCTCTCGTAGTATCGCTAGCTCCTGACCAACAACATACCCTTTCCTCGATGCTTAATATCAAACCCTTCTAACCATTTTGGCAAATACTTGGGATTTATCATGCCGAACTTGCATCCTCGATCGATCAACTGACTACCAATTCATGCCGAACTTGCACCTGTACCAACCTCATGGTTGGTTGATTTTGGTATTAGTAGTTCTGTTAATGACGAGGTTGTCAAACTCAACAAGTTACGTTGATGAAGAATGTGCAACTCGATTGGCTTAGAATATGTGATTTTGTCTCATTGCTTAAATAAATCAAAAGCAAACTTGGATGTTGCCTTCCAGTTGTTATAGAGCTGAATAGAGAAGAGTACATGAATCAAGAAGAGAGAACATTTCGTGCTGCTAAAGTCATAAGGGAGTTGAGAAATGCTTTTAGCTTGGGGGATTGGTTCAAAAGAGTTAGTTTACAATTGAATTTTCCACAATTTATGTTTGCTCTTGGACTAGTCAGATTTCCTTGTCTACCTGGAGAAAATTTTATAATGATGAGGGAAGAACTTAAAATGGTTTTGGTTCAAGCATTAACCAAAGAAAGGCAGAGGTCACTAGATTACATAAACGACGTGTTACCAAAGAAGCTTTTGACTTCCTTTAAATCTTTCTTGATGCAGCTGATTCCACACTAGATCAAGATGTCTTTCAACCTCCATATGCAAACGAAAGTTCTAGAAGGGTATAGTATTTTGAAATACCTGGTGAACAGAAAATATATTGTGCTTTTTCATCCATTGCTTGTAAGCTGCCCAACCAGGAGACAGAGCTATGTTGGTGAAGTCCTTTCTGCTTCAAAACTGGTGAAACGTGGGAACGCAACGTTTGTCAGAATGCTTGTGCAGTGGACAAACTTATCTCTTGAGGATGCAACTTTGGAGGATTACAAGTTCATCAAGGCAAAATTTCCAGATTTGGACTCCTAGATCCTTGAGGACATGGATCATTTCCAAGGGATAGAGTGTCATGAGCTAGGGTTTATTTAGAATTTAGTCATAATAAATGCCACATGGAGGGTCGAGATTGATCACGAGTTATTGAGCTTCAAGGTTGGGATTAGTCAGATTTGCCAGCTCAGCCAATTCGATTACACAATATATGTAACTGACTAACATAATAGAGAAGACATGAATTTACACGGTATCTTCTTCTCCAAAATTCTTCTCCTTCTATCCAATTTCTTCATTCTCAATCTCTTCTAAATCTCTTCTAATTCTTTTCCATTCTGCAATCGAGCTATGGAGCTACTATTCAACTTTCCCATTTTTTGTTAATTCTGTTATTAGCTTAGCTTGTAGTTCAATTCAAATACCAATATAATCAAAATCGTCCCAAAAAATACTTTGTTATTTTAAATCTGTTTGGGATCACTACAGGAACATCTTTCGCAAACCTCATTCCCTTTGTTCCACAGTTTTGCACGGTAAATACCACTCTTCCCCCTTGCAAAATACCCATCCTCTCCCTCTTGTAACCGCACAACCCTACCATTCTTATATTTGGAAGAGTCTTACCAAAACCACCTCCTTAATTATGTTCTGGTACTGGATGGAACATTGCAACTGGTCATCGCATTCTTCTTTGGAAAGATAAATGGATTCACCTTACCTTTCTCTGCACGAATTAATATCTGGCCCTCTCATGTCTCAGGAATTTGATTTATCGCTCTCTTCCTTGTTGAACCATCACACTTGGTGGTTGGACTGTTGTGTTGGGTTTTGAGCCTTTTTCCCTTCCTATGTGGATAAATAAAAGTCCAAGGTTTTGGGTCTTTCTTCCTTTCCTCTATGGATAAATTTAGCCCAAATTTGACTAGCCTACTTTTGCCCATAAGCCCAATATTATGGTGCATATGTAAGACTTTCTTTTAGGTCTTATTTTGAGATATATCACAAGAGATAGAGAGCAGTCATATAGAGAAAAAAGTGAGAAAGTGCAGATTTTCGCACAAGCCCTAGCAGCCAATTTCAAATTGAGATTTCCGCTTCGTTTCTTGTTCGATTGAGCTGATTTTTGGACAGCTTGTTCGTTTCAACTTAATATTTGATTGGGAACTGAAAGAGGGTGATTTGGAGTCCTGTAGCTCCAGATTTCTGCTCGTGAACAGTAGCTGCGGTTTGGTGTTTTTGCTTCCTTTATTTCTCTAGTTTTTGGTGCTATCTTGTAGTTGTGTTGCTCATTGTTTGACACTTTGTTGGTGGCCATTTTGGAGAACATTTTTGTAACTCTTGTTGATTATAGTGGAGCTTTGGCCTTGTGGTTTTTACTCTTCACACCGAAGAGGTTTTCCACGTTAAACTTTAGTGTTTCGTATGTTGATTTATTTTCTTGCTTGGTTGATTTGTTTGCTGTCCCAAACAAATCAACCAAGCAAGAAAGTGGTATCAGAGCAGTGGTTATTGCTGATTATCTATTTGAATGATGAAGTCAAATATGAGCAAGATAGTTTGTTTGAATGGTAGTAATTATCCTACTTGGAAAGGCAAGATGAAAGATCTTCTATATGCATCTACCTGTGTTTGCTTCTAATAAACCCGAATCTATGAATGATGAGGATTGGAAATTTGAGCATTTACAGGTTTGTGGCTATATTCGACAATGAGTTGAAGATAATGTTAGAAATCACATTGTGAATGAGACACATGCCAGAAGTTTGTGGGACAAGCTCTAAACATTATATGCTTCGAAGACTGGAACAATAAATTGTTTCTTTTGAAACAATTGATGAACATCAAGTATAAAGAGGGTACTCATAGTTCTGATCATATTAATGATTTTCAGGGTGTTTTTGACCAGCAGTTCGAAATGGATGTAAAATTTGATGAAGAAATTCAAGGACTATGGCTTCTTAATACTTTGCCAGACTCTTTTGAAAGTCTTCGAGTTTCTTTGACTAATTCTGCTCCCAATGGTGTAGTGACCATGGAATATGCTAAGAGTGGTGTCTTGAATGAAGAGATGAGAAGAAGATCTCAAGGCTCATCTTCTTCTACTTCACACTCCGATGTTTTGGTTACTGAAGACAGGGGAAGAAGCAAGTTTAGAGGTCACAATGATAGAGATAAAAGTAGAGGAAAGTCAAAGTCTAGATTCAAGAATATTACATGTGACTATTGCCACAAGAATGGGCATATCAAGAAATATTGTTTCAAGTACAAAAGAGGTATGAAACAACAAAAGAAAGAAGGCGATAATGAAAATCGTGTTGTTGTTGTTGCTAACGATGACCTTCTTGTTTCTTGTGATGAAAATGCCGTCAATCTTGTTTGCGATGAGTCTAGCTGGTTGTGGATTTTGGTGCTACTTCTCATGTCACGCCCAGGAATGAATTATTTTCTTCTTATACTCTAGGTAATTTTGGGATGTTGAAAATGGGCAATAATCATGAGGTTGCGGTTCTTAGTAGTGGGACTTTTTGTTTGGAAAGTAATAATGGTTCCAAACTAGTTCTCAATAATGTCAAGCATGCTCTAAATGTCCGCTTGAATTTGATTTCTGTTGGATACCTTGATGATGAGGGTTATGTTAATACCCTTGGTGCTGGCCAGTGGAAGCTTACAAGAGGTTCGATGGTGGTAGCCCGTGGTGAGAAGTTGTCTAACTTTTATGTTTTTCAGGGCTCCATTCTCAGAGGATCAATAAATGTGGTGAATAATGATACTTCAGCATTGTTATGGCATAGAAGACTGAGTCATATGAGTGAGAAGGAGATGGACAATTTGGCTAAGAAGAATTTGCTTTCTCGAATTAAACAAGCAAAGTTGAACAAGTGTGTTCATTGCTTAGCCAGTAAACAGAAAATAGTTTCTTTTCAGAGTCATCCACCTTCAAGAAAGTTTGATTTGCTAGAGTTGGTACATTCTGATTTGTGTGGTCCTTTTAAGATGAAGTCTCATGGTGGTGCACTTTACTTTGTGACTTTTATTGATGATCATTCGCGCAAACTTTGGGTATTCTCTTTGAAATCCAAGGATCAGGTTCTTGATGTGTTCAAGAATTTTCAGGCTTTGGTTGAGAGACAGACATGAAAGAAATTGAAATGCATTCGTTCTGATAATGGTGGTGAGTATATTGGTCTTTTTGACAGATATTGCAGAGAGCAGGGTATTCGGCATCAGAAAATTTCTCCGAAGACTCCTCAACAAAATGGTTTAGCAGAGAGGATGAACAAAACTCTTGTTGAGAGGGTTAGATGTATGCTTTCAGATGCTAAGCTTCCAGATTCATTTTGGGCAAAATCACTTAATATTGCTGCCTATGTTATCAATTTATCTCCTACTATTGCTTTGAGTGGTGATGTCCCTGACAGAGTTTGGTCTGGTAAGAATGTTTCTTATGATCATCTTAAAGTTTTTGGGTGTAAAGCCTTTGTGCATGTTCCTAAGGATGAGAGGTCAAAGTTGGACGTTAAAACTAGACAATGTATCTTTGTTGGTTATGGTCAAGATGAATTCGACTATCGTTTCTTTGATCCAGTTGAGAAGAAACTTGTTAGAAGCCGTGATGTTGTGTTTTTTAAAGACCAAACAATTGAAGATCTTGACAAAGTTGATTCTCAAAGCCGTGAGATCCTAGTTGATGTTGATCCAGTTCCTTTGACTATTCCACCAGGTGAAAATCTTCAAGATGATGAAAATCAAGTTGATATTGAAGATGGTGGTCACATTCAGAATGACCAGTATGCCGTTGATGCTCCATTGCAAGACGATGTAGTTGGTGAGGAACCAACTATTATTGATGATCCCGAGAGTTCTCTCAGAAGATCTATTAGAGAGAAAATACCTTCATCTCATTATTCTCCCAATAAGTATGTACTCTTGACTGACGAGGGAGAACCAGAGAGTCTTGATGAGGCCATGGAAAATGAAGAAAAAGAAATGTGGTTTGATGCTATGGAGGATGAAATGAAGTCTCTACATAATAATAATACCTTTGATTTGGTTATGTTGCCTAAAGATCGAAAAACTTTGAAGAACATGTGGATTTTTAGGGTGAAACATGAAGATGGTAACCCAGTTCCACGGTACAAAGCTAGATTAGCTGTGAAGGGCTTTAACCAGAAAAAGGGAATTGATTTTAATGAGATATTCTCTCTAGTTATGAAGATGTCATCCATCCGTGTGGTTCTAGGTTTGGGTGCAAGTCTGGACTTGGAGGTTGAACATATGGATGTTAAAACTGCTTTTCTCCATGGTGACTTGGATGAAGAAATTTATATGGAGCAGCCGAAAGGCTTTGAAGTCGAGGGAAAAGAGAATTATGTTTGCAAGTTGAAGAAGAGCTTGTATGGTTTAAAACAAGCTCCCAGGCAATGGTACAAGAAGTTTGGTTCTTTTATGAGTCGGTAGGGGTTTAAGAAGACTTCTTCAGACCATTGTGTTTTTGTGCAAAAATTCTCTGATGATGACTTCATTATCGTTTTGCTTTATGTTGATGACATACTTGTTATTGGTCATAATACTTGCAGGATTAAAAAGTTGAAGCAAGAGTTGAATAAGTCTTTTGCTATGAAAGACTTGGGATCAGCAAGGCAGATTCTTGGCATGCAGATTGTCCATGATAGAGATGCCAAGAAGTTGTGGTTATCACAAGAGAAGTACATTCAGAAAGTACTTTGTAGATTTAACATGGACAAAACTAAGGTTGTCAGTACACCTTTAGCTATGCACTTCAAATTGAGTACTAAACATTGTCCTTCCAGTGATGGTGAGAAGGAATATATGAATAAAGTTCCTTATGCTTCAGTTGTTGGTAGTTTGATGTATGCAATGGTGTGTACATGACCAAATATTGCTCATGCTGTTGGTATTGTTAGCAGTTTTCTTTCTAATCTAGGGAGAGAGTATTGGAATGCTGTAAAGTGGATTATGAGATATCTTTGTGGCACTTCTAGTCTGAGTTTGTGATTTGGTACAGGGTATCCTATTCTTTGTGGTTATACTGATTCAGACATGGCCGGTGATGTTGATACTCGTAAGTCTACTTCAGGTTACTTGATTACTTTTGCAGGAGGAGTTGTGTCTCAAAACCACTCCCTTAGGACACGACCCTAACCTTTAGTTGGGTTACTATACTATCGACGATTGTTGACACTCATACCGTAGGTTAGTGTCGTTGGTCACGATAAGCATCACCCTCTTGTTCTTAAACTCCTTTCTATCCCTCAGCTTCTCTTCCTCAACCTATTGCACATATACCATTAACTTAGAGATATCCATTTCACCTATCAGCATTGCAGTCCTACCTTCCTTACTCGACATACGAGACAGCCCAACAACAAACAAGCTCATTCTACTCCTCATGTCCGTAACCATCTCCGGAGCATAACGGGATAGTTGGGTGAGCTTCAACCTATACTCATGAACACTCAACGAATCTTGCTTAAGTGTGAGGAACTCTCGTACCTTAGCCTCTTTCAGTTCTCGAGGAAAGAAACTCCCCTAGAAAACCTCATCAAAACATGCCCAACTCGCAGGTGGTGCATCCTTAACTCTACCCTCTTTCCACTGATCAAATAAAGTCCTAGCAATATTCTTCAGTTGATATGCAGCTAGTTCAACTCGCTCGGTGTCGGCAACATGCATGACCTCAAATACCTTCTTCAGTTCCTCAATAAAATTCTCTGGATCCTCAGTAGTGCTCGAACCCGTGAAACTTGGAGGATTCATCCTCAAGAACTCTTGGATCCTAGAAGTATCAGCCACTTCCTGTCTAGCTCCTCTTTGTTTCCCAACTTGGTTGGTCACAACCTGGCTCAACATCTGGATAGCCTCACAAAACTCAGCATTGGTAACTTCTCCTTGAGGTTGCACTTCAGGTGCATTTGGTAACTCTTGTCCCTCAACGTTACGTCTAGCGGGGCGACCTCTGACAGCTCTTCGTGGAGGCATGATTATCTGAAAACACGCGCAAGCAGGAATTATAAGGAAACTTTTTAGAGATCAAACTCTAACGCACAAAATGAGTGTGAAAGAAGTGAGATAATTTTCCTAAGGTGTTGCAGCCTCCTAATTATAGATGTGGTGCACTTCACACCGATAACTAGGACTTTACAAACATGGCTTCATAGACTCCTTAGGACTCTTGAACCTGGATCTGATACGAAGTTTGTCACGCCCTGAGCCTACACCCTGGACGTGGCTGGCACTCGAGAACCAATGCTGGCCCCAAGAGAACCCTTGGCCTGGCTTATTTAACTCAGCAGAAGACTCTATGCATATTTATAATGATCAAAAGCACTATACTCACTTGAATAATAAAATACTGAGAATGCTTAAAAGTCAAACATTCAACTTGACCAAAATGACAACTCAAGTCTTAACATATGAAATGACAATGAAAAGACTAAAGAACTAACATCTGATTGTCTATGAAGCCTCTAAAACAACTGATATGGATGTCGGGACAAACCCCGCGACATCCTAATGAACTAACAAAGTAACTAAAAGCAATAAAAAGAGTCCTCTGGAATGCAAGGAGGCTCACCATTGACTCTGGAGTGCTCACTGGATCAACGATACGCTGGATGCCGATCCTAATTACTTGTGTCTGCATCATTATAAGATGCATGCCAATTGGCATCAGTACATTGAATGTACGAGTATGCAAGTTGGAATGCTAAACACAACATAGGCTTGAAAAGAATCTGAATAACTTACCTGACTCAACTCAACTCAACATAACTGAACACATTTCAATATAAAGAAGTTTAAAACAAGTGCAATATAAAGAAAAACTGTTTAAAACATTATGTCAACTCTGCATGTATGAAAAGATACATATAACTATGAAATGTATGTAAAAATACAATAACCTGTGTATATAAGAAACCAATTACTTTTGTGGGAGTTTCTCTAACCGACAACCATCACTTAAGAGCTATTGTGATGATACAACATTTTTCCTCACGTTGCCAGGGCCGTCCTATACATTGCCAGGGGTATAGAACCTGAACTACTAAGTGGATCCACTAGTCTATACTAAAAATCACTAAAGTAATCATCTAAAAAGTATGACCCTTTTCTACACATAATGGCTATATGGTTTATGGGGACTATGAGTTGTTTGAACTCTCCCCCATATCGGTGCTCAATACTACTCCCAAAAATGATATATGCTCTTATGTTTAAAACATACTTCTTTCTGTTATTTGAGATTAGTGCTAAAAAACTTAGGTCAAAGGCTATCTTGGAAATCATAGTTTCCTCTCTTGCTTCATTTAGAAAGTGATTACTCTTTTCTGAAAACTAGCCCAATGGCTCTTTGGAAATCGAGGTTTCCTTTCTTGTTTAAATGTGAAAACATTTTAAACCCTTTGGGAATACATAGTCCCCATATACTTTTGAAGAAATGAACTTCAAATTTTACTCTTTAATCTTTACTCAACTTGAACTTTAAGTCTTAAAACAAAGTTAAAACATTTGGAAAAGACTTTTTGAAAACTTTAAAGGACTTCTGTTGACTTGCTTCATAACTTCTAACTTGACTCTTAACTTTCCTTGAATTGAATTATAGATTCAAGGATTGTGATTTGTGATAGGAAAGATCTCATGATGTTTAGGAATGATTTTAGATAGCTAAACATGAGAAAAGAGCAAGAAATCACTATTTGAGGGTGGGTCCACGACGCGGAGAAGTATTTAAATTTTTGGTTCGAAAATGAATTTTGAGGCAGAACAGTACGTGACCTCTCCCTTCTGCGAAACAAATTTTCCCAAATCTGGGGAGCTGATCCGCAACGCGGAGGCACTTCCCAGATTCGCCCGATGAAAATCCTTCTTCGTTTTCCAGCTCTAAACCGTCTAAACTCCATTGGTTTCCCCCCAAACACTTAGAATCATTTATACCCTCAAATAACATCAGATTCTACTCGAAAACACAACTATAAACGTGAATCAATCTCAAGAAAACTCCAACAACACAACCCACAAGGATCCAAATGAACTTCATCAAGAATTCAAGGGATTTACTTTCAAATCAATATACTTTGCTGAAATTGAATCAAGTTGGGCACATGGGTGATCTAACCCAACACTATGTGATCTCACATACCTTGTAGGGATCACCCCCGACGAAATCCACAAACTAAACTCAACGATCTTGACGAATCTTGTTTCTCTTCTCCTTTCTCCTCTTCTTTTCTCTTTTCTCCAAGCCCCAACATATTTCGGTAAAAGCGTAAACTGATCTAATTCTGATTATACCCTAGCTTAATTACCAATAAATAAATAAAATAATTGGGCAAGGAAAAGAAAAAACTACCCTTTAAAAATCCGGATTGGACTTTCCTTATTCCAACAGCCCAACTTCCAAAGAGCATAACTCACTCATACGAACTCGGAATTGTGCAATCTCGGCGGCGTTGGAAATATAATTCCAAGATATTTCCTACCATATCTTGAAGTACCTCTAAATCATCCTTAGCTAGAAGTTATGGTCGTTTGAAGTTGGCCAAAACTCAACTTATTTTAACTTGACAAAATTTCCATATTTTCATTCTTTCCAAAAATTACTATTTTCTATTATTAGCTTCTTCCTAGTTATTTCAAATTGCGAGATGTTACAGTAGTAATCTTACCACAATTTGTATTTCATAAATTTCATGATTTTTACACGGTTCATAAAGTAAATGTGTTACTGAATGTTTTGAACTTGCATGTGGGACAAGTATTTTACTTGATATGATACTGAAAAGATTATTTGAGATGATTTCATTTTTATAAGATATGATTACCTTTATTGGAAGAACTTTTCACTTATTTGAGAAATGGTATTTTGACATGTGATTGTTAAACTTTGAAATGGTATGATTTGATAAGATTTAAATGTTCGGTTTGATTTTGAAATGCTTGTACAGATTACAAGAAAAGAATAAATGATAATAGACCTTGATGAATCCCGTAGCTAACGGTGGGATCGTTAGACTTGGTGCACCTTGTAGTTATAGATTACCGATAAATCCCTTGCTAGTGGGAAGGTAGAACTAGCATACTGTTACCGATATCCCTCGAGTAGGGATCTACTGGTAAGAATATTTAACTCCTTTATGAGGAGTTCACTATTACTATTACTTCTTAAAGAGAAGGCCACACTGATTACATGATTCATCCTTGGAAACCTCCCAGCTATAAAATTTGATATGGAAATATTTTTCTGAGTTTACTATTAAGTATTTACCTTGATTTTGCATCTATGAGGCAAATAAGTTTGAATATTGTTTTTGTTTCTGAAAGGGCATTATTATACTTACTGAGTGTGGTTAAGTGTTATTACTTACTGAGCTAGCATCTCACTCCTCGCTAATTGTTATACAGAGAACTCATGTGGTATTGAAGAGGATTTCATTAACTAGAGAGCGTGATTTGGTAGTATCTGGTGAGCCCCGCATTGCTTCGCGTGGCAAGAGAACTAGTGATTAGCTACAGTTCATTTAGTTTCTTTAAAAAATCGTAGAGTCGCTCCATTTGTCATTCCTTTGATTTGAGTCATGATTAGTCCTTTGTATTGTAGTCAAGTGACTAGTTTGGAACTTCTTTTTTATAATTTGGAGATGAATTAGGTTTATTGCGTGACAATTAGATCATTGAAGGATATTATGTCGTGGCTGATAGTTGCTATTGGTTGTGTTGTGAATTTTTGAGACATGAAAAATTTAGGATAGGCCTAAAAACAAAGGAAACACTGCTCGATTTTCTATAGATTTATGTTAAGGCTTGCTTTGGGATTCTTTCCCCTTAGCGCCAGTCACAGACCTAATTCGGATCATGACAAAGTTGGTATCAGAGCCTAAGTTATTCCTATGATTTATGGAGCACACGTTAGTAGTAGAATCTCAATTATGGTTATGTTGCTGGCCATTTCTATAATCGTGATTCTGCGAGGACGTGATAGGATGTGTCTGTCTTTATTTCTCATTCCTCATGTATGTGACTTATAGGGTCAACTAGATGAATGTAACATTGTTTATCTTTCCATCGCATGTCTTGAACTTAGTTACCCGATTACAAGAATAGTCCAAAGGTTTCACTGTGTAAACGTCTGTCTCTTCCAATTAAGGGGAGCTTACTTAAGTAGTTGAAAGGTCCAAGAAAGAGGTTGTTATGCCACTTTGAGAGATTTTTGTGCACATATGTGAAATGTAATATATGTCTTTTCTGGAAAGAGCACTACTCTGTCACTATAGCAATATGAGAATATTCCTGTTAACACACGTATGTTCCTGTAATGACTTAGAGATATTAATGGACATAATGAATGGAGTCAGGCAGCAAATAGGTCCCAAGACATCTTCAATCAGCTACAAAGATTCAGACTTTCAAAAAAAAATATGCTTAGGAGTTTCTAAAGATGAAACCTCCAAGATTCGTAGGTTCTAACAACTCAAAGACCCTTAGAGATTTTTGGTAAAGATTCTTGGGTGAAATACTTAAAGCTTTATTAGCTCTAGCACATTCCAACAAGAGTACTGTAGATTTGACAACGTTCAGACGATGAACATGACCAAGTACATGGCATGCTATTATACTATTCGGAATACTAGTATGAGAACACCACCAACTTGAGGAGATTCAATAGTTTATTTATGAATTATTGCTTCTTGACCGTTAAAAGTGAGTAACTTGATAAGAGGTTTAAGAAATTAGTTCAAAAAGATGGATTGAACTGATACATTATTCTAGATTTTTTGATTGGCTAGGTATGATCCCTACTTATTATCTAATGAAGTATTTTCAGATTTAGAGATTTGTTGAAAGGTTGGTTAGCCCTTTAAATAACCTTATATATGAAGACGTTAACCTACTTTGAGGTAGTTGACATTTTTTAAAAAGGATTGGAAATATATAACGTGATTAGTAGACGATCAAATATTCATTCAAAAGGCCAAAACTAAGAAATCCTTCTATGGGAATTGTAGTAAAGAGTTGGAAATTGTGAATGCTCAAGACATTGGGCAATACTTTTATTGGTTTCTAATCCTGTGGGATATTTTTCTTTTGTTCGACATGTATAAAACGCTTGTCAAGATAGAATTGAGAGAAAGGATAGCATAACTAATCAGATCATATTTATATGGTTTAATTAATATGTCATTGTTTGTGAATGAGTTATTTTCCTCTAAGAATACTCTCATATGTCATGAGAAGATAGTTTAGTTGGGAATCAATGAATATGTTGTTTTCAAAAGAGGAAAGAAGAAGAGAATGGGAGTTACAATAATAGGAAATGTTTTATCTTTTATTGTTCTGACTTAGTGGCCAGTGAAGAAAAATTCATATGCTTTCTATCTATGGTAAAATAAATGGTATGTGGTAAGGCATGGAATAGACCATACACCTAGTTGGAAACGTGCCATTAGAGAGAGAATTAAATGATGTGTTTTCTATGGATTTGCTTCTATTACCTCCCATACAAGAATTAGATTTTTGTTAATGATTTGGCACCTGACCCCTAGCCCATTTTGATACCTCCATATCATTTGATATCAATGTATTAAAGTGAACTAAGAAATAATTGGCGGACCTACTGAAAAGTGCTTTATAGGACTCAATTGTACACAAATACCTTGTAAAAAAAGGGCCCAATACTTGGGAATATTATTGACTACTAATAGTTGAACTATATAACGATATGCAATAAGTAACGACTGGCTCATATAAATGACCTAATTGATTTTTTTCATGGAGCCGTATAATTCTCAAATATTGATCTTTTGGTTGGTTCCCATAAGTCCAGAATTGGCAGAAATATTTTAAGATAGCTTTCAAAACCTCGACAGAGGCATTAAAAAGTTTTATGCGATATCTTTTGCATTGACATATGCTCCCGCTGTTGTACAAACATTACTTGAAATATATGTGCCAATGGATAGTGATCGTACATGAGTATATTCTCATGGCTAGAATGAACACAATGATTGTCTCAATACTTTGGATTAAACTATACAAGAACTCACCCTTTTTGAGCTTGACGGTCTTCAACAAATGTTTGTTGGAGGATGTCTTTAGAAGGATAGTGTAACTGACCAAGTTAGCACTAAAAAAAATATACAAAAAAAATATTCAAAGTTCTTGTGGATAAAAGAATTTGAGTAGAGCTTACGAAAGTTCAAGACCTATGGACCACCATACCAATGTTAGTGCTACTTTAGATTATGGAGTATTCATTGTGCTTAGTGATGCTTTGAAGGTGAAATTAGGATATGTTTGCATATAAAGTGGTCATGTAATAGTTTATGTTTTTAGTACACTAAATGAGAAAGTGCAAAACAATGACACTCATAAATTGAAGATAGTCTCAATGATATTTGTTGTAGAGGTTTTATATGTGATATTTATACAATGAAACCAACGAGAGTCATCCAGACTACAAGAGCTTGGTATTTAGGTTTGGCAGAAAAATTTAACTCTTCAACTTACCCCATTAGAGGAAACTACACTATGATTGTAAAAAATTACAATTGGGTGTCATCTAGAAAATGGCAATGTTAAGACAGATGCATTGCGAAGAAAATCCATGAGCTAGTTGACATATAGCTCTTGTGGAAAGAATTTTGACCTAAGATGTGTACTCACTCAAGGGTATGGATATCAAATTAGTGTGAGGAACTTAGAGACGTTATTGGTTTATGTTCAGGGGAAGTCTTCATTGGTAGAGCACATCGAGATCACCAAACACAAGGATTATAATTGTGTGAATATTGAAATTAGGTTATAGTGAGTAAAGACATGGACATGAGTATCGACAATATGTCGCTTTTGGACTAACTGGCCGATTATAATAATGAACATAGATGATGTGAGAGAGGTTGTTCTTCAAGAAGCTATAACTCTTAATACATTGTAGATCCTGGATCTACTAAGACACCTGAAGCAAGTGTACTGGTGGGAACTTCTAAAAAATGATATTGCTAACTTCATTTCTAGTGGCTGACTTGTGAACAAATTAAAGATGAGTATAAGCAACTAACATGATTACTACTACAATTTAAGATTCTAGAATGGAAATAGAAAGGAGTTACTAAATGTTTCCACAAAAATGTATTGCGATTTGAGAGAAATGTATTAGTGGAATGGCATGAACAAGTGCATTGCAGAGTTTGTTGCTAAGTGTCCAAATTGCCAACAGGTGAAAGTAGAGCACCAAAGGCCCGGTGGTTTGGCTCAGAATATAGAACTTCCAGAATGGAAGTGTGAGATGATCAATATGAATTTCATCACGAGTTTGCCAAGGTCTCGCAGACAACATGATTCTATTTGGGTGAATATTGTCGACAGAATGACAAAATCAACCCACTTTTTACCGGTAAAGACTACCCATTCAACAGAGGATTATGCCAGGTTATATATTCAAGAGGTGGTAAGACTTCATAGGGTCCCAGTCTCCATTATTTCAGATAGAGGTGCACAATTTACTACACAGTTCTGGAAATCTTTACAGAAAGGTTTGGGTTCAAAGGTGAACTTGAGTACTGCTTTTTATCCTCAAACAGATGGGCAAGCAGAGCGCACCATTCAAAATTTAAAAGATAAGTTGAGGGCTTGTGTGATTGATTTCAAAGGGAATTAGGATGATCACCTACCTCTCATCGAGTTTGCTTAGAACAACAGTTACCACTCTAGCATCCAAATGGCTCCTTATGAAGCTCTTTATGGGAGAAGATGCAGATATCCTATTGGATGGTTTGAAGTTGGTGAAGCAGGGTTGAGAGGACCAGATTTAGTTCATCAAGGTATGGAAACAGTGAAAGTAATTCAAGAGAGATTGAAAACAGTACAGAGTCATCAGAAATCCTACACTGATGTTAGGAGAAGGGCGTTAGAGTTCAAAGTAGATGATTGGGTATATTTGAAAGTTTCATCCATGAAAGGTGTTCTCAGATTTGGTAAGAAGGGGAAACTTAGTCCCCGGTATATTGGAACTTATCGCATAGCCAAGAGGATTGGCAGTGTAGCTTACGAGTTGGAGCTACCACAGGAATTAGCAGCGGTTCATCTGGTATTTTACATCTCTATGTTGAAGAAGTGCATGAGAGATCCTTCATTGATAGTGCAAACTGATAATGTTGAGATTAAGGATAATTTATCTTATGAGGAGATTCCGATATAGATTTTAGATCGCCAAGTTCGGAAGTTGAGAACAAAAGAGGTCGCATCAGTCAAAGTCCTTTGGAGGAACCAATTCATTGAAGAAGCTACTTGGGAAGCTGAAAAGGATATGAAGAAGAGATATCCACATCTCTTTGAATCCAGAGAAAATTCAGATCAAGGTACTAATTCTCTTCTTAGTACTAGCTAAATTATGATTATGCATGTTGTTATATGATGTTGTCTGTTTAGTGTTGAACTTGATGTTACTACCATTAGCTTAGTGCAATAAAGCTCATTTGAGGACGAATGTTCCCAAGAGGGAGATATTGTAACATCTCACACCTAGAAACGACTATAAAGAGTTTAAAATATGAAAATATTGATTTTGGAAAGAATAAGGAAATCTGGAAATTTTGTCTAAGTTAAGAAAGTGAGTTTTGGCCATTTTCAAACGGCCATAACTCCTATATCAGGAGGAGTTATGAGTAGATCTTGATATGGTTGGAAATACCTTGGAGATATCTTTCCAACACTGCTGAGATTGCATGATTTTTATATGGTATGAGTGAGATATACCTTTCGGAAGTTCGGCTGTTGGATTGAGGAAAGTCCCAATCCGGATTTAGGAAAGAGCAAACTAGTCTTTTCTCTAATTAATTTACTAATTTGATTTCAGGGATTTATTGGGGTAAAAACATGACTTAGTCAGTTTGGAGAATTGAGAAATACGCTTAGGGCTTGGAGAAGAGAGAAAAGAAGAAAGAAAGGGAGAAAAAGGCAAGAATTCGTCCAGATCATCCAAGCTTGCGAGTGGAATTCGTCGGTGGTGATCCCTATTAAGGTATGTGAGATATTTTCATGTTGGGTTAGTTCACCCACACACCAACTTGTTTCAATCCAATTGTTTTGAGTTGTTTAGATGTTGAAGAAGTAGGTTCTTGAAGAACAAATTGTAGAATTTTTGTTGGTTGAGTTGTTGATGCTTGGGGGTGAGTTGATTCATGTTTCCGAGTTGTTTTTCGAGTTAGATTGGTTGTACATTGAGGGTATAATTGATCCTAAGTTTTTGGGGGAAGGAACTATTGAAGTTAGGGAGGTTTAGAGAGGAAGAACGGAAGAGAAAAGTCGGAAGTCACTGGGCAAAACGGCTGGGGCGCCGCGCCGGCCAGAGCGCCACAAAAACTTCTCTAAAGTTTGGCCTCTGGCATGTCGCGCCAGCCAGACTTCTCTGAAGTTGGAGGGCTGGCGCCCTGCTCCTCTCAGAGCGCCACATACGCTAGTTCTACCCATTCGTTCCCCACCTTTTCGTACTTGTTCCTAAGCGATGTACCTATTTTTCTAGTTGTTTCCAACACTCTAAGGTACATCTAACCATCATGAAATCATCTGTAAACATGAGATCATGAACCTTGAACCTATAATCCAATTCAAGGAAAGTTAAGATCAAAGTAAAAGAAGTTAAGAGTCAAGTCTAGAAGTTAAGAAGTAAGTCAAAGCAAAGTTTCTTAAAGTTTTCAATAATCTTTAACAAACATTTTAACTTCGTTTTTTAGGCTCAAGTTTCAAGTTAAGCAAAGTATAAAGAGTTGAGTTCATTTCTCAAAAAACTATAAGGGGATTAAATATTCCTAAACAGTTTATAAATGTTTTCACATTTGAGCAAGAAAGGGAACATCAATTCCAAGAGAGCTTTTGAGTTAAGTTTTGAGTAATTATCTCAATTCAAAGAAAGTGTTTTGTTTTTACAAACATACGAGCTAAGTACATTTTGGGAGTAGTATTGAGCACCGATATGGGGATGCGAGTTCATATTAACTCAAGTCTCCATAAACCATGTAGCCATCATGGGTAGTAAATGATCATACTTTTTAGATGACTCCTTAAGATGCTTTTAGGATAGACTAGTGGATCCAGTAAGTGAAGCATTTTATATGAAGGCAAAATATAGGACAGTTCTGGCAGCGTGGGCAAGACGCTGTGTCACCACTTAGGCTCGTATGTTGTCGGTTAGAGAATCTCCCACAAAAGTTATATTAATTTTGTATTTAAGTAAAATTGAGTTTGTTATTGCTTTATCTTTAACGAACTAAGTTGTTTACACTGTTTGACAAGCTTTATATATATTGCATGTGTCTTACTGCTTTATATTTAGTTCAGTTGTTTATGAGTTAAACAGAGACAATATAAGCGTTCCTTTGTACTCCTTTCAAGCTTAAGTTGTTGTTTAGCTTTTCAACTCGCATACTCGTACATTCAATGTACTGATGCCAGTTGGCCTGCATCTTATTATGATGCAGACACAGGTAACCAGGATCAACATCCAGCACGCTGTTGATCCAGTTAAGCACTCCAAAATTAGTGGTGAGCCTCCTTTCATTCCGGAGGACTCTGTTATTTCACTTTCCTAGTTTTTCTTTATTAGGATGTTGTGGGTCTGTCCCAACATCCATCTCAGTATTATAGATGCTTTATAGACAGTCAGACAATTAGTATTGAGTCTCTCATTTATGTATTTGCAGATACTTTGTTTTGATACATAAGTTGCTATTTTGGCTAAGATGTTATCATTTAAACTATTGCATTGAGTTTATTCTGTTGAGTTAAGTCTTCCGCTAAGTTAAGTAAGCCAGGGCAAGGGTCCGCTTGGGGCCAGCTATGGTCTCCGAGTGACGACCACGTCCAGGGTATAGGCTCGAGGCGTGACAAACTTGGTATCAGAGCACAGAGTTGAAGTCTCCTAGGGAGTCTGTGAAGCCGTGTCAGTAGAGTCCTAGTTATCGGTGTGAAGCGCGCCATATCTATAATTAGGAGGCTACAAAATTTAGGAAATTCTTCACTTCCTTCATATCCATCTCGTGCGTTAGAGTTTATCTCTAAAAAGTTTCCCTCTAATTCGTGCTTGTGCGTGTTACAGATGACCATGTCTCCACGAAGAGAAGCACGAGGTCGTCCAACTAGGAGAAATGTTGAACCACAAGATCAAGGGGTACCTAATGCAACGTGCAACCTCAGGACGGGGTCACTAATGCTAAATTCCGTGAGGCTATCCGGATGCTAAGCCAAGCTGTGTCTAACTAGGTTGGGAAGCCAAGAGGACCAAGACAAGATGAGGCTGACACTTCGAGGATTCGTGAATTCTTAAGAATGAATCCTCCTAGTTTCACTGGTTCGGTCACTACTGAGGATCCGAATTTTTTTATTGAGGAGCTGAAGAAGGTATTCGATGTGATGCATGTGGCAGATACTGAGCGAGTTGAACTAGCTGCATATCAACTGAAGGATGTTGCTAGAACATGGTTCGATCAGTGGAAAGGGGACGACCTGAGAATGTACCACCTGCTAGTTGGGCTTGTTTCGAGAAAGCCTTCTTGAGGAGTTTGTTTCCCCGAGAATTGAAGGAGGCTAAAGTACGAGAGTTTCTTACACTGAAACAAGATTCCTTGAGTATGCATGAGTATGGGTTGAAGTTCACCCAGCTATCCCGCTATGCTCCTGAAATGGTTAAGGACATGAGGAGCAAAATGAGCTTGTTTATTGCTGGCTTGGGTCATCTGTCAAGAAAAGAGGGCAGGGCAGCGATGCTGATAGGTGACATGGACATATCAAGGTTGATGGTTCATGTGCAGCAGGTTGAGGAAGAGAAGCTGAGAGACAGAGAAGAGTTCAGAAGTAAGAAAGCGAAGACGGGGAATGAGTCTGGGCAGCAGAAAGGCAATGTGAATCGTTCGTCATTTCAGCAGAAGCAAAAGGGGCCTGCTCCATCATCTGCTAGTGCACCTGCACCTCAAAACAAAGACGAATATTATAATCAGAATTCGCAGAACTTTAGATCTAAACCAACGCAGTCCCAGGGTAGTGTGGCACAAAGAGGTAGTTGGGCTCCTGCATGTGCTAAGTGTGGGAGAACCCACCCAGGTAAGTGTCGTGATGGCTTGGCAGGTTATTTCAAGTGTGGACACGAGGGACACTTCTTGAAAGAGTGTCCTAAGAATAAGCAATGTAGTGGAAATCCAGGCAATAGAGTCCAGTCTTCATCAGTTGCTCCACCAGACAGAGCTGCACCTAGAGGAGCTACTTCTGGTACTGGCGGAGGAGCAAACCGCCTTTATGCAATCACCAGTCGCTAAGAGCAAGAGAACTCTCCAGATGTTGTCACTGGTATGATCAAAGTCTTTGTTTATGATGTTTACGCTTTGCTAGACCCAGGAGCAAATTTATCTTTTGTGACCCCTTATGTTGCAAATAAGTTTGATGTTATCCCTGAGAAACTTTGTGAACCTTTCTGTTTTTCTACACCTATTGGGGAGTCTATTCTTGCTGAGCGAGTTTATCGTGATTGTGTCATTTCCATCAATCACAGAGACACCATGGCTGATTTAGTTGAATTAGACATGGTATATTTCAATGACATTCTAGGTATGGATTGGCTTCATGCCTGTTATGCATCAATAGATTGTAGAACTTGAGTTGTCAAGTTTCAAATTCCTAATGAGCCACTCATAGAGTGGAGTAGTAGTTCAGCTGTGCCTAAGGGTTGTTTCATTTCATACCTTAAGGCAAGAAAGTTAGTTTCAAAGGGTTGTATCTATCACTTAGTCTAAGTTAATGACTCAAGTGTTGAAGTGCCTCCCATTCAGTCAGTTCCTATAGTAAGAGAGTTTCCAGAAGTCTTTCCTGATGATCTACCCGGAGTCCCTCCTGAGAGAGAAATAGACTTTGGTATAGACATCATTCCAGATACTCATCCTATCTCTATTCCGCCATATAGAATGACACCAACAGAGTTGAAAGTGTTGAAAGAGCAGTTGAAAGATCTCCTAGATAAGGGTTTCATTCGACCAAGTGTCTCACCTTGGGGTTCTCCGGTCTTATTTGAGAGAAAGAAAGACGGTTCCCTTAGGATGTGTATAGATTACCGTCAATTAAATAAGGTTACCATCAAGAATAAGTATCCTCTTCTAAGGATAGATGATTTATTTGATCAACTTCAGGGTACCACATGTTTTTCAAAAATTGACCTCAGATCAGGCTACCATAAGTTGAAAGTTAGGGAATGCGACATTCCAAAGACAACATTCAGGACTAGATATGGTCATTATGAGTTCTTGGTCATGTCCTTTGGTTTGACCAATGCACCAACAACGTTCATAGATCTTATGAACAGAGTCTTCAAACCTTATTTAGATATGTTTGTTATCGTCTTCATTGATGACATACTAATCTATTCAAGGAATGAAGAAGATCGTGCTAGTCATCTTAGAATAGTTTTTCAAACCTTGAAAGATAAGGAGTTGTATGCCAAGTTCTCTATGTGTGAGTTTTGGCTTGAGTCTGTGGCATTCTTGGGCCATATTATTTCCGGTGATGGTATTCGAGTTGACACTCAGAAAATTGAGGCAGTGCAGAATTGGCCTAGACCCACATCTCCAACTGATATTAGGAGTTTCTTGTGCTTGGCTGGCTATTATAGGAAATTTGTAGAGGGGTTCTCATTTATTTCGTCTCCTTTGACCAAGTTGACTCAGAAGACAGTGAAGTTCAATGGTCTGAAGCTTGTGAGAAGAGCTTTCAGGAATTTAAGAAGAGGTTAACTAGTGCCCCAATTTTGACCTTATTAGAGGGTACTAAGGTTTTGTGGTGTATTGTGATGCATCCAGAGTTGGTTTGAGTTGTGTGTTAATGTAGAATGGCAAGGTGATAGCTTATGCCGCCAGACAGTTGAAAGGTTCATGAGAAGAATTATCCAACCCATGACTTAGAGTTGGCTACTGTAGTTTTTGCCTTGAAGATTTGGCGACACTACTTGTATAGTGTTCATGTTGATATATTCATTGATCACAAGAGCTTGCAATATGTGTTCACTAAGAAGGAGCTCAGTCTCAGACAGAGGAGGTGGTTGGAAATACTCAAGGATTATGACATGAGTATTCTTTACCACCCAGGTAAGGCTAATGTTAGTGATGATGCTTTAAGAAGGTTATCTATGGGTAGTATCACCCATGTTGAGGAACAAAAGAGGGAGTTAGCCAATGATGTGCACAGACTTGCACCCTTGGGAGTCAGATTTATGGATTCCACAGAAGGAGGAATAGTGGTGACGAATGGGGTTGAATCATCACTAGTGTCAGAAGTGAAGGAAAAGCAAGACCAAGACCCCATTTTGCTCGACTTGAGGGCAAATGTTCAAAAGCAAAGAGTGTTAGCTTTTGAACAAGGGGGAGATGGTGTATTGAGATATCAAGGTAGATTATGTATACCAATGGTGGATGAACTTCAGGAGAGAATCATGGAGGAAGCTCATAGCTCCAGATATCCCATTCATCTGGGTTCCACAAAGATGTATCGCGATTTGAGAGAAATGTATTGGTGGAATGGCATGAAGAAGGGCATTGCAGAGTTTGTTGCTAAGTGTCCAAATTGCCAACAGGTGAAAGTAGAGCACCAAAGGCCCGGTGGTTTGGCTTAAATTATAGAACTTCTAGAATGGAAGTAGGAGATGATCAATATGGATTTCATCATAGGTTTGCCAAGGTCTCGCAAACAACATGATTCTATTTGAGTGATCTACTTTTTATCGGTAAAGACTAGCCATTCAACAGAGGATTATGCCAGGTTATATATTCAAGAGGAGGTAAGACTTCATGGGGTCCCAGTCTCTATTATTTCAGATAGAGGTGCACAATTTACTGCACAGTTCTGAAAATGTTTTCAGAAAGGTTTGGGTTCAATGGTGAACTTGAGTACCGCTTTTCATCCTCAAACAGATGGGCAAGCAGAGCGCTCCATTTAGACTTTAGAAGATAAGTTGAGGGCTTGTGTGATTGATTTCAAAGGGATTTAGGATGATCACCTACCTCTCATCGAGTTTGCTTAGAACAATAGTTACCACTCTAGCATCCAAATGGCTCCTTATGAAGCTCTTTATGGATGAAGATGCAGATATCTTATTGGATGGTTTGAAGTTGGTGAAGCAGGGTTGATAGGACCAAATTTTGTTCATCAAGGTATGGAAAAAGTGAAAGTAATTCAAGATAGATTGAAAACAACACAGAGTCATCTGAAATCCTACACTGATGTTAGGAGAAGGGCGTTAGATTTCAAAGTAGATGATTGGGTATATTTGAAAGTTTCATCCATGAAAGGTGTTATCAGGTTTGGTAAGAAGGGGAAGCTTAGTCCCCGGTATATTTGACTTTATCGCATAGCCAAGAGGATTGGCAGTGTAGCTTACGAGTTGGAGCTACCACAGGAATTAGCGGCGGTTCATCCGGTATTTTACATCTCTATGTTGAAGAAGTGCATAGGAGATCCTTCATTGATAGTGCAAATTGAAAATGTTGAGATTAAGGATAATTTATCTTATGAGGAGATTCCGGTCTAGATTTTAGATCGCGAAGTTCTCAAATTGAGAACAAAGGAGGTCGCATCAGTCAAAGTCCTTTGGAGGAACCAATTTATTGAATAAGCTACTTGGAAAGCTGAAGAGGATATGAAGAAGAGATATCCACATCTCTTTGAATCCAGAGAAAATTCAGATCAAGGTACTAATTCTCTTCTTAGTACTTGCTAAATTATGAGTATGCACATTGTTACTTGATGTTGTTTGTTTAGTGTTGAACTGGATGTTACTACCCTTAGCTTAGTGCAATAAAGCTCATTCGAGGATGAATGTTCCCAAGAGGGAGATATTGTAACATCTCGCACCTAGAAACCACTATAAAGAGTTTAGAATATGAAAATATTGATTTTGGAAAGAATAAGGAAATCTGGAAATTTTGTCTAAGTTAAGAAAGTGAGTTTTGACCATTTTCAAACGGCCATAACTCCTTTATTAGGAGGATTTATGAGCAGATCTTGATATGGTTGGAAATCCCTTGGAGATATCTTTCCAACACCGCTGAGATTGCACGATTTTTACATGGTATGAGTGAGATATACCTTTCGAAAGTTTGGCTGTTGGATTGAGGAAAGTCCCAATTCGGATTTAGGAAAGAGCAAACTAGTCTTTTCTCTAATTAATTTACTAATTTGATTTTAGGGATTTATTGGGGTAAAAACATGACTTAGTCAGTTTGGAGAATTGAGAAATACGCTTAGGGCTTGGAGAATAGAGAAAAGAAGAAAGAAAGGGAGAAAAATGCAAGAATTCGTCCAGATCATCCAAGCTTGCGAGTGGAATTTGTCGGGGGTGATCCCTATTAAGGTATGTGAGATCTTTTCATGTTGGGTTAGTTCACCCACACACCAACTTGTTTCAATCCAATTGTTTTGAGTTGTTTAGATGTTGAAGAAGTAGGTTCTTGAAGAACAAATTGTAGAATTTTTGTTGGTTGAGTTGTTGATGCTTGGGGGTGAGTTGATTCATGTTTCCGAGTTGTTTTTCGAGTTAGATTGGTTGTATATTGAGGGTATAATTGATCCTAAGTGTTTGGGGGAAGGAACTATTGAAGTTAGGGAGGTTTAGAGAGGAAGAACGGAAGAGAAAAGTCGGAAGTCGCTGGGCAAAAGGGTTGGGGCGCCGCGCCTGGAAGAGTGCCACAATAACTTCTCTAAAGTTTGGCCTCTGGCATGTCGCGCCAGCCAGACTTCTCTGAAGTTGGAGGGCTGGCTCCCCGTGCCTCTCAAAGCGCCACGGACGCCAGTTCTCCCCATTCGTTCCCCACTTTTTCGTACTTGTTCCTAAGCGATGTACCTATTTTTTCTAGTTGTTTTCAACACTCTAAAGTACATCTAACCATCATGAAATCATCCGTAAACATGAGATCATGAACCTTGAACCCATAATCCAATTCGAGGAAAGTTAAAATCAAAGTCAAAGAAGTTAAGAGTCATGTCTAGAAGTTAAGAAGCAAGTCAAAGCAAAGTTTCTTAAAGTTTTCAAGAGTGTTTAACAAACGTTTTAACTTCGTTTTTTAGGCTCAAGTTTCAAGTTAAGCAAAGAGTAAAGAGTTGAGTTCATTTCACAAAAAGCTATAAGGGGACTAAGTATTCCTAAACAGTTTATCAATGTTTTCATATTTGAGAAAGAAAGGGAACATCGATTCCAAGATAGCTTTTAAGCTAAGTTTTGACTAATTATCTCAATTCAAAGAAAGAGTTTTGTTTTTACAAACATACGAGCTATGTGTATTTTGGGAGTAGTATTGAGCACCGATATGGGAATGCGAGTTCATATTAACTCAAGTCTCCATAAACCATGTAGCCCTCTTGGGTAATAAATGATCATACTTTTTAGATGACTCCTTAAGATTCTTTTAGCATAGACTAGTGGATCCACTAAGTTAAGCGTTCTATATGAAGACAAAGTATAGGATAGTTCTTACAGCGTGGGCAAGACGCTGTATCACCACTTAGGCTCATAGTGGTGGTTGTCGGTTAGAGAATCTCCCACAAAAGTTATATTACTTTTATATTTAAGTATAGTTGAGTTTCTTATTGCTTTATCTTTAACGAACTAAGTTGTTTACACTGTTTTACAAGATTTATATATATATATATATATATATATATATATATATATATTACATGTGTCTTACTGCTTTATATTTAGTTCAGTTGTTCATGAGTTAAACATAGCCAAGGTAAGCGTTCCTTTGTACTCCTTTCAAGCTTAAGTTGTTGTTTAGCTTTCCAACTCGCATACCCGTACATTCAATGTACTGATGCCAGTTGGCCTGCATCTTATTATGATGTAGACACAGGTAGCCAGGATCAGCATCCAGCATGCCGTTGATCCAGTTGAGCACTTCAATGTCAGTGGTGAGCCTCCTTGCATTCTGAAGGACTCTGTTATTTCGCTTTCCTAGTTTTGCTTTATTAGGATGTTGTGGGGTCTGTCCCAACATCCATCTCAGTATTATAGAGAATTCATAGACAGTCAGAAGTTAGTATTGAGTCTCTCATCTATGTATTTGCAAATACTTTGTTTTGAGACATAAGTGACCATTTTGGCTAAGATGTTATCATTTAAACTATTGCATTGAGTTTATTCTGTTGAGTTAAGTCTTTCGCTGAGTTAAGTAAGCCAGGCCAAGGGTCCGCTTGGGGCCAACAGTGGTCTCCGAGTGCTGGCCACGTCCATGGTGTAGGCTCGGGGTGTGACACTAAGCATACATCAGAAGAATAAGCCATAAGCCTATTAAATATATAGATCATCATAACATAAGAGGAACATACCATGAATACCCTCAAAGCATACTTGTTGAATGCATGGGTAAGATCCCATACTCTCACTCATACTAAGTAGGCTTCTTAAGTACCCATATTCCATAATTCATATTCTATTTCATACTACTACCATATTGGGGACATAAGCCTTAACCGACATAGAACATGTGAGCTTAACATGGAATCCGGTGTCTACCCCACACCGAAAAGGGGTTGTTCTACTTGCCGAGGGTACAACCACACTCTTAGATTAGGTGGATCCAATAGCTAAGTAACCTATGTTGGCACATAGTTATGGGATAAAGAGATTGTTACTAGAAACCCGAACTCAACTAAGGTAGAAGGTTTCCATCTAATGAGATACATGCATGAGTGTGTATATGAGGCTAACCTTTAAACAACACTACAACTAGGTCATAAGCATATTCACTTCACTCTCAAAGTGTTTCTAAAGCATGCACTAAACTTCATAAAACATGCATACTATCATATCTTGCCCTTTCAAGGGTCAATGCTCATGTTAAATCATCACATCTAGAATGACTACATTAGACATGGATCTATTCATAATCATATCACATCAACATATCTAGAATGACTACATTAGACATGGATACAATCATAGTTCAAGTAATCAAGTCACTAAATGTATGATCTCAAATACTCATAATATAGGTCATGTTGGTGGAGTGTTTCCACAATAAAACCACATACAATTCAACACACTTAATAGCTTTCCTCTTAAAGCCTTAATATCATTAGCTCATTATTATTAGCTTTTACCCTTAAAGCCCTAAAAATCATCTTCATACTACAAGCCTTACTCTCAGGCAATACCTCACATAATCATCATATATACCTAATTCTCAAGATAATCTACCCACATGCTTCATTCTTACCCAATTATAGTCATATAACATCATACAAACTCAATCTCAATATCACTAATCCATGATCCATCATATAATCCCTAATCTAATCAGTTCATGTTTACAAGCTTTACTTTTAAGTAATTCATCTTTAGTTACTCTAATCTCAAGTAATTCATAAAGTAGTTCATCAATCTTAGAAGATCACATCTAAGCCCTCCAAACTATATCAATTTCACCCTAAAATCTTAGGTTAATCAAGAATACATGTATAATCATACTAAAATCATGTAATTACACCATAAACAACTATTATCCACTCAATTGGACCAACATATAACAATACCCACACTTTAAAAGATCCAAATTGGGGAAAATTAGGGATTTCATGGGTTCTTGGGGGAATTCATCATAAACCATCAATAATTCATCAATTCAATCTAATCCATCATAAATCAACCACTACAAAATGTTTTTGGAAAGAACCCATAAGATTGAAGTCAAATCCCAACCTTTGGGGAAAATCACTAGTTTTGAAATTAAACTTTGGAGGGGTTCTATGGGTGAAGGCTACCCACAGATGAAAAGTTACCATACCTTAGGATGATTCTCCAAAGAAATTGAGGGAAAAATCTTTGATTCTTCAAGCCTTAGCTCCAATTTTACTCTTCTTCTTCCTTGAGTTTTAGAGAGAGAAATTTTGTGTAGGAGATGAACTTTGGGGTTTTGATTTGGGTTTTGGAATAAATGACTTAATTGGGTGAGTTTTGTGGTTAAAATGACTTAAATAGGTGTCCTAGGCTTGGGCAAAACGACATAACTTTGAGTTAAAACAATTGGAAAAAGACCCAAGAAGTTACCTGACTGTTAACTGTCGAAATGGCATGAAGGATGCCTTCACGAACCGTCATCATCACCACGTCCCATCAAACGGGTCGTGAAGATTTTTTAGCCTGATAATGCTTCACTTTTTTAGGCATAACCTTTTACTCCGAGATGCGAAATGGGCAAACTCGGTGGCATTGGAAAGAGGACTCAGAGAAGTTTAATTGGATAGGTAATGGCCCACGTAATTCATTTTGAGCTAAGATATATCATTATTGAAGTTGACCCTAAACTCTAAGTCTAGTGAAAATCCCTTCACGTGAGTCTCCACGAGCCGTGGTGCCTCTCATGGTCGTGATAAAGTATCTAGACAACCTTCCCCTTAACCCCTAAAAATCTAAGGCACCACCATGAGCCTTCCCACGAGCCGTGGTCATCACCACGAGCCGTGAAGTGGCACGTGTGGAGGGGGCTGTTTTGGGCAGCCTTTGTTTAGCCACTGCCTAGCCCACCATGAGCCATACCACGAGCCGTGGTCCTCACTACGAGTTGTGGTGGTGGTCGTGGAAAGTGAGGCAGTATCCATGTAAGAGTGGACTGCCCTACTCCTCTTCCTTGGCTCTAACCCTCACACTTAGCCCTAGTTTAGTCTACTAGTTTCCGGGGTGTTACATCATCATTGTTTACTTTATGCTTTTGAGAAGCTTTTCAAGGAACATTGGGTACACAAATAAATCTTAGTACTACAATTCATCCGTATATAGTTGGGCATTTCGAACGTGATGTACAAATCTTGGAGAATATATTATGAGCTTGTTTTCGAAATTTAAAAATGTTATTGAGACTTTTACTTACCTTTGGCAGAATTATCCTACAATAATGACTTCCGGTCAACCTCTCAGAAGACTCTATATGAAGCCCTGCATATTATGTGATGTTGTTTTCCTACCAAATTGTTCAAAGTTGTTGAGGATAATGTATTAGGATTTGGGATCAAGCTTGGTAATGTACAAGGTTCAACTAATCAGACTGAAGTTACTCATAGTTCAAAAGGATGAAAATTTTATACACACAGAAGGATATTAAGAGTAAATAGTTGGGGACCAAATTTTCCTTGGAATCCCTCCATAAAGGCATGAAGTAATTCAATCGAAAAAAGAAGAAGCTAAATTGAGTTCGAGATATGTAAAGTCATATAAGATTTCTGGACCGTGTGAGAGTAGTGTTGTATTAGTTGGAACTTTCCTTGAGATGTATTTTATCCGTCCAATGTTCTATGTCTGCAAAGAAAAAGTATCTTAAACTCCTCTCATGTACTTGAAACACTGACTATAAAAATTGATGAGAACTTAACATATAAATAGGAACCTGTAACTATTGTTGACAGACAAGTAAGAAAGTTAAGGTCAAGGAAATTATGTCCGTGAAAGTCTTATGGAGAAACCAGATCATTGAAGAAGCTACTTGGGAGTTGGAAAATGATATGCGAGTCAAGTATCCTCACTTGTTTCGACCTACAGGCACACACTTGTTTAAATTCGGGGACCGAATTTCTTAAGGTGGGGAGGATGTAATACCATATAATTCAAGTTAAGCGCAAATACGCCATTGGTTATTTTTTTAAAAGAAAAATAATAGAGAGATTGGACTAAAAGCCCTAGGCAACCACAATTACTGCAATTTTCAGTGAAGGAAAAAATAACGAAGACCTTTTCTTGTTCTACAGTGAGCGAACGAATGAAGGAGAAAAATAAATTAAAATTGAATGTCTTAGTTCTCAAACTAAAGAGAGGAGGATGAGGAGGAGGAGGAGGAGGAAGATGAGGATGAGGAGGTAAGTTTCTTAACTTAGTTTAAAGGTTGAATTTGTATATTCCATGACTATAAGATTAGGGATTGAGAAGTCGAGGAATATGGGTTTAGAAGAAATAGAGGAAATTTATTAAAATCTTATGAACCAAGTGAATATAGTCAATGATTTGAACTGTAAACTTTGGTATTTGACTTATATGCAGTAAGAGTAATTGGGCAGTAAGGTTAGGTTGATATTTTTACAATGAAAATTAATCAAGAAGAGGCTATTTTGTGTGATTAAAGCACTAATTAGGTCTTTGGACAGATTTTGAATTATCCATGAAACCTCTAGGGCTGATTTTATTTTAGTAGTATGAATTACATTAAACGAAGAAGTTAACACGAAATTGATATGAATGTGATTATAGATTGACCAAAGGGATTCATACAGATTACTCAAATAGCGAGCTTGGTATTTCAGCACAAGTACAGTGAGTAGTAATCTTACCACAATTTGAATTTCATAAATCTCATGATTTTTACACGGTTTATAAAGTAAATGTGTTACTGAATGTTTTGAACTTGCAAGTGGGACAAGTCTTTTACTTGATATGATACTGAAAAGATTATTTGAGATGATTTCATTTTTATAAGATATGATTACCGTTATTGGAAGAGCTTTACACTTATTTGAGAAATGGTATTTTGACATATGGCTGTTAAACTTTGAAATGGTATGATTTGATAAGATTTAAATGTTCGGTTCGATTTTGAAATGATTTTACAGATTACAAGAAAAGTATAAATGGGAGTAGACCTTGATGAATCCCGTAGCTAACGACGGGATCGTTAGACTTGGTGCACCTTGTAGTTACAGATTACCGATAAATCCCTTTCTAGTGGGAAGGTAGAACTAACATACTGTTACCGATATCCCTCGAGTAGGGATCTACTGGTGTCACGCCCTGAGATTACCCCCGAGACGCGTACACGGGACTTAGGACCACAAGTGATCCCAAGCTAACCCTGTTGGCATGATCATGAGAATACTAAAGATAATAAACTGATGCGGAAGCTAAATCATAAATAAAAATGAAAAGATGGGGAATACCCATATACTATAAATGAGATATATGAAAACTGATAAGTTTAATACAAAGAAGATATTAACTCAATACTAAACTGAATCTAACTATGTCTGAAATAAGCCTCTAAACTGACTAGAAATATTGGGACATGCCCCAACTAGGCCTAGCAAAACTGAAACTAAAGACTAAAAACGATAAAGATAAACATGTCACTAGTCCTCGAAGAATGAGGACTCACCACTGATGCTGCTGAACTGAAGATCGGGAATTGTTCTAAGAGTGATCTGGATGCTGAGAACCTGAACCTACATCACGAAAAGATGTAGTGCACGTATGTGGCAATACTTGAGAGGTACTGAGCATGCATGATAGAGTAAAGCTGAAATAACATATAACTGAACAAAGCAATAAAGCAATGAAATAATCTGAACATGATATAGATACTGAAAATACTGAATACTGAGCTAACTAATGCAATGACCAAATTTATAATATGCTGAGACTGAATACTGACTGTACTGAAATATGGTCAATGCAATAGAGTCCGACTGAACTGTGGGAGCTACTAATAACCGACATAAAACCACATGAGCTAAATGTGGAGTCCGATGTATACGCCCCATCGAGAGAACCCAATATACCCTACTAGAGGTATAGAGGCAGGCTGGCGTGATCACTAAACTGATGTTGCCCACATAGGGGACTTACACCTACGTGGCTTGTAGTTTTGGGACTATATGGGTACGCTGAACCCTTGTCCAACTCGGTATTATGCTACTCCTAATGAATTAAGTGGTTAACTGGTTATGACTGAATTTCTATAAAATATTAGTAGCTCAAAACTGAACATGCAAACTGAGAATGCAACAATTAATCTGATAATGATGCATTAATAATTGAGGCATGCATAACTGAATAACTGAAATATCTGACCTAGCAGGTGTGTAATTCAAGAACTAAAGAAATACATAGCTAGGGTTCTTAAATTCATGAGAGAAACGATGTAATAACTTGATAATCTGATTTGGAACATGTTATTAACTAATTCATGATGATTTGTTGTAATTCTAGAAACCCTAGGACTTTTAATAATCATGGAATCAAAAATCTGACTGAATTCTAGGGACCTAATGGGCGAAAGGAACCCACTAGTGAAATTCCACATACCTGTTGACGAATTTCACAGAGAGATCCTTTGATTTCTGGGCTGGTACTGAAGAAAACTTGCTGTGTTCTTGAACTAGGGTTCTTGACCTTTTTCTCCTCTCTTGCTTCTAATTTTCTAAGTTTTGATTAATTGATTTGACTTGGATAAGTTCTAGTTATGTTTCTAGGCTTAAACTGACTAAAACCTCATGATTTAGGGTCTAAACGACGTATCTAAGGGGTCTAATGAAATAGAAAAAGACCAAAAGACCCCTAACTTAATTTCTGTCGGAGTGACCGACGGACGGGACTGATGGGCCGTAGGTCAATCGATGGTCCGTCGTTGGAGTCGTCGGTCGAGTCTGCCCGACAAGGCTTTACTAAAACGAGCATAACTTTTTACTCGGAGGTCGGATTTTAGCAAACTTGGTGGCGTTGGAAAGATGATTCAATTATCTATCATATCATAGGTCATGGAACACATAATTACTTTTGTGCTAAAAGTTATGACCATCTGAAGTTGACCCACTCAACAATTTTCATGTAATTGGTTGCTGACCCTCATCTACGGTTAGACCTACGGACCGTGGATCGAACGATGGTCTGTGCTGGTCGACCGTAGTTTATGTCAGAGGCTGGGTAAAGGAGGTCTTGATCCACGGACACAGACCACGCACCGTGGTCTGATCTACGGACCGTGGGTCTATCCGTGAGTCGAGAGTTAGCATATTTTTCTGAGCTGGTTTGGGGAGGGGTTACAGTGGTGGACCACAGACCACCAACACGGGCCATGGTCTGACCTACGGTCCATGGATGGCAACCGTGGGTTGCACCTGCAACTTCTCAAAATCTGCATTTTGGTCTGTTTCGGATATGAGGTGTTACAACTAGTATGAATATTTAATTCCTTTATGAGGAGTTCACTGCTACTGGTTACTTCTTAAAGAAAAGGCCACACTGGTTACATGATTCATCCTTAGAAACCTCCCAGCTATAAGATTTGATATGGAAATGTTTTTCTGAGATTACTATTAAGTATTTACCTTGATTTTGCTTCTACGAGGCAAATAATTGTCACGACCCAAGGGTACCCTCTAGATACAACAAGGCTCATAGAACCCCGAAAGGCTCCATGTAAGCCACTTAGCATATCATGACACAAAGTAATGGAACGATAAAGAGTAAAAACACATTTATGTCCAAAAGTCTTTATAAAAAGGAAAGCGGAGGTCTAACTTGTCTCATTTAGCCATCTATTACAGTTAATGAGTCAAGTAGGATCACAACCCGAACAACATAATCTGAAAAGAGAAAGTACTAAAAAGAAACTCCAAATGAAAAGTCCCTTGCTCGAATCATGAGGACTCACCACAAGCAAGGAGAATAGTCAATCCAAGCTTGAATCAAGAGCTAATCGCCTTAAGAACCGGAACCTACACTTTGGAGAAAATGTAGAGAAATATGGGTTAGTACAAAGATTGCACTAAGTATGATAGTCATGCACAAAACCATAAAAATATATGCTAAAAAGGACATTTTAGTTGAAGAGCATGCACTTTATCAAGTTTGAGAATCATCATGAAAATTAATGTAGAAGCATAAGTCATGAGCATATTCAATATATACATGTCATCTCAACATAATGGAAACATACTATGAACACCCTCAAAGTATACTTGTGCCACGCATAAGTAAGATCCCATTATCCTACCCATGCTAAGTAAAGATTCTTGAGAAATCATAGTTAATAATTCATCTTCTTGATTACTTTGGGAATAAGCCTTAATCTACATAGACCATGTGAGCTTAACATGGAATCCGGTGTGATGCCCCACACCGAAAAATAGGTGTCCTACTTGCCTAAGGTAGAACTAAATGTATTAGCTTTTAGGTGGATCCACTAGCTAAAGACCTATGAGGCCACATAGTTAAGGGATAATACTAGAAACCCCAACCTTACTTATCGGGGGAGCTTCCATCTCATGAGATTACCCTTAGAGACCCGACCTTTCTTAATGGGAGAAACTCTATCTCAATTTCAATATCCACTCGGTGCTAAGTATTACTTCCCACAATTACATGTTTAGTCTTGAATTGAAATTTACATGCATGAAGGAGTGTCTTAACCCTCCATCCAACACAATTCATAAAATAGCTCGTAGATTCAATAGGTGAGAATGGACTTTCAACCTTAGAATCATCATAGTGTGAGAAGAAATTTCACATCATGTTCATTATGTGTTTATGAGATTGAACTTTCAATCAACACAACAACTAGAGTATAATCATGTTTACAAAGCATGTACAATGAATCTACAATTATGTATAATTCTCATGTCTTACCCCTCTTAGGTCAATGATCACATTCCATCCAATATATCTATATTTACAACATTAGATATGGATAATAACATGATTCAATTAACTAAATTACTATAAGCACAAACTCATAGTATTCTTTCTTCATCAAGGCACCCACATCACAAAGGCATGAATTGGGAAACATGGGGTTTCATTGGTTCTTGGGGGAAATTTATCATAAATCAACAATAAATTATCAATTCAATCATAATAAATCACAAATCAACCATTTAAAACGTTTTTGGAAAGAACCCATAAGATTGAAGTTAAACCCTAACTTTTGGGGAAATCACTAATTTAGAAATTGAATTTGGAGGGACTCCATGGATGGAAACTATCCATGGATGGAGGACTACCATACCTTAGTAAAGATTCTTCAAAGAAATTGAGTGAAATTGCCTTGATTCTTCAAGCCCTAGCTCCAATATTACTCTTCTTCTTCCTTGAGTTCTAGAGAGAGAAATTCTTTTGGTGAAGATGAAGTTTTAGGTTTTCTTTTTGATTCTATGAAAGTGGCTTAATTGGGGAAAATTTGAGTCTAAAAATCTTATATACTTCCTTGGGAAAGAGTAAAACATAGTAGGATAAATTTAGGAAGAATAACTAAAGACCCCTAAAGTTCTAACTTAAAACTACTCACCTTGCACGATTTGGCTTGCCAAGGGCACTAGGCGACTCGCCAAGTGGACCCTTGGTCCGCCAAAATTTCCAGAATGCCTCCTCAAGGAAGCAGCCTACTAGGCGATGGGGAGGAACCTCAGGCGATGTGTTAAGTGGGTCGGCGAGCTCCGACCTAGCTCGCCTAAATTTCATGTAGCTTGGTCATGGGGACAGTCCATTAAGCGACCCTATGTGACTTTTTGATACTCACCAAGTCACTTGGGCGACCATGATACCCCTCACCGACTTGTCATGGGGAGGAAATGTTTTCCTTAGTCAATCTTAGGACCCATAGGCTCTTGCCCTTAACCAAGACTTGTTAACCCCACACACTTAGCCCTAGTCTAGCTTACTAGGATCCGGGGGTGTTACAATAAGATTAAATATTGTTATTGTTTCTTAAAAGGCATTATTATATCATTTTGATTATTATACTAGCATGTTTTCTGACTTGTCCCTCATTAAAATGGTTGTGGTTAAGTGTTATTACTCACTGAGCTAGTGTCTCACTCCTCGCTAATTATTTTACAGAGAAGAAGATGATTTCATTAACTAGAAAGTATGATTTGGTAGCATCTGGTGATCCCCGCATTGCTTCGCGTGACAAGAGAACTAGTGATTTGTTATGGTTCATTTAGTTTCTTTAAAAACTCTTAGAGTCACTCCATTTGTCATTCCTTTAATATGAGTCATGATTAGTCCTTTGTATTGTAGTCAAGTGACTAGTTTGGAACTTCTTTTTCGTAATTCGGAGATGAATTGGATTTATTGCGCGATAATTAGATCATTGAAGGATATTATGTTGTGGCTTATAGTTGCTATTATTTGTGTTGTGAATTTTTGAGACAGGGAAAATTCAGGACATGCCTAAAAACAAAGGAAACTTTGCCAGATTTTCTGTAGATTTATGTTAACGCTTGATTTGGGATTCTTTCCCCTTAGCGCCTGTCACAGACCTAATTCAGGTCGTGACATTTGTATAACTTTTGTATAATGTAATTTTGTATAATATAATTTGTGTGACTGTCTAAAGTTCAGATGTTTGTTTTTGTATAAATTTGTTATTTTAAGTTTGTACAAAAATAATTCAATTATACAAAAGTACCCGTGAATTACACAAACTCACCCGCAAATTATATAAACCCACAAATTATACAAACAAGACAACTTAAATTGTAGCTACAACCCGTAAATATGCAAACTATAGATAAGGATCATAATTAAGTTTATCATATTGGCTATTTGCGAAATTCCCCTTTCTTAAATGCATATATTAAAATTTCCATGATATAATCCAGTATGAACTTGTTTGCAAACCGAATGACCCCTTAGGTTTTCGGGCTCACTATCAATTTCCTCATATAAAGTTTACCTTTGCTTAAAAAAATATTAATGAATATGAAATTTAAATAAAATACTAAATTGATAAAAAAAAATTATATGGCAATTGATGGTGTTGACTAACGATGATGATTGTGTGTCGATTTGAGATGATGTTGACTTATGATGATGGTTGTAGGTGGCATCTTATGGTATAGTAGTTATCAATAGTGATTAGCCATGGTGACTACTAAATTAATAGTGTAGTGAATATTGATAGCTAATGATGATGACGGCTAGCAATATATATTTTTGACCAATCTAAGTAATTACTGATAGTGATTAGTGGATATAATAATGATTGATGGTGATGGTTGCAAATGAAGGTTAATGGTGATGATGATTGAGTTTGGTGATTGACGATAGTGATGGTTATGGATTGTAGGTGGTGGTGATTGGCAGTGGTGATAGTTGTGGCTGAAATGATGTTGTGAGTGGTGAATGAAAGTAGATGTAGTAGCGTTGAACTATCATATTTGTTAGAAAAAATAAATCGACATCTTAATGTTAATAAAATTTTGTTATAAATATTAATCATTCAGACCCATTATAAAGTGGTTGTAAAAAGGAAAAACAAACACACTTAACAATTAAGATTTAGAGCTTGAAAACAAACAAACTTAATAACTAAAATCAAAATAACTAAGCCTTTCGTTAACTACAAACAAATGAGATCTGACTTCATTTCTTTTCTTGGTAGTACTTCATTTGTGAGATATTCTATCTTAACCAATAATTATGTAAAACACTTTACCTTATCGGGTGTGAAGATTTTCAATATAAAATTTCATTGACACTATCTTTTTGAGAATTAAATTATAGCATAAGATTATTCATCTGCCATAAATATGTTATTCACAATTACATATTTTATCATCTGCTTTGATTCTTAAGTGTTAGACTTGAAGTCCTTTTTCTGCTTCTGCTTTTTGTTTCATGATTTCTCGATCTTGTAATCATATATTTTGTATGTGAAATTTCTTTAAAACTTTGCAGGTTGATCTTCCACAAGAGAAAGTTGAACTGTTTCATTTCAAAAAGTTCATCACCACATGTACTGTAGATATATTTATTTTTCTCACTTTCAAGTTTGTAAGTATACGTGAAGTCATAATGACCTTCCAGGTTATTTCTATGTTGATGCCTTATGTTCATCATTTAGAGCATTTCTATAGCGACCCCCTGTCATTTATGACTTGTTGGTACTAACAATTCGGTCATCTAGTTGTTCGTTTGGTTTTCATGTGAATTTTTATGTTTAGAAGCTTATGAACCTTGAATGGTTGATTTCAATCAAAAGTTTAGGAAGAAGTCCTTAAAATCCAATTCTGATGGTTTCATCAGCTCTGAAAGGGCCATTTAAGGCTAGCGGCATGGTTGGCATGACTCCCGAGACTTTTTGTTTGAGTTTGTGCAATTAGGCGTTTTAACTTTCAAGATTTGGCTAAAGTTTAAACTTGATCAACATTCTTGGTAAACGTGCCCAGATGAAAATTTTGTTAGTGCGATTAGCTCTGAAATGTCGAGTTTAGTCTAGAACGACCCTTTATACGGATCCTGAGGGTCCCAGACTAATTTTGAGCCCCCTTATGGATTTTTACTTAAAATAGAGTTTGGATATCGGATCCACTTTGTGTCGAGACGACCTCAAATGGAAGTTTCAACTACTCCGTTGAGTCTAGAATATCAAATTTGAGAGGGTAGTGTATCTCATTTGTGAGCACAAGGTTCTGAACGAATTCTGAATACCCCATTTAAGTTTTTAAGTTTGTTAAAACCAGCTGATATGCATCAGCTCGTGCATGCAAGGTTTTCCTTCACTATCATGGGCTACCTTGGCCACTCTCACTAAGGGTAATGTGGTTGTCCTCCATATTTATGAAGGTAAAACTTGATGACCTTTCGCTTCATGGGCCAAATGGCGCATTTGCGGGACCCTGTTCCCCCTTGCCTTCACGTTTGTGGGCTCTTCGGCTTGTTTGTGAATGACAACTTCTTGAGTCTTTGCGTTCATGACGGTTTGGTTCGTGCTCTTAAAGAGAACTTTGGTTTGTTTTTTTAAATAAGATCAAAGCCCGATCAACTATGGGGATAAATTTTAAAAGGTGATTTCTCTATCATTTTAAGTCCAATTGAGGCGATTCAAAGTTTTGTAGGTTCGTGGAGATTATGGTTGGATGAGTGATCAGAGATTGTTGAGGATCCTTCATTTGAGGTATATCTCGTGTTTTTTGAGTTGCACTGTTCCTTTAGTTGTTCTTAATTGTGAAATTAATTACATGTTCGTATTTTCGCTACCCCTATCTCTGAATTGCGTTCCATTTTGGAACACATGTTTAAGGTACTGAAATTGAACCTTTTGATAGAGTCGTTTCTAGAAATTTTGGTGCGGGTCCCATGATTTATGTTTTGACTCCAAAATTGGTCTCTCTCCATTTTATGTGTTTTTGGTTTCTAAACGACCATATAAACTTTGTGATCCTATTTTTGGTATTGTGGCAGCGTTTTGAGGGTGTTCGGAAAGGAAAGGCTCTAGAGAAATGATTTGGAGTGCGCATGATCAGCCTTAAGGTAGGCTACGACTTTCCCTCCATTAGATTGTGCTTGAGTGTGTGAATCATGTTGTTTGGAGTGAATTGGGGGCAGGTACCTAGTTGTTCCCGCTACATTACTTAAACACTATTTTTAGGCCCGATTTAGTATTTCTCGGGATCAAAAGCATGCTAGTTGGGGTTATGTGATTATCCTTATCTTGTGGTTTGACTTGCGTGTTGTTCTCGTTGTATAATTGAGGATGTTTGACCTTAGTATAGGCTTAGACTAGTTCTTGTCATAGACTTGCGATATTTGTAGCCTTAAGGCCTTGTTTCATCTCTAACATTGATTCATATGACTTAGCTCCTTAAAGAATGGTGTAGCAGACTTTAGTCTGATAGAATGAGCCTTACTTTAGCTGTTGACCTAGATTTTACGACCTTCTATTCACTCTCCCTCTTTCTACAATCCCGTTTCTATATTTAAGGTTTTGCTCTTCGTTGGGTGACTTGGGATTGGAGTTGGTTTGAGCATTGTACTGATTAGTTGGGTGTGGACGTTGCTCAACAGTGGTATTGTTGATGGTTGATATGAGATTCTTCGACAGTCTTACCGACACCTCCAGGTTTACTATTTACCTAGGTAGCTGACGGCCATGAGAGTTTCATGGCTAGCTGGGCGGCCCCTTTATTGGGTTACTTGTGGTCAGAGGCCTGATCTTATTGATGCTCATGAGTTTACTCTTTAGCTGGGCAGCTGATGCTCATGGGAGTTTACTAGCTGGCTGGGCAGCGCCTTTATTGGGTTACTTGTGGTTAGAGGCACGACTTATGCTTCGTTGGAATCGTTGTAGTTAATTTTTGGTAGTTGTAGCTATTCTGTGTACCTGTCGGGATTTTCTGGGTCTTTTCGAGTTTTATTTAAACTTGCACACGAGTGTACCTTCTAGGCTTATGAGGTACATTTAGGTTTAGTTTAGCTGTACTTAGCTCTTATTTCTAGTACGCTCGTGTCTTTTTATTTTATCCTGCTTTGACCTCTGTTTGTGTCTATATTCTATCTTTTCATATTGTCTTTACCTTTCTTGATCAGTCGGTCTATGATGCCCTACTGAGTACCTGTTGCTTTGGTACTCATATACTCTTCATCTGTTTCATGATGTAGGTCCTAGTACCAGTTATCAACAATGATCTTTTGAGCTTGTTGCAACGGTTTATCAGAGGCAAGGGTGAGCACTTGGCATCCTAGACATACATGTCTCCTTCAGTATTTTGTATAACTAGTCTTTTGCTTTTTGAGACAAACTTTGTATTTTGGGTCCACTTTGGGACTTGTACTCATTTGTTAGACAACTCTGTACTCGTGACTTCCAGGTTATGGGAAGGATCTATTGTATATATTTTTGGTTTACTTGGACTTATTGTTTTCTATTTCTATTGTTATTTTTACTGTTTCCGCAATGTTCTAACCTTACATTCATTATTTGTTGTTCTGCGTTACGGATCAGCTTACTTACTGATGGGTTAGTATGTGTCATCATGACTCAAGTAATTGGGTTATGAAAGAAGTAAGATTATATAAAATGTCTTTATTTGGTATATGTACGATTCAATCAATAACACTTAGAACGTAATAACATTATCATATCTGTATACACTATGTACTAAATTATATCTTAATTGGATAAATTAGATAAGCAAATCAGTCATGTTAGGCCCATGCACATCGCACTGGCTTTCCCTTCTAGCATATATGTGTAACGCCATCCAAAACATTGGTAACTCGTTCACCTCTAGGCCATGTTAAATCATCCATTTAAAATGGTAGAATAAATTATTAAGTTCTTTTGTAGTGTGGACATTAAGCATTCACACACAAACATTGATAGCTTAGTACAACTACATGTTGTTGATCTTGTTACTAATTATTCATTGTTTTTAAACTTCAAAAAATAGTACCAAATCAAATCCACTCAAAACTAATAATCAATGTTGTAGAAAATCCATGATGGTGTAATTAATGTGTGTTGGTGAAACTTACAAGATTACAAATTGCAATTGAAAAATAAAATGAAGAAAATAAAAGCTCTTCAAGCTGAGACGCGGATATCTCGCTCACTTTAAGGAGATTTAAACCTAATGCAACAAATCTTTTCATAGTCCAGCACTAGTCTTCTTGACTTGTCCCCTACCGGATACAATATTGCTTCCAAAATGCACACACAAGTGTACGTGTTCACACAACTAATATAATGACTCTTAAGAGCGTGATTATTGAACCCAAATGATTTATGATTAGCAAATATTCAATTTCTCTTGTAACTACAATTTAATGCAAGTTTGTGGAGAGGGTTTAATTGGCTTTTAGACTAAAAATTGCAATAATCAAATTAACTAAATTTACTAGCAACGATTCAGTTTCACTTGGAGTTATATCAATGACTTGAGAAATTCTAGGGCTACAAGCCTGCCACTTAAATAAGAATTCATGCATAGTATCTTTCACTGCAGAATTTGAATGGTTATCAAATTAATGATTTACAAGATTAATAATATGATTATGATCTCCAGACCTCTAACCACCTAGCACAATTGACAATCTAACTATATCGTTGAGCGGGGATAGATTGACACAACTATGAAGCATTAAGATCTATATTGATTCATAACAAAGCATGGTAACTAGGTATATCTCTATCCTAGATACAAATCAATATCAGCTTTGTACAAAGAAAGATCATACTACTTGTATTCCACATTCTATCTATTGCTCTACCGAGTTAAAGAAAAGATAATATTTTTATTCTAAGGGTGATGAAGCATTAAAATAGTAAAATTAAGAAGCCAAGAATAACTTTTAATGATAACCAAACTTCATTCACAGATTTGATATTAAACAATCATTCATAGCCACAACCCTAGAACAAAGGGATTTAGCTACTCATAATTTGATTCACAAAGTTTGAATCTTCAATATACATTCAAGAAAGTGAAAGAAAAAAAAGGGGTTTATTAATAGGTTGGAATAATGCAGCAAAATTCTGGTCTGCAAGTCCCCGATGCGGGGTCAAGGAAGACTTGCCTATTTTGCTTTTTATCCTGATCCACGATAGCTCCGTGACACTGAGGCTTTTCAGAGGCCTCTGGTTCCAATTTAATTTCGCGGCCATATTTTTCTACTCAGCTCCGTAACACGGAGAGAAAGCGGAGTTGAGTTCATTCTTTAGCTTTCCTTGTGACGTGCATACTTGGTTCTGGCTTCATCCTCAATTTCCTTCCATTTCTTTATGTTCAGAGTTCCAATTCTCACACTTTCCAACCTACAAACACCTAACACTTTGGTTAGCCAAAATAGCATAAACAAGACTAAATAACTACAAACACAACGAAACTTGTTCTCAAATGTAGTTAAAACATGGTTTCATTTGACTTTTAAGCATTTAAATATGTCCAAGATCTTACAATAGTTAATTCACAAAGTATTACCCAACAAAATCTGCATAAGAGTTGAGTCCAAAAGTCCACAAAAAGAACACTCCCCTTCAACTAATGAGAACTCTATTTTATAAGTAAATTTTATGCAATCTATATTTTCTTGTATCAACAACAAAGGAAAACCACCACTACTTATAGGTGATGAAGTCTTCCTTACAATGAACAGAAAAATAATGGCGACGTAAATCGGGAAGATAAATAGACTAAAAATTACATAAGTTACAAGGTATATTGGAAGAATAAAGAGTGAAGTAATGTGGATCACCAAATGCTACTAACGTGAAAATGAAATTGCTGCACAACTCAACTGACAAAACTACTGTACAATTCAATGTGTAAAGTAATTCACCGAAAATGAGATACAAACACTAAATTCCAAGGAATGGTGCACTAATGTGATCCCTGCCATCACTAAAAATACATTTTATAATATTAAAATGCTATATAAAAAACAATAATTTCTTACTCAGTTTAATATTAAATGCTAGGACTCGAATCATTTTGTAACACCTTGCAGGTCTACTCTTAAAATTCGAATAGTTCATCATAAGAATATGAGCTTGAACCAGGTGATGCACTACTTGTTCATATGTAGTAAGGTCCATTTCCAAGTATATCAAGGGTATCAAAAGTTATCTAGGGTCATAAGGGACCTCAAACACCAAGCCAAGTTCAAAGCATTTCGATCGGTTAAGTTCTTGCAAGAGTTCATATAAAGGTCAACTTCAAATGACCATATCTTTCAACATATAAAGAGTTAGGTGACCACGACCTATCAAATTAAGTTATACTAGTCTTTTTTTCCAACCCACCAAGTCTGTACCAATCAGACTTTGGAGTAAGAAGTTATGGTTATTTTATTAGACTATGTGTAGGCTAAGAAATTCGGCATGACACTTACCCAATTGGCAACTCGCTGAATGATTTGACGAATCTCTGAATTAGCTCTCTGAAATAGCCTTAAAACCTCAAATCTTTGGATATTTTGGCGATCTAAAGCCCCAATGGGCGAACCGCCAAATATTTCGATGAGAGGACCTTGAGATCACTAATTTGACTGATATAATTCATTAAAAGTTTATTTTATTTGATTTATATGCTATTCTTATGTTTCCATAAGGTTATTCTTGACCGTTTACCATGAATTAACCTTCCTAAGTCCATATTATAACCTAATATCATCATTATACATATAGAAATTCTCGAAATCCTTAATTCTCCTTCTTCTAAAGATCAAGAACTCCAAGAAAGGGATTTCTCCAATTTTCCAAGATCTGAAGGCTCCAAGTTCAAGATTCTATTCAAGATTCCTAAGGTTTTCAATTCAAGATTCTTCTACACACTTCATCTTCCGAGATTTTTCTTCAAGACTCGTCACTAAGGTATGTAAGGCTACTCATAGTGATGGACTAAGTTCGTCCTCACACCCTACATCTAAATTCAGTCACTAAAATATTATGTTTAGGGTTCCACACATAGTCTCTTGAAATCTGAATTCATTTTGTGTTTTCTTAACCTTAGTTCAAGTTGCTTAATCATTGAGATTTTGATTCTCTTATGCATGTTGATTCTTACATTGTTGTTCATGCTTTCATTATTACATAAACCATATTTATTGAAGTCATATTTTTAAAAAGGTTTCTATATGAGTTTTTCCTATACATTAATTTCAGACATGGAAAGTGAGTCGATGAGCATTTAAATGCATGATTTGAAAAGGGTTTTTAAAACAACATAAATTGTTTCATATATTCTATTTGGTGATTGAGAAGAAACTAGCATAATTGATTTTCCAAAAATCATTTTAGTAAAGTAAAGTGAAATAAAGACCAGTTCCTTAAACAAGACTATTGAGCATAATTGATATTGATTATTCTGGGAATGCTATCGAGCACCAAATTGGGTAAGAGTTTATTTTAACTTAAACCCCCATAAACTATATAGCCAACGTAGGATAGGATCGTATCGACTTTCATGTGACTTCTCACTTCCTCTTTATAAGGCATATATGATGGATCCATATATTATAGTTGTTTTCCTATATACCCCGACAAGGTATAAGATGGCTCTCACAATGTGGGCAGAATGTTGTATCATTACTAGGCTCTTATTTATGGTTGTCAATTAGAGAAATTCCCCAAGAAAGTATATTATATTATACCACGGTCCATCACCCTTATCGTGGTACACACCCTCCCAGCAGTGGTGAACCACAGAGCCCTTTACGAGTCGTGGACCACCTCACGAGCCGTGGGAAGGCTCGTGGAGGAAGTACAGAACCACCCAGAGCTTAGGCATCAGACCACGGAACCCTCCACGGGTCGTGGTATTGATGACAGGCGATGGTGGCATTCGTGGACCTGAGCCAACATACTACAACCCAAGTGAAGAACCACGGTGGCCTTCACGGTCTGTGGTCCTTCATACGGACCGTGGTAGGGCTCGTGGTTGGACCTCCCCAGGATTAGTAGTCACTGGCCAAGAACTAAGACCCATTTGATAGGCCATGGTCCCTTTTACGGTCCGTCATTGGGTCTGTGGAAGGACCCATCAAATTTTAAGGTCTTTTCCCTATGAGTTGGACATTTAAACTATGTCATTTAACACTTAAACTACATCATTTTATTCAGTTTAAGCCTAGTAAATTAGTCAAAACTTACCCCAAATAATTTATTCTCCAAATTCACCAAAACTTAGAGCAAAAGAGGAGAAAGAGTCGACCAACCCCTCAGGAACAAGTAGAAGATTTTCTTCAGCATCCCCGAAATCCAAAGGATTTCTCCATGAATCTCGTCACTAGGTATGTGGACTGGTGGGTTCCTTTCATCCACTAGGTCCCTAAAACTCAGTTAGATTCTTGATTCTCTATATCTTGTTTAGACCTAGGGTTTTAAAACCTTGGATAGTTGTTGTGATTTAGTTGTTGTAGTATTCGTAATTGAATTATCATGTTTTCTTGAAAGCTTACTTAGTTATTTTCATGAAACTCAGAACCCTAGTTGTGTAGATTCTCTTAGTTCATGAATTACAATTGCTAGGTTAGTTAAACAAATAAACATGCTCCAGCTTTCGAATATTACATTGTCAGTTCCTAAATGTTGCATTCTCAGATTTGCATGTTAGAACATTGAGCTATCCTATATTTCAGTTATATTGTGTCATATATATTTCCAGTTGGGAGTAGGCTTAGCACCGAGTTGGACTTGGGTTCAACGTACCCTCATAATCCCAGAACTATGTGCCCCCGTAAGAGTATAAGTCCCTTATGTTGGGTATCAAATTTAGTGATCACGCCAGTCATGGCTATATACCCCTAGCAAGGTATATTGGGTCCTCTTGATGGGGCGTATACATCGGACTCCACGTTTAGCTCACGTGGTTTATGTCGGTTAATAGTAGCTCCCACAGTCAGACTCTTAGTGCATTGACCATGTTTTTAGTTATACTTAAGTACTCAGTTCAGCATGTTATTTTCATTGTTAGTACTTGGTCATTGCATTCAGTTTAGCTATTTCATTTACGTTCAGTATTTACAGTATTGTTCAGTTATACCTTATTTAAGCTTATATATGTTTGTTCAACTTAGTATCTATATCTTGCATGCTCAGTACATTCCAAGTACTGACATACTTTGTGCCACATCCTTTCATGATGTAGGTTCACGTATTCAACATCCATATCATGCTTAGATCAATCCTCGATCCGCTTTTAACAGCTTCAGTGGTGAGTCTTCATACTTCGAGGACAATAGCCATGCTTTCATTTCAGTCTTTATATTCCAGTTTTCAGCTTTGTTAGAGTTAGGTGGGGGCATGTCGCAATAACTCAACACAGTTAGAGGCTTTTCAGACATAGTAGTAGTATCAGCTTGGATTGTGAGTTTATCATTCAGTTCTTTAAAACTCTTAGTATGGTTTATATATATTCAGATTAGTTGGTTATTCCCCACTTTCAGTTAACCATTGTTTTAGTTTCTGCATAGTTCATGATTTATTTACTATATCTAAGTATGCTTATAATATGCCAGACACAGGGTTAGCTTGGGGTCACTCGTGGTCCTAAGTCCCGTGTTATGTCAGGGGGTAGCCTCGGAAAGTGAAAAACTTGGTATCAGAACATTAGGTTCAAGATTCCTAGGATGTTTAAAAGCTGCACTAAGTAGAGTCTCTTTCATGGGTGTGAAGTGCACCACATCTATGAGAGGAAGGCTACGAAGTGTTTTAAGAAAAAACTTCACTTTCTTTTCTATTCCTATCGTGCCTGGGTATGATCCAACTTTTCTTTTCTAATCCGTCGTTATGTATTTTAGATCATGCCTCCTCGTAGAGCTTACACACGGAATGTGAATGCATGCAATGCTAACACAGTTCCTCCACTCCCGAACCATGAATTTATGAATGCAGAATTTTCGAATGCGATCCATTTTGGCTCAGAGTGTGGCCAATTAGAACAATCAGTAGGTCCCAATTCCTACTAACACTAATGGAGGATTAGCTTCAGCTAGAGTTCAAGACTTTGTTCGGATGAATCCTCCTGAGTTTCTAGGGTCGCAGGTTGGTGAGGACCCACAAAACTTCATTGATGAGGTCAAGAATATCTTTGGAGTGATGTAGGTGACTAGTAATGATAGGGTGGAGTTGACATCCTACCAGCTTAAGGATATAACTCACATTTGGTTCACTCAGTGGAAAGAAAGCAAGGGTGTGGATGCAACTTTTGTGACTTGGGAGTGTTTTACTGGAGATTTTCTGGACAGGTTCTTCCCGAGAGAGTTGAGGGAGGCTAAAGTTCAGAAGTGTATGAATTTGAGACAAGGTGAAATATTAGCCTAAGAGTACGGGCTGAAGTTCACTCAACTTTCGAGGTATGCTCCATATATGGTTGCCGATCCAAGGGCACATATGAGTAAGTTTCTATTTGAGGTATCCGACTTGGTAAAGACAGAGTGTAGGAATGCTATACTACTAGAGGATATGAATATCTCTAGGTTGATGACTCATGCTCCGTAGGTTGAGGGAGATAAGCTTAGGGAAATGGCTAAGGACAACAAGAAGGCCAGAACATGAAATTATGAATACTCTCAGCATAAATCGGGTGGTGGAAATCACTCACAGTTTCAGAAGAGGTCTACAGCCCCAACACCTTCATCAACTAGTGCTCCATCCCCCAGGTTTCGACAAGATAAAAAAGGTAGGGCATCAAGCTCTAGGTCTCAAGGGAGTAATTTAGGTAACATGACTTTCCCAACTTGTCCAAAGTGTGGTAAGAACCATCCAGGCGAGTGTCTTGCAGTCAAGGAAGAGAGCTTTGGGTGTGGTCAATCTGACCATAGGTTGAAGGATTGCACTTCTGCCATACAAGGGTAAGGAGGTAATAACAACATCTCCCAGTCTACTACTCCAGCAACACCTCTACTACTCCAGCAACACTAGCACGTCACCAAACTCAGTAGGATTCTTCGTCTGGTACAGGTGGCGGTCAACACCAGAAAAAGTTGTATGCTCTCCAGGCTCACCAGGACTAGGAAGATTCTCCTAATGTGGTCACTGGTACGTTACGAGTCTTTCATTTAGATGTTTATGCATTGTTAGATCTAGGGGATACATTGTCTTTTGTAACTCCCTATATAGCAGTAAGCTTCGGTGTCAGTCCAAAAAATCTTTCAGAACCCTTCTCAGTCTCTACTCTAGTTGGTGACCCAGTTATAGCTAGATAGGTATACAAAAATTACCCTGTCATAGTCTCTCTGAAAGTCCCATCAACAGATCTTGTAGAATTAGAAATGGTAGATTTTGATATCATTCTAGGCATGGATTGGGTACATTCCTGTTATGCCTCAGTTGATTGTAAAAGTAGAATCATTCGGTTTCAGTTTCCAAGCGAGTGAGTCTTAGAATGGAAGGGTAGTAGTTCAGTGCCTATGGTTCGATTTATCTCTTACCTTAAGGCCAAAAAAATAATTTCCAAAGGGTATGTTGATCATCTTGTTTGGGTTAAGGATTCATACTCCGAAACCCCAACTCTTCAGTAAGTCCCAGTAGTAAATGAGTTTCCAGAAGTGTTCCCAAAAGATGTACCCGGAGTTCCTCCCGATAGGGAAATCGATTTCGGAATAGATCTCCTGCCATATAACAAGCCTATTTCGATTCCTCATTGCAGAATGGACCTAACCGAGCTTAAGGAATTGAAAGAACAGTTGAAAGACCTTCTAGATAAGGGCTTCATCATACCTAGTAGCTCTTTATGGGGTTCTCCAATGTTGATCATGAAAAAAGAAGATGGTTCTCTTAGAATGTGCATTGACTATTAGCAGTTGAACAAACTCACTATCAAGAATGAGTATCCCATCCCCAGTATTTATGACTTGTTCGACCAACTTTAGGGTGCTAGTTACTTTTCTAAGATAGATCTCAAATCCGGTTATCATCAGCTCAGAGTCAGAGATAGTGACATTTCGAAGACAACCTTCAAAACTCAGTATGGTCATTATGAATTCGTAGTTATGTCTTTTTTTCTAACCAATGCTCCTACAACTTTCATGGACTTAATGAACAGGGTGTTCAAACAGTATTTAGACTTATTCGTCATTGTCTTTATTAATCATATCCTGATTTATTCTCAAAGTGAGGAAGAGCGTGCGACTCATCTGAGAGTTGTTTTGCAAACTCGCAAGGATCACCAGTTATTCGCTAAGTTCAGCAAGTGTGAATTCTGGTTACAGTCAGTCGCTTTCCTTGGTTATGTGGTATCTAGCGAAGGAATCCAAGTCATACATACATCATATAGTAACAATCTATCATACATACATCATATACGAAGATCTTGGGTTTGGCCGGTTAATACAGGAGATTTATTGAAGGATTTTCATCCATAGCTTCCCCATTAACCAAGTTGACTTAGAAGAAGGTCAAATTTCAATGGTCAGATGAGTGTGAGAAAAGCTTCTCAGAACTGAAGACTAGTTTGACTACAACTCTAGTCTTGACTCTACCAGATGGTTCAGACGATTATATGATTTATTGTGATGCATCTAGGGTCGGCCTAGGTTGTGTGTTGATGCAGCGCGGTAAGCTCATAGATTATGCTTCTAGAAAACTTATTGTCATGTCCCGCCACTTCTCTATCCAAATTCGGCACCAGAATAAGGGAGAAGAGTCTAGAGTTGTGGGGACTTTAGTAGAACACTCTAGAACTCCCTAGAAAATTTCCAAAAAGCTTTAGAAATCCCTACATTATCTAGAGAATACTAGAAAGGGACCAAAGTGTAATTATTAGAGGGACCTCTAGAGTAAATTTTATTTGCACTTTAGCCCCTAGGTTGTAGTATAAATAGATGGGGCATTCATTTGTAAGGAAACCAAATTGTAAGCAATCTTCCAAGCAATACAAAACTTTCTTCCAAATCTTTCTTTACATTCTCTTAGCGATCTAGCTTCAAAGGGCTTACTTGAGCTTACAAAATCATGAAAGATTCTTGAGTAAGTTGTCAAGTGCAGCACGAAACGTTAGTAAGACTCTAAGTCTGTGACAACGTAGTATCAGAGCAAAGGTTTGTACTAAGGGAATAGCCAACGAAGGAGACGTAAATGCCGCTAGCACCACCAACATCTGTATGGAGGGAGGAAAGAAGAACCGCAAGGGAAAGAAGCACCAAAAGGGTAATGAGAAAATACTGCTTGATCCCACACCAAGCGAGGCACTAACATCTTACCCACCTTCGACCACCGAAGCAAGTGACGATGAACTTGGTGAGGAGGCCATCGACGTCATTGTCGGAGAGGAATGGGTCGCAAGTGTTGAAATGGCGAGGCAGGCCATGGAGATATTAGGCCGGCGTTTGAATGTGGCCGATGGAAAGTTCAAGACTCTGGAAGACTACACCCTTGAGGAGACTGGCAACCTCCGCAAGGAGTTGGAGGGATGTTAGTGGGCCAAGTTTGAGATGAAGGAGGCTATCACTTCCTTGGAGTGTCGGCTAATGGAGGCATTAAGCATGATTGAGACCATGAAGGCCTATATGAAAGGACTCAAGGAGGGCATGAAAGTCGGAGGATCATCTTCGTTCGACCAAGATAGGGAGGCCAAGGTCGAGGCTCCCAAGCCACCTATGTTTAAAGGCGTCCGTGACACGCAAGAGGTGTAGAAAATACTTTGGCATTTGGAGAATTACTTTAAGTGTAATAGGCTGAAAAGTGATGAGAGTAAGATCAACACTACGGTGTTGTACCTCTCAGAGATTGCCATGTTTGGTGAAGGTGTAAAGCGTCAGAAATAAGGAAGGGGCTTTGCACCATCAACACTTGGGAGAAATTCCAAGTGGAGTTCAAAAAGGCTTTCTTCCCGAACAACGTCATATATGAAGTGAAGCGCAAGTTCAGGGAATTAAAGCAAACAGGCAGCATTCGGGCGTATGTGAAGGAGTTCAACACCCTCACGCTTCAAATTCCTAACCTCACAGATGATGATATGTTGTTAAACTTCATGGAAGGGCTGCAAAATTCAGCCAAAACAAAGTTGTAACGTCGACAGGTCAGGACTATCGATGAATCCATCGCGCAGGCCAAAGCTTTGATAGACTTTAGGCATGAGAAGCCCGACAAAGCCAGAGGAGAGAAAGTGAGAGGTAGTCATGACCATGGTGGGGGAGATCGTGGAAAAATAAAGGAGAAACAACCACTTCCCAAGAATTATGATACATATAGGTCCGATGGCAAGAAGTCTAGATGTCATGGTGATACATAGAGGAAGTCAGAGCCTACAAAGAGAAACGTTTGCTACATATACGATGGGCTGCATGGCTATGCAAGGTGCCCTGAACTTAAGAGCCTTGGTGCTATCCTGCGAGATCTGAAAGAGAAGGATGTACATGAACAAGGTCAAGATGCAGAGACGATGCAGTTGGGCTTGATAGGTCTATGCAGAGCCATCACGAAGCAACCAGGGAAGCCAAAAGGATACGATGCGCAGTATGTCGACATCATGATCAATGGAAGACCAGTTCGTGCTATGATTGGCACGGACGCAGAGGCCAATATCATGACCAAGATGGTAGCAACAAGGTTGGGTCTGAGTTACAGTCCAAGTAAGCCCCAACTCAGGATGGTCAATGCACCACTGGCTCCCGTGTGTAGAGTCGCGTATGGAATAAACATCACACTAGGCGAGTGGCAAGTTAAGACCAATTTCACTGTCGCTAATTTTTCCAAGAGTGCCACGCGGTGATCAACCCTTACCTCCAATGACTTCTAGTCATGGAGCAAGGAGGATCATGTACTGTTCCTCTGGTTGAGGTACCGAAGATGGAAGAACAAGTTCGTCTAATAACCATGCAACTCGAGAGAAACCCTAAGATAAATGAGTCAACATTTGTATCCACCTTAGAAGTTTTAAAGAAGACAATGGTGCTAAAGGGTCCTTGCCACCATGCACGAATAAGGTTCTAGAAAAGAACAAGGCTGTGATGCTGGTGGAGCCGCCAAGAAGCTTGCCTCCTACGAAGGAGATAGATCATAAGATAGAGCTAGAAGAGATAAGGAAACAAATGAGAGAGTTGCACAAGGGCATCGATCGAGTCAAATGACTATTGGTCGCGCATGCAAGAAGACAAGACTCGATTGTCTATGCAGCGGCGATGCGACGTGGTCATCGCATCAATAGGTGGGGGAGAGTGTCATGTCCCGCCACTTCCCTGTCCAAATGTGGCATTGGAATAAAGGAGAAGAGTCTAGAGTTGTGGGGAGGTTAGTAGAACACTCTAGAACTGCCTAGAGAATTTCCAAGAAAGCTTTAGAAATCCCTAGATTTTCTAGAGAATTCTAGAAAGGGACCGAAGTGTAATTATTAAAGGGACTTGTAGAGTAAATTTTATTTGCACATTAGCCTCTAGATTGTAGTATAAATAGATGGGACATTCATTTGTAAGGCAACCAAGTTCCAAGCATTCTTACAAGCAATACAAACCTTCTTCCAAATATTTCCAAGTATTTCTTTACATTTTCTTAGCGATCTACCTTCAAAGGGCTTACTTGAGCTTACAAGATCGTGAAAGATTTGTGAGTAAGTTGTCAAGTGCCGCACGAAACGTTAGTAAGACTCTATGTCCATAACATTAAGGTCCATGAGAAGAACTACCCGACTCACGACCTCGAGCTTGCAACTGTAGTATTTTCCCTAAAGATTTTGAAACACTTCTTGTATGGTGTTCATGTTGATCTATTCATAGACCATAAGAGATTCCAGTATGTGTTCACCTAGAAATAGTTGAATCTTCGTCAAAGGAGATGACTTGAATTCCTCAAGGACTATGACTTGAATGTGCTTTACCATTCTGGTAAGGCCAATGTAGTGGTTGATGCTCTCAGCAGACTATCTATGGGTAGTGTAGAACATGTTGAGGAAGAAAGGAAGGAATTAGCAAAAGATGTTCACTCGCTTGCTCGCTTAGGAGTTGGCCTTACGGACATGTCAGATAGTGGTGTGATGGTTCAGAATACATCAGAATCTTCATTGGCAGCGGAAGCTAAGGAAAAACAGGATAGTGATCCTGTGTTACTTCAGTCGAAAGGTTCAGTCCATCAGTAGAATGTTAGGTTTTCTCCCAAGGGGGAGATAGTGTGCTTCATTATTAGGGTCGCTTATGTGTTCCTAATGTGGGTGAGTTAAGGCAACATATCCTTACAGAAGCCCATAACTCTAGGTATTCCATTTATTCAGGTGCCACTAAGATGTACCGTGATCTATGAAAAGTTTTTTGGTGGAACAACATGAAAAGCGACATAACAGATTTGGTGGCTAAGTGCCCTAACTGTCAACAGGTTAAGGTAGAGCATTAGAAACCAAGAGATATGAATCAAGCAATTAACATTTCTACATGGAAGTAGGAAGTGATAGATATGGACTTTATTACGGGTTTACCTTGTACTCGCAAACAAGATGACTCCATTTGGGTGATAATGGATAGAGTCACTAAGTTCGCTCACTTCTTGGCTTTCAAGACTACAGATTTAGTGGAAGACTACACCAAACTCTGCATCAATGAGATAGTCAGGTTGCATGGGGTTCCTTTGTCTATCATCTTAGATATAGGTACTTAGTTTACGTCTCATTTTTAGAAATCGTTACAGAAAGGTCTTGTTACCCAGGTAAATCTCAATACAACATTTAATCCACAGACGGATGGTCAGGAAGAACGTACGATTCATACCTTGGAGGACATGTTGAGAGCTTGCGTGATTGATTTCAAGGGTAGTTGGGATGATCACCTACCTCTCATAAAGTTTGCCTACAATAATAGCTTCCATTCCAGTATTCAGATGGCCTCGTATGAGCCACTATATGGGCGTAGATGTAGATCTTCGATTGGTTGGTTTGAAGTAGGTGAATCAGCATTAACTGGGCCACATTCAGTTCATGAAGCTATGGAGAGAGTTTAGCTCATCAGAGATAGACTTAAGACAGCTCAGAGTCATCAGAAGTCCTATGTATATGTGAGGAGAAGAGACTTAGAGTTCGAAATTGATGATTGGGTTTTCCTGAAAGTGTTACCTATGAAGGGGGTGATGAGATTTGGCAAGAAAGGGAAGCTCAGTCCTAGATATGTAGGTCCTTTAAAGAATCCTAAAAAGGGTGGGAAATGTGGCCTATAAGTTAGAGTTGCCACCAGACCTAGCAACAGTCCATCAAGTCTTTCAAATTTCCTTGTTGAAGAAGTGTGTGGGCGATCCAACATCGATAGTACCATTAGAGAGTGTGGATGTGAAGGATAGTCTCACTTATGAAAAGGTGCTAGTTGAAATTCTTGATTGTCAGATCCGTAGGTTGAGGAATAAAGAAGTAGCTTCAGTGAAGGTTTTGTGGAGGAATCTGTCATGAACTGAGCCTACACCCCAGATGTAACATGGCGTACAAGACTCCGAAGAGCCTCATACAAGCCTCATAGCATTCATAAGATATGACATAAGCAAATGGTACGAAATTTAAAAACTTGTATCCATATAATTGAAATCTTTATTTAAAAACAACGGAATCCTAACTTTGTCTCACATGGCCATATAATACAACTTTGAATCAATAATAGGGTCACATACCTTCAACATAGTCCAAAACATAAAATGACATGAAAGAAACTAGAAAAGAACAAACTCTCGTCCTTGAACCATGAGGTCTCACCACTAGGTTTGGAGAATAGTCAATCCAAGCTTTGAACCATAGAAATCACCTTAAGATCCGGAACCTACACTTTGTAGAGAAATGTAGAAGAAATATGGGTTAGCAAAAATATTTACCAAGTATGATAACTATGCAAAAATCATGCTAAAAAAGATATTTTAGTTGAAAACCACGCATTTAACAAGTTTGAGGATCATCATGAAACTTGAGTATAAAAGGCATATGATACAAGCAGATTAATCATGTAAGTCATTATAACAATTAGTACAATCATCATTGGTAACCCTAAGTTATACTTGTGCAATATATGAATGGCATCCCATAATACCACACATACTAAGTACCACTTTGAGGCCACCATAAACATACTTACCATTCTTCATTCTCATCTTTAGTTAATACTCATAGATAAGGAACATTCATATTCAATAAGTCATGACAAGGAAATCAACTCATAATAACAATCCAAGTTAAGCATTCATACTTATAGTTAGCCTTCATGTCAACATTCTCATTAGCATCATTATAAGCATATTCATTTCATTAGACATTATAACATTAAATAGCACACCATGACTACTCTCAAAGCCTGCTTGTGCAATGCATGGATGAAGTCTCATACCCCCCACCCACACTAAGTAGTGCATTCTTGAGAAGCCATAGTTCATTATGATTCATTGTGGGGGTAAGCCTTAACCGACATAGACGATGTGAGCAAATCATAGAATCCCGATGTTACCCACATCGAATAAGGGATTCCTACTTGCCTAAGGTAGGACAACCAATTTAGCTTAGGTGTATCCACTAGTTAATAACCTGTGGGCACATATTTATAGGATAATGAGATTTCTACTACATACCTTACCTCAACTCTCAGATAGGCATCCATCTTAATCCATATCCACTCGGTGCTTAGCATTATTCCCCACAGAGTAATTAACATTCATTACTTTAGTTCATTTAAAATGGAATATATAGATTGTTACTAGATACCACGTCTCAACTCATGGATGAGCATCCATCTAAATTCCAACATTCATTCATTAAGATAGCTCATAGATTCAAAGATGAGAATAGTCTTTCAACTAATAATCCCCATATTGTGAGAAAGACCTTTCACAACATGTCATTATCATTCATTAGTGTACAATTGAGAGTAGCTTTTCAATCAATGCATCATCATTAAAATAATTATAGAAACTTCATTCATTCTTTATTCATGAGTGTGTATACTTGAGAATAGCCTTTCAAAAACCACACCATTACATTATAGTCATGATCACATTACTTCCAATATATTCACAAAGCATGTATATAAGCATCATGATTATACAAATCTGACAATTTACCCTTAAAGGACCATGGATTATAATTCACCAACACACCTAGAACTACTACAATTAGGCATGCATAATAACAAGATTCAAGTATTTAAACTACTATAAGAACAATTTCATAGCATTCACCTTACTACAATTCACCCACATCACATAGTCTTAATTTAGGGTTATGGGGAATTCATGGATTCATGGGAAATTTTATCTTAAAACCACCATAAAACAGAAATTCAATCATAAATTATGATAATTAAACCATTGAAAACATTTTGAGAAAGAATCTATGACTTAGATTGAAAACCATAGGTTTTTGAGAATTTGCTCCTTTGATATTGAAAGTTTGAGGGCTTCATGGATGAAAAGATAACCATGAATCTAAAATACCATACCTTAGATGAAGAAATCCAACCCAAAATCGTGAGAGAAATCCCCATTCTTCAAGCTCTAACTTGACCTTCTTTAATGGAGTTCTTGGGAGAGAACTTTTGGGGTAAAGGTGGTTATGATTTGGGTAGTTGTGATTTATGAAATGTAAGGGTTAATTAATAGCTTAAAAACCCTTATATAGGTCTAGATAATAAATATAAAATGACTATACATTAAACTAACTTAATTAGGAATTACCTAAACTACCCCCACCTTGGCCGAGACTAGGCATCAACACAGGCCCCCATCCATGACCTCCACCCACGGGGCGTGGATGGACCCATAGACCGTACTGGTCAAACATGGGTTGGGTATGCAACTTGTAAAATGGTTTAAGGTCCAGCCTTGACCCAAGACCCCCACCTACGGGTCGTGGGTCCACCCACGGCTCGTGGGTGCCCTTTCGTGGGTAGGCTAATTTTGACAGCTTTTTGGGCCAGTTTTAGGGTACTCCTCAAGGACCCTTGGTTGGTCCTTGGGGGATCGTACCTTGACGTTTAACCCCTAAACCCCTCAACCTAAGTTCAGAAAACCATTTTACCACATCATACCACACATCAAACTCAAAAACTCGCATAGGGACCTTAATAAAACATAAAAAATAGCATAGGGACCAACCAATGGTCCTTGAGGAGTAAACCCCTACTAAGGCTAACATAAAAAATAGCATAGGGACCTTAATAAAACATTTACAACTATAAGGAACTATCAACATACCTGTGCCTTCATCCGGAAAGGGTTCCTTTGTCCTCTCTAGACCGTAGTGCATAGAATCGACCATAATTTGGAGGAATGGGAATCACATCACAAAGAGAAGCTTGCTTGGCCTCTATTCCTTTTTCCGAGAGTGTTGGGAAATCTCTCATCTTATGACCTTTCTTTCCACACCCAAAGCAACCATCTGTGTCGGCTAGGCAATTACCCGAATGATGCTTCCCACACTTGACACATATAGATCTTTCAAAAGAAGAAACACCTCCATTTCCTCCTTGAGATTTAGGGTTAGACACCCTATCATTGTCGACCATTGGGGAATCTTGGTTGGAAGATCTCTTTTTGAACCTTGGTTGACCTTGTTCATCAGACCTAGCTCTTTTCATCTCCCTATTCCTTTTATGTATTTTTGACTTCTCAATTTGTTGGGCAAACACCATAAGCCTAGAGATATTCATGTCCTCATGGAGCATTTCCGTACGACATTCTTCCTCAACTAGGTGGGACACACCCATCACAAATCTACTCATCTCATCCCTCGGCTCCGTCACCATAGATGGAGCATACTTGGACAAAGGGTAAATTTCAAGGCATACTCTTGAACACTCATGCTACCTTGCCTAGGGTTTATGAATTTTTCTACCTTAGCCTCCCTCAATTCACGGGGAAAGAAACTATCAATGAATGCTTTCTTAAACACCTCCCAATCAATGGGACCCGCTCCTAACGACCTATTTCTCTTTGATTGAGTAAACCAAACTTGAGCCACATCCTTAAATTGGTAAGTGGCTAGCTCCGCTTTTTCTACCAAAGTCACCCCCATAGCATCGACTACCTTATACACATCATCCACAAATTCTTGGGGATCCTCTCCCACCTTGGAACCAAGAAACACCGGAGGGTTCATCCTAACAAAATCCCTCAACCTAGAAGCCGTAGTGCTCACGTTAGAGTTCACATGAGTCCCACCATCACTATTGTGTTGGGCTGTCATAGCTTGGGCTTGAGTTGTCACGGCTTGAGCCATTATTAGAAAAGCCGACCTAACTTCCTTATCTGACATGGTCGGAGGGTTAGTTGGAGCTTGATTCCCTTGAGGAGCTTGATATACCATGAGTTTACGGTATTTTTAATACATTTCACTTAAGAGTTGTGTGTGTCTAGGGCCTTTTTGTATTGGTTTTTATGTGTTTTTATTATGTTTTGCAGGAAAGATGTTTAGGCGCGGATGTAAAGAGACAACTAAAAGATATACAGAATAAGGCATCTATGGAGGTGGTCTACGGACTATAGGTCCATTGACGCTCCGTAGATGGTGACCATAGATTAGCAGGTAATGCATGGAAGGCAAATCAGGGAAATCTGACCAAGTGTGGAACCACGGTGGCCATTGACAGTCCGTATATTGATCTATGGACCATACTGCTGATCCATAGAATGATATTGCGAGGGTTCCAGTACCTGATGTTTTAAGATTCTAAGTGTGGAGCTACGGAGAGGGATTAACGGACCGTAGATTGATCTACGGTCCGTACTGCAGTTCCGTCGTTTGCTTCAGAGAAGCTGATTTTTGGAAGCTAAAATTTTTTCTAAGTCTTGGCTAATGGAAGGGACGCACGGACCGTAGATCCATTGACGGTCCGTGAGTCAGTCTCGTGGAATGAAGATGCGTTCCTGAACAAACTTTCCTTATTTTGTTTCCCTTTTAATTTAGGACTTGTTTTTTATAAATAGGGCATGTAAACCTCGTTTTTGAGGGTTAGACATTATTACTTTTGTTCTAGTTCTTGACTTGGGAGATTAACTTGCAACTTTAGCAATTCTTAATTTCCTAAGTTCGTTTTGAAGATTTTTATGTTGCAATTCAAGTTGAATTTTTGCGTTTATTATTCTTCTTACGTAAGTTCATAATTCTTTCATCTAAAACAATGAATTGTGTTCATATGATTATGGGTAACTAAAATAATGAATTGTGGGAACCATGAGTGATTAACAAAGTATGAATAGTAACTAAGCAATTCTTGAATAGTGTTGTTGCATGCATTGATAATTCTTTCGTTTAGAAGTCTTTTTAATGAGTGCACGCATTAGAACTCACCTTGTTGCTACTTCCCAGACCAAGGAGGTAATCAACAAGAAAAGAATTATCAACATAGATTTAGTGTGATACTATCTAATAGGATATTGTCGATTGGTGCGAAGTAAGTACTAAGACAAACATCGATGTGATGTCTAATATGAGGTAAAGGTAAGGGTTAGTAAGTTATACACACGTATCCAGACAAAGGTGCGGGGTGAAATTCTCTAGATGCCGGACCAAGGATTTAGAGATACCTAACTTATCACTTTGCATATAGTACACCAGGAAAGGATTGCTATTACTAGGATTACTGCGTTATGAGCTTGTGGGGAACACGTATACCCTAGTTAATTCTCTCATCTTGGTAACAACCGAAATTGACTTTTGTTTACTGATTACTTACTGATTTTTTACAATTTGTTTCACAAATCCCCCCCCCCCTTTAATTACTTGTTTATGGAAGTAATTTGACTAAACGAATATAATTATTGGTTAAAGTTAAGTCTAAACCATTTTTCTCGTGGGATCGACCCCAACCTACGAGTTGGGTTCTTTACTTGATAACGATCGCTTATGCTTCTTTAGGGAGGTGTAATTTTAGCGTATCAAATTTTGGCGCCGCTACCGGGGAAATTGGATTTTAGATTAATTTTAACTACATTATTGAACTTTGGTCAAATATTTCCTAATTTTACTTTTTCTTTAAGTTTTTATCTCTCTCAGGTTCTGACTCTAGTGTATGCCAAGTACACAGAGCCAAGGTGAACCACTTACTCCTTAGGATCCAAAGTTGAACCAAACTTTGCGAAGAATGAACAATCAAGGAGTTCAAGTTAATCCTATCGGAGGCAACCTAGGTGATGAAGTTGAGTTGCAACCTCCGAGGGTAGTTGGTGGAGACAACTAGGTTCTAGCTGAAAATCAATTGGGAGATGTAGTGAGGGTGCATGACCTACCAGCCCATGACTGAATGACAACTATAGGGGCAACGTAAACATTTATGACTCAGATGGACCTCTTGTCCTACCCCCTTTGCTTCTGAGGCACACATTTGTAGTGACCAGTAGCTTGATGCAGATGCTTACAGCGAGGGGTTTGTTCTTGGGATCGCCATCGGAGGACCCACATGCTCACATAGCTAAGGGTGGTTTGCAAAAGCTATGTAGGTCGACCAAACTTGGATATGGATGTTATCGGATTGTGAGTGTTCCCTCTATCACTGACAGGCGATGTTGCTGTATGGTTCACTGAGCTCCCTTATAACTCAATCTATACATGGGACCAATTGAAGGATGTGTTCTTAGCAAGATATTATCCAGTGTCCAAGAAGCTCAATCACAAAGATAAGGTCAACAATTTTGTGGCATTACCTGGAGAGTCTGTGAGTAGCTCTTGAGACAGATTCACTGCGTTTGTAAGAGGTGTTCTGAATCATCGTATTGATGATGAGTCATTGAAGGAATATTTTTATCGATGGCAAGATGACAACAATAAAGCAGTGCTTGATACTATAGTTGGAGGATCATATGGTGAGTGCACATACGCTCATATTGCAAAAAAATTGGAGAAGATCTCTCGCAACAATAAAGCATGGAGTACTAAGAGGTAGAATACTGGAAGAAACACATTTGCCGTTCATACTACAAATAACCAGTCTGCAGATGAGATTCGTGAGGAGATGGCTCAGATGATAACTGAGTTAGGGTTGGTATTGAAGCATGTGAGCGGAAGTGCGGAAAAGGAAATGCTGTGAATAACTTCACTAGAACTCCACCACTAGTTGAAGAGGATGCTTATGTGATAAATGATCATATGGGGGGTTTTCGACCAAATGCCCAAGGATCCAACACGGATAATTGGCGCTAAGGTCAAGGAAACCAAGGTCAGAACTATGGTGATTACAATCGAGAGGGTCAATATGTCCAGGATGGGAACTTCAATCGCGACAACAACTACAACTGGAATAACTATGGCAACAGAAATGATCGGGTTGGACCTTATGTCCCCCCTCAAAATTGGGAATCAGGTACTAAGGAAGCTGGAGGCAATATGACGCGTATTGAAGATATGATGCAGAAGATGATGAGAAGGTTTGATGCAGCTGATGAGAATGTGAAGGAGATGAGAAACGACTTGTCTGGTATTGGTCAAAAAGTTGATGCCCATGCAGTGTCAATAAAGCATCGAGAGCAGCAGATGACTCAGTTGTCTACTACAGTGAACCCACGTCAACCTGGCACTCTTCCTAGCAACACCATCCAAAATCCAAAGAATGATGGTCATTGTATGGCAGTTACTACTCGAGGGGGTAAGCAAACCATTGATCCACCTATGCCGTCAGTGGTGGATGTTGAGATTAGAAAAGAAGATGATGTGGTAGAGGTTAGAGAAGAGTCTGAGAATGCGACATAGAAAGAAGAAGATATATCTCAGAAAGTGGTCCCCATACTTAGACCTCCACCACCTTTTCCATAGACGTTAGTGAAGAAGACTGAAGATGGTAAATATCACAGGTTTATTACTATGTTGAAAAAGCTTTCCATCAACGTTCTTTTGATAGAAAATTTGGAGCAAATGCCTGGGTATGCGAAGTTTATGAAAGATCTGGTGATAAAGAAAAGGTCTGTGAGTTTTAAAGATGATGATAGAATGCAACATTGTAGCGCTATTGCTACAAGGTCTCTTGTGCAGAAAAAGAAAGACCCTGGTGCTTTCAGGATCCCATGTACTATAGTGTTGTTAGACTTTGCTAAGGCATTCTGTGATCTTGGTGCTAGCATCAACCTCATGCCACTGTCTATTTATAAGAAGTTGGGTCTAGGGGATCCAAAGCCTACTACGATGCGGTTACTTATGGCCAATCAAACCGTGAAAAGGCCCATTGGTGTACTCCATGATATGCTAGTGAAAGTGGAGTCGTTCATCTTTTCGGCGGATTTTGTGATTCTTGACTGTGAGGTTGATTTTGAGGTTCCCATCATCCTTGGGAGACCATTCCTTGCCACAGGGCGTGCATTGGTTGATATGGAGAAGGGGCAGATGAAGTTCAGGCTGAAAATGAAGAAACAACTTTCAATATCTGTAGGTCCATGAAGCAGAGTAATGAGCTCCAAATGGTATCTGCTATAACTTACAGAGTTGAGAGTGCAACAGAAGTGCAAATTGAAGAGTGGCTCGGTGTTGAGGCACTAGTAACAGTTATGATGGATTTTGATAGTGATGGAATTGAAGAGTACGATGAGTTGGTAGCTGAACTCGATAGGTGCGAATATAAGTCAAAACCAAAGAAGTATGAGTTAGACATGAAGAATCACGAGTCTCCACCCGCGAGACCATCTGTTGTGGAGGCACCAAAATTGGAGCTTAAGGCTCTACCATCGCATTTGAGGTATGTATTCTTGGGTAGAGATAATACTTTGTAGGTAATCATTGCGGCAGATTTAAATGCGAGACAAGTAGAGTACTTGGTGGCTGTGTTAAAGAGGTTCAAGTGAGCTATTGGGTGGACTATTGCGGATATTATTGGGATTCTCCCGGCATTAGTTCCCACAAAATCCAACTCATGCCAGATCACAAACCTAGTATTGAGCACCAAAGAAGATTAAATCCACCTATGCAAGAGGTAGTTAAAAAAAAGATCATCAAGTGGTTGGATGTTGGAGTTATCTATCCCATTGCAGATAGTAGTTGGGTATGTCCTGTTAAATGTGTGCCCAAGAAAAGTGGGATTGTTGTGGTTCCTAATGAGAGAAATGAGCTTGTTCCGATGCGGCCCGTGACTAGATGGAGAGTCTGTATGGACTACCGTAAGCTAAATGCTTGGACAGAAAAGGACCATTTTCGTATGCCATTCATGGATCAGATGTTGGATAGACTCGCTGGTAAGGGTTGGTATTATTTTCTTGATGGTTATTCGGGCTACAATCAGAAGACCACTTTCACTTGACCTTATGTGACTTTCACCTTCAAATGGATGCCCTTTGGGTTGTGCAATGCTCCAGCAACCTTCCAGCGTTGTATGATGTCGATATTTTCTAATATGGTGGAGGACACTATTGAAGTGTTCATGGATGATTTCTCTGTGGTAGGTGACTCTTTTGACCGATGTCTGGATCATCTGGTTGAGGTGCTTAAAAGGTGTGAAGACTGTAATGTGGTGCTAAATTGGGAGAAGTGCCACTTTATGGTGAAAGAAGGGATAGTTCTGGGCCATCGGATTTCTGAGAAGGGCATTGAGGTTGATAGAGCAATGGTAGAGGTAATTGAAAAGCTTCCACCACCTATCTCTGTAAAAGGTGTTCAAAGTTTTCTTGGGCATGCATGTTTCTATAGGAGGCTCATCAAAGATTTCTCTAAAATTGCACATCCATTGTGCAAACTGCTTGAAAAGAAGTATAAGTTTGATTTTGATGATGCATGTCTGAGAGCATTTGGAAAGCTGAAGGAGAAGTTGGTTACTGCACCTATCATTATTTCACCGGATTGGGGACAACCATTTGAGGTAATGTGCGATGCGAGTGGAGGGGCGCTTGGTGTAGTATTGGGACAGAGGCGAGAGAAAATTCTCCATCCTATTTACTATGCTAGCAAAGCTCTAAATGTGCCCTAGAAGAATTATACTGTGACTGCACAAGAGCTTCTTGCGGTGGTTTTCACATTCAAAAAATTTCGATCCTACCTGCTTGGTACTAAGGTCATAGTGCATACTGACCATTCTGCATTGAGGTATTTGATGGCGAAGAAGGATGCAAAACCGAGGCTAATTAGATGGGCATTGTTGTTGCAAGAGTTTGATTTTATGGTAAAACATAGAAAGGGGACCGAAAATTAAATTGCCGATCACTTGTCCAGATTAGAGGAAGAGGCTATGCTTAAGCTTGGTGATAAGGTTGAAATTAATGATACTTTTCCAGATGAACATGTATTGGTTGCTTCTCATGATCTTATTCCTTGGTTTGCAGATTTTGCTAATTATTTGGCAAGCGATTTGGTGCCCCCAGACTTGTCTTTTCACCAAAGGAAAAATTTATGCATGATGTGAAGAAATTCTTTTGGGATGAGCCTTACTTGTATCGTAGTTGTGCTGATGGGATTATTTGTTGCTGTGTGCCCGAGGTTGAGATGTTTAGTGTACTTGAAGCATGCCTTCATCGCCTGTTGGTGGGCTTCATAGTGGTATTCGGACTGCGCATAAGATTTTGCAGTGTGGGTACTACTGGCATACCATCCACCAAGATGCTCATGATTTTGCCAAGTCTTGTGATCGTTGCCAAAGAGAATGAGGGATTTCAAAGAGGCAAGAGCTTCTTATGATTCCCATATTGGTGATAGAGTGATAGAGTTGTTTGATGTACGGGGCATTGGTTTTATGGGTCCATTTGTGAGTTCACATGGGATGAATTATATTCTTGTTGTGGTTGATTATGTATCGTAGTGGGTGGAAGTAGTTGCACTCCCCAACAATGAAGGTAAAAGTGTCACCGCATTCTTGAAAAAGAATATCTTCTCCAGATTTGGTACACCGAGGGCAACTATCAGTGATGGAGGCTCCCAGTTTTGTAATAAGTTGTTCAAGGCACTACTTGAGAAGTATGGTGTCCACCAAAATGTAGCCACTCATTACCATCCACAGACTAGTGGGCAAGTTGAAGTGTCCAACAGAGAGATCAAACAAATTTTGGCGAAGACTGTGAATGCTAATAGAACAGATTAGTCAAGGAAGCTTGATGATTCTATATGGGCCTATCGCACAGCATACAAGACCCCCATAGGTATGTCTCCTTATCAACTTGTATATGGGAAGTCTTGCCATTTATCGGTAGAGCTAGATCATAAGGCATTGTGGGTGATGAAGAAGCTAAATTTGGATTGGGGCGCCGCTTCTAATTAAAGAATGAATGACTTTAATATGCTTGATGAATTTCGCCTAAAAGCTTATGAAAGTTCAGCCTTGTACAAGGAGAAGATGAAGAGGTATCATGATCAAAGAATTGAAAAGCTAGAATTTGTTGTAGGTGATCTTGTGCTTCTATTCAACTCTAGGGCTGCGCTTGTTTCTGGGCAAACTCAAATCCAAATGGACCGGGCCATTTTTGCTCACAAAAGTGCTTCCCCATGGAGCGGTTGAGCTTGAGAACAGTGAAGGAACAAGGTTCATGGTTAACAGGCAAATGATCAAGATCTATCTGGGAAACGCAGAAACTGTGCAAGTAGTTGTTGAAGCCTATCATCTTGATGAAGTTTGAGTAATCAAGAGGCCTGCTTCGTGTTGCGACGTTAAATCAAGCGCTACTTGGGAGGCAACCCAAGATGTAAAATCTAGCTAACAATATGTTTTTATTTTCCATTTAGTAATTTTCTTTGTTTAGTTGCTTCTGTGTACTAATTTAGATAGTTTTTTTACTCTTGTTTTAGTGTTGGCTAGACATAGCATAGGGTCTGTGTCTAAAAATTGTCTAGAAAATGTAAAAAGAACGTGCTAATGGTTGCTACATGTGCAGGGGTGAAAAGCAGAATCTGCAAGAAAAAGGTCTGGTGCAGCGGTCTACGGACCCCATTGACGGCCCGTGGTTCAGTCCATGGATCGTTAATAGTGTCCGTAGATCCAAGGTAAGTTCTGATATTTTCCAAGTTAGAATGTAATCTACGGTCCCAATCTACGGACCGTAGATTGATCCACGGACCGTAAACAGGGTCTCGTGGATCCAAACCTTAATTCTGTCTGACCCTACCTGGACCCCCTATTTAAAATTCCCCTAATTTGAAATCATTTCCACTTCCCTCCATTCATTTTCCAACCATTTCAAACACTTCAACTCCCCTAAATCACTCCATAATTCCCCCATAAAATCATCCCTTCTATTCCTCCATGATTCCCATGATTCCTTTCCATTGATTCCCATGATTCCTTTCCATTCCGAATACTACTTATTCCATATTCCACAAAAGGGTCTGATGTTTGGGTTAGTAACGAAGAGGTGATTTTTGGTCATGAAAGCATCAGTCATCACACAATCACCCCATTCCCGTTGCTGTAAGATAATAGACTTTCTCCTCACATTGAATTTGGATTCATTATAGATTATAGAATGTCAGGGATTGGGTCTTGACCTTGGATAATTGTTAGATGAAATTGCATGCTAAAATTGGAAGTTACAATACCCTTGGAACGATAGACAATGATTGTGTTGCCTTGTTGTATGTGATTATAAGTTGATATGTAAGTTTCGACTTAGGGTTCCAAAGTTTGTCTTAAATACTTGTTAAAATGATTAAACAGAATCCTGAGAATGACAAACTAGCATTATTAAGTGTTGAAATGCATGATTAGACTAGGACCCTATTGAAAATGATCAAATATGTGAGATTGAAAGTAAAGTATGTCTAAAACCTGGCTCAGATCCCATCCACAAATCCCCGTCCACGGACCGTAGATCAATCTACGGACCGTAGGTAAGGTCTGTGGATGGAAGCACTTGAAGAGTTCACTAAGTGTCAAACCTCGGATGTGGACTACGATCTGTAGATTAATCTACGTACCATTCTGTACAGTCGTGGTTTCCCTCTGCGACCAATATTGTTGGTCCTCTGATCCATGAAAGGGATCCACGGACTGTAGATCAGTCTACGGACCGTAGATCTCCACCGTAGATACCCACTGTAGCCACTGTCTAAATTTTTTTTTAGTCTTTGTTGGTGTCATTTTTAGTTTTAAAATTATTTCGAGTGTGTTGTTAGTTAGTCTTGGTACAAATAACTCTTCCTCAGGTTCGATGGCACCCAAGAAGCTAGTCACCTACACAAAAATGGGCAAGTCAAAATCTGTTGCCCGTAGCTTCAGGTTAATTGACGAAGATAATGATGTGGAGACGGATCCGACATACGTTCCTCCCAACGTGAGGGCCTCTCCTACTGCACCCCGAGTCACTAGAGGCACCCCCCGGAAGGTGATTCCCGATGTAGTTACTGTCTCTAGTTTGATGAGGAGCACACACTGATTGGGTCGCCAACTAGGGCTGCTTCCAGTTCAGAGAATGGGTCTACGTCCGTCTCTGAGTCTAGCCATGCTTCAGGGTCCGAGTCTACCCATGCTTCAGGGTCTATTGCTAAATCAACCATAGGTTACGGTGATAATGAACAAGTAGCCTCGTCTGATGAGGCCACTAGCTTAGAATTAGTACTCGCACCACGAAATGATGACCCCACTCCAGTCGCCAGCGAGCCAGATAAATAGTGTGTTGAGGGCAAATGGAAAATTTATCGGGATGCCAAGATGAAGAATGACAAAAAAAAGATGGCACGACTTATTACAGAGGAGCGCAGAGTCCTCACGGGGAGGTTGCACACTACCCCCGACATCCACTGGCTTTTTAAACTTCACAAGTGTGGCTGGATGGCTCGAGACCTTGGGACTTATAACGAGGAGATTGTGCGGGAGTTCTATGCCTCCTACCCTGCCACACTCCGAGGTTCGATAGACAAGAGGTCCAAGCCCACACCCCAGAACCCTATCACTTCTACTATAGTCCGAGGTCTTTTAGTAGACATCTCACATACCACCATCAGCCGATTCCTCTATGGCCCTAGTCCTGATCACACTTGGGCCCTCAACACGATCGAATTTGATTATAGATGGGATGTTGTGAGGAGTGGAACCTTCACGTGTAATGTCGAGCTGAGGGAGACTGTCTTACTGTGGTTGGCTAGGCACATAGCTGCAGATGGAGAACGTGTGGAGTGGGTTAGCTCACCACGTTTGGGTATTCGGAAGGCCATCTTGACTTTGGTGGCCAAGCATTTTTGATTATTGGTGCGGAACAGGGTGTCGCCTACAAAAGTAGACAACCAACTCACATGGGACAAAGCCGTCATGGTTTTCGCATTAGTAGCAGGATTGGAGATCGACTTTTCCTGCATGCTGCTGGAAAACATTCACGAGAGGGAATTCAAGACCTCCACTACTTACCCTTTCCATGTTTGATTTTCCAATTGTGCAGGGACTCTAGAGTGCCGCTCTGGCATTGTGATAGGTTGATCCACCCTATGGGAACCTTAGATATTGGCCTGATCTGGGACGAGGTAAATGTGCTCCTCGCAAAGGGCCATGGATCGATGTGCCATTGGGTACTGATTTAGTAGATGTTGTGGAGCAGATGCATGGTGATGAGCCTACCCCCCAGCCCATACTAATGATTCCCCCGCCTCCTCTTCTCAGGCCGCTAGTCAGGCCCCCAGCTCATTTAGAGCCACCCCACCTTTGGGAGCTAATGTTATACCACTTGCCCGAGTCCAGAAGTTAGAGACCCAAATCGCCACCTTGTTGCAACACATTAAGCCCTGGATGCGGAAGTTGATTGCTGAGTCCGAAGAGAGAGTAGAAACAAGAATGGAGGCAAAAATGGACCAAAAGGTCCAAGAAGTTCATAAGTGGCTCGATGCCTTTGAGTTGAGAGTCCTGGAGAGGCCAACTCCTACTACTGCTATATATGTCCTCTTTTCAGACTGAGCTAGCTAGTCTCCAAGCCGATGTTGACGCCATCCTAGCCACACCAGCTGTTGAGCCACAGGCTGCACCCTCTGCATTAGGTGACAATATAGTCCTGGGTGCACTATTCAATGGAGATGATGTGGATTCACAGCCCGAGCCTGCACGTACCCGCGGTAAGAGGCACCGTTGTAGTCAAAAAACTGAGCTCACGGAGGAAGAAAAGGCTAGAAACAGGAAGCACAAGCAGTAGAAGAAGGCACGAAAAGCCTTCATAATAGATGAGTAGCTGAGGCAGCAGAGGGCCCGTGAGATGGTTGATGGGGCGTCGAGTTCTATGCCTGTGTCTGAGGTTCTGCCTACTGTGGCAATTGATTTGAGCACCACTGATGGGGTAGTTAGAGTCACCGATAGCACTACTTATGGTGTTGTCCTTGTTGATGCGGCCACTACTGAGGGTTACCCGAGTGTTGATTTAGCAGGCTCCGGGAAATCGGACAAACCCGCTTGTTGATGGTTCGTCGTATGTGCCTCAGGTTTGCTTCACCCAAATCCATTACCTTTTACTTTTTCTGTACATTAGGGACAATTGCACCATTTTTGTTGGGGGTGGGGTAAATGGATTGTAAGTGATAGGGTGAAATCTGAGTAACCTAACTCATAATCCTCTCTTGGGGTTTTCTTGCATGTGTTCTTTTTGCCCAAGAGACTGTTTAATTTCTATTGAACCGACATGTGTTAGAATCGTATGTGTAGAAGCATGAAAAAGAATGAAGCATGATGGCTTATGAGAAATGAAACCCATCCAAATTTTGTGATGTGTGCTAGAATTTGTAGGCTATGATAAATGGAATGTGTTGGCTCTGAGTATGACACGATAATGAATCAACTTTATGGCATGAATTACGCTAAAACTTGAACTGGGTAATCTGATAATCTGATAATGAAACGATGTGCCAATGGTAGCATCAACAGTTGCCAAGATAGTATTTTGTATAAGCTGATCTTGTTGAAACCAGGAAACATAGGTAGGATTGGATACTTCGAAGTTGTTTTCAGAGATAGTTTTGGAAGGGATTGGGATCGATCCATCCAAATGATCAAAAAGGTTGTATCCACGCATAAGCATGGACACCTAAGCCTTCCACAACAAAAAGTTATGGCTACTAGCAGGTTCGATGGGGAGTTAAGTAACAAAATTGAACTGGACAATAGTCTTTGAACCGGAGATGTTGTCGGCATTGACGACACTTGTATTTGAGGCCATTATGGGCTTAAGGTGTGTGGGTTGGGAGGCGAAAAATGGATCAAGCTTGTTAAAGCAATAGAGCTCTGAATACTATAAAGAGAAAGGGAAGAACTGGACACATATTAACTTGTTTGTATTGATTACTGTGTTGGCCCTTATATAGCCACTGTATTACATTCAAGGCTGAGAATAAAATAACAACTTAGAGAAACATGCGTAATTACACTTCTAAAGATAAAAAGGTTGATAAGAAAAATTAAAAGTGTCCTACAAGTAAGTAGAGTCCTACAGGTAACAAGGGTCTTAGATGCTAGTCGTTATCAACTAGCATACCCCTTTTCCACAAAAATACTCTTTTTTACAATTATATATTGATTAGATTAGATAATTTGTTTGAAACCTTTTTTATTAAGAAGAAAATTAGATACCAATTTTTCTCTCATGGAAGGAGTATAAAATACATCTTTCAAAGTCAATACCCTTTCATAGATAAAACACAATTCAACATCTTTTATTCCAAGTACTTGAGTATTATGAGAATCACCAAACATGATAATTTTGGGCTCCTCAAAAGGAGAATATTTTTTTAAATCAATATTTGTCATCACAGACATGACGGTTTGCACCAGAATCAATGCACCATTCATAAACATTCTTAATCATATTTTTTTCTATAATTACCTCCACATAAGTCTCTTTGGTGACATTTTCCTGAGGTGTAGGACCACGTGTATGAAATATGAGAAATCAAGCAATATGTCCACTTTTTCCATAGACAAAGCACGGTCCCTTATCTTGAACTTGTTGATTTTGTTCATGGTTATTTGTACTATATTTTTTTTTGAGAGATCCACTATTATTTTTCTTGAAACTTTTGTTCTTATGCTTTATAGAAGTAGTTTTGTAAGATTCAGGAGTAACATTATTTGAACTAATTAAATTTACCTCATTGTGATGTTACTCTCTTCTAATTATAAAAGTGCATCTTGGCCCCTTGCCTTCTCTTCCATGCAGATTCACATTATCAACGTCTCATGAGAGGTTTCCTTTTGTTTGTGGGGCATAGGTTTTTGAATTTCCTTCCGAGATGGTGGAAGGTTATCTATTATGCCACAAACAATAAGGTTATCTATTATGCCACAAACAATAAGGTTATCTATAATTTTGATCTCCTCGGACCGGATCTCTCCAATAATCATTATAAAGTCTTGAGCTTGGTCAACCACTGATTTGTTGTCCACTATTTGAAAATGAAAAATCTACTAGCTACATATATTTTTGCTCCAGCTTCTTCGGTATCATACTTACTCTGCAATGTTTTCCAAATTTTCTTTGTATTATAGTAAGGTTTATTATAATAATCAGAAAAATTATCAAACATAATTAATAATAATGAATAAATACCGACACTTGTAGGAATCACCATCATACTTTTCCACTTCTATAGATGAGAAATAAGTTCATCATCATTTATGGAGGTGTTGCCAACTTTATTAGGATTCTTCTTAGTTAACACATAAGAAACATTGAGTAGACTTAAGTAGAAAAGTATTTTACTCCTCCATTTCTCGAAATGGTTACCATTGAATCGGTCCAACTATAGTCTTCCTCTCCAAGATACAACAACAATTCACAAAGTGTAACTCAACAAACTCTGAACAAGAGTTGAGTGCAGAGCTCCACAAAAAGAACACTCCTTCAACTAATAAGAACTCTCTTCCATTTTGAATGTTTTTGTTGTTTTACTAAGTAGGTTCTCTTCCATTTTGAATCCAGGAAACTTGTTTACTTTGTTGCATTTAGTCCAAACGGTGAATACTTGGCAAGTGGGTAATTTGATAAATTCATGAATATATGATTAGTGAAGGAGGAAAAGATTGTAAAAACTTACAATGGCGATGACAGTATTTTTGGAGTGTGTTGGAACAAGGAAGGCAAAGAGGTTGCAACTTCTTTTGCAAACAACAAGGTTTGTGTGTTTGATATTCAATTGTAGAGGTTGAGGAATAACTTTAAAAGGACTTGGGAGCTCAGAGGCAGGAATTTCACAATTCAAGAAACTCTGCCTTGTAGATTGTAGATAAGTTTTTTCTGATTTGTCACACGTTGTCCGGTTTACCAAAATTAGGGCTGACTAAATCATCATGGCTTTGTTCTAAACTTAGGCTTGCAGTGGGTAAATCGGACACCATGTGACAAATAAAAAAAAGAATATCTACAATCTCTATTTCTACAAGGCAGAGTTTCTTGAATTGTGAAATTCTTGCCTCTGTGTTCCCAAGTACTTTTAAAGCGCTATTCCTCAACCTCTACAATCAAATATCAAAAACACAAACCTTGTTGTTTGCAAAAGAAGCTGCAACCTTGTTGCCTTACTTGCATCAACACACTTCAAAAATACTGCCATCGCCATTGTAATGTTTTATAATCTTTGCCTCCTTCACTAACGATATATTCATGCATTTATCCAATGAACTACTTGCTATGTATTTACCGTTCGGACTAAAGACAACAGAATAAACAGGTTTCTTGGATTCAAAATGGAAGAGAACCTAATCAGTAAAAATAAAAATAAAATTCAACAAGGACACAAAGATTTGATGATCTTATTGTAAGATACACAGTTACCTCATCCTCACTCCACTCCCCCCCCTACATCCCCACCCAAATAAAAGGAATATGTATATAGGTATTGATAGAAGTGTTTAGATGGTGAAAGGCGACAAGGGTCTGCCCCACCGCGCGGCGATGCACTCACTTTTCTTTAATATATTGATATCCAATTTGATATATCCAAAATATTTGAATGTATAGATATCCAAAATATTTAATTGCATATATAGATTTCCAAAATTTCAATTGCAATAACATATTAGCAAATATTTAAAGTAAAAAACTAAAGTAGAATAACTATAAAACTAAATTAAGTTGGACAGAAATAAACATCGAAGGACTACAATTTTTTCTTAAAAAATCAATAGGCAGATTGCAGTAGTCTGCAGAAATTAAATAACAGAGCATAAAAAAAAACTAAGACTGTGCACACAACTGACGGCACATGAAAGAAGAATAGAAGAAGAACAAAACAATTGCTAAAACTGTACCTGCTGAAGGTCATGAAGCAGCGGAGAAAGAGGAATTGAAGAGGAAGAGAGAAGAAGTACCCACTGGAGGTCGCGAAGATGGAGAAGAGAGTCGCTACTACGAACTGGAGAGAAAAAAGGGAAAACAGAGTCGGGTTTATCCAAAACTCCAAATAAACTGTAATGTTACCTTTTAATTATTAAATCAGGCCATTTAAAAAAAAGGTGATGCCTTTATTGGCTCACCTCGCCTCCCACTCACAGCTCGTCATTGCCTCGCCTCTGCTCGACATTTCAAGGTCGCCTCGCCTTGCCGGTAATAGGCGCAAAGGTTGCGCCTCGCCTCGCCATTCACCAAAGGCGATCGATTGCCTTTGAGAACACTAATTGATAGTTCAACTGAGTACAAGTAAACAAACCACAAATAAGGTGATCGCCTTTGAGAACACTTATTTATTAAGAATGCCTTAATTTTATTAGACATTATGAGTTCACATCCATTATCTGTGAGCATTTAAGCTATGAAGAAGACTCCCCTCGTTCAACATGCCATAGATTCACAGTAGTGTTAAATGAACCACTACAGAGACATACAATAAAACAAAACTAGTAAGCTCATAGAACTGAAATGTTAGGTGCAATACATTAGATCCCTTTCTGGGCTCATCGCACACCAAGAATCCATTTGCTAGACGGTTAAAGTGAAACTATATCTCTCTGGATTATTTTTACTCACAAGGGGATTACAAGCCAGATTGCAATCATTCCAAACTTTCAACTCAACTTTTGGGGTTTAAAGTTCGTTGGGACGTCAAAGAGGAAAGCGCAAATGGACAAAAAAAAACAAATATATGTGTTTAGTTCTAAACTAATAATTGTAAGTATGATTATTTCCACACGGTTAGATGCATGCTTATAATATTCGTCCGTTAAATTTTTCCTGACCTACTTTCCCCTTATGTACGCATATTCAATGAGGTGAAGCACTCACCACATTCTTAGCCTTGTTTCAGGGCTTAAGTGCGCATTTGTCAATCTTATACCAGAAAAGAAGAAAAAACTAAAGAGGTAAGTCAACCCCAATGCACCCAAGGCCATAAACTAGGGAGCAATGAAATGAGAGAATATAATGGAGACTAGAGTTTAAATCCTACAAAGGACAAAAAGCTTCAGGTGATTTCTTCCTATATGCTAGACCTTGATAGGCAGAGTACAGGTTTTGGCCCAATGGAAGGAAAATTAGTTAGATGGATGGCATTCTCAATAATCTTTGTTTTTTTTCCTTTTTTTGTTCTTTTGGGTTGTTTCTGTGTGTTTTGAAGGAAAAGGAATTCTTAAGTTTCTAGTAGCCTTTTTGGCTAGAGGCTTCTTAGAGGCTAAAATCACAAAAAAAGAAGATGCTCCTTCATAAATTCGAGGTGTTTGGCCAAAAAATGAAGTCCTTTTGAGCACATACAACACAAAACATAGATTGTTTTTCTCCAAAAGTACTATTTTATAAATGATTTGATTTGAAGTACATAAGTTATTTGCGTCCTTAACCACGAGAAAGCTTAAGCACTAGAATTGTTTCAGAAAAATATTAACTTGGCAGAATTAAACTCATCTAACAACAACAACATACCTAAACCTTACCCGTACCTTGTGCAGATAGAGAATCCTGTTTCCAGACACACTCTTGAATCAAGTAAGGATATCAAAGCAGTTAAACTCATCAAATAGAAACACAACATCAAATTCTCCACATAAAACTATAATTAGAACTATGAACAGCTATTTGAACCCTAAAAGATAGTACAAAGGAACATATTAGGAAGAGGATTACTTTTCACTTCTACCTCTGATTATATACAGAGGGAAGATATGGTAAGTGAGAATTTTGGGACACAAATATTTACTTATACTTTTTAAATATATTTTGCAGATCATATACATTTTTTGTAACGGGATCCAAAGGTTGTAGAAACTGGAAGTCTTCATCCATATTAGTACTATTTTGCATTTCTTAGTTATTATTGATTATTTTAGAGTTATCAAAGATTTAAACATCAAATACAAAAATCAGAATATCAAAATGTTTGCATAACGTTGCTCATTTTGTTTCTAGTTCAAGATAACGAATACCCTTTTGCACAAAGGTAACAAGAGAACCAGGAGGAAGTAGAATTCCCTCCATTGTGCTCTTAGGTGAGAATTGTTATATTCCTTTTGTGAAATAGGAGGAAGTAGATTTTCATCCTCTCGATGCTCTTGTTACCTTTGTGCCAAAGGGTATTTAGTATCTTGAACTAGAAACAAATTGGAGCAATGTAATGCAACCATTTTGATATTCTGATTTTTGTATCTGAAGTTTAGATCTTTTGATAATGTTGAACTAACCAATAATAACTAAAGAATGCAGAATTAAACTGACATGGATGAAGACTTCAAGTTTCTACAACCTTTGGATCTCATTACAAAGAATGTGTATGAGCTGCAAAATATAACAAAAGAGAAAAGAAAAACTTTGGAAAGATGAATCTAGGCTGAAGGATAAGGCAAATGATGACAACGTGAGGGACCACAAATGAGAACCTACAAGAGGAAAGGAGAAACAACATAAGGAAAAAGAATGTGAATGGGATAATGAAAGGAGTGCAAACAACTTAAGTTCTGTCTTGAGTCAAGGACCATTCAACTCTCCCCACATCCCACTTATGGGATTACATCGGGTATGTTGTTATTGTTGGGGATAATAGTCCTTTTCTCCTTTTTGGTCATATTCTATGATGATAAACAATTAGATTCCTTATTCAAATTAGGGGATTCTTTAATGATCAACAACTAAGACAAGCCAATTTCTCTGTAGGCATTCTTTTTAATCATTGAAATATATTCCAATTCACAATTGTTGCATTCTTGATAGACGTAATCAGTGAAATTTTTAACAAATATTAGGAAGTTTGGAAGAATAGGAATTCTTACATTTCTAGTAGCCTATTTGGCTAGACTCTTCTGTTAGGATAATAGCACAAAAAAGGCACTGCTTTTTACATTCGAGGTGTTTGGCCACAAAAAGAAGTCCTTTAGAGCACATACAACACAAAATACATATTGTTTTTCTCCAAAAGTACTTTTTTATAATTGATTTGATTTGAAGTGCATAAGTTATTTGTGTCCTTAACCACGAGAGACTGTTTTGATAAACCCGGCTCAGAGAAAGCTTACGCACTAGAATTGTTTAAGAAAAATGTTAACTTGGCCGAATTAAACTCTTCTAAAAACAACATACCCAAACCTTATCTATACCTTGTGCAGATAGAAAATCTTGTTTCCAGACACACTCTTGAATCAAGTAAAGGATATCAAAGCAGTTAAACTCATCAAATAGAAACACAACATCAAATTCTCCAAATAAAAATCCATTAGAGCTATGAACAACGATTTGAACCCTAAAAGATAGTACAAATGAACATATTAGGAAGAGGAAAATTGATTTACCTGATTCGTGTAGATGTAAGTCATCGGAGGTTGTTGTGGATTGTCAGCGGCCAAAAGTAAACCCTAGGGATTACTTCTACCTCTGAATATATACAGAGGGAAGATATGGTAAGTGAGAATTTTGGGACACAAACATTTATTTATCATACTTAGAATATTAGAAAAGTTTTCATTCCAAGAAGGCTGTTTGAATAGTTTTACTGTTGAATGACTATACTATCCTCAAGGCTTTAACTGTTGCAATTTGAGCTCAATTTTATCTAAAATGTAGAAGACATATTCAGAATTTAAACAACAGGTTTAAATTTGGTAGTATATCACAAGACATTTAATTTAATGGATTGGAAATTTATTTGTTAAAAAATTGTTAATTAATTAGTATGGGTCGTGGATGCATGCCAGAATCCATACTGATAGAACAAAAATGTCTTTTACATGCAATGTTTAAAATTAATATTTTATATTCGATATTCGATATACATTTACGAGACCTAAATCGCAATTTTTTAGAAGTTACATTTTTTCAAGACCTAAATTCAAATTTTATTAGTATGTACATTTTTTAAAATTTCATTTTAATTTGTTGGTGTTTTATGCCTTGAAGTTACAATACTTTAATCTTAATTTTTTAGAAGTTTTATTTTACTAAGATATAAATCCTAATTCGTTTAGTACGTATATTTTTTTTTCAAGTTTATTTTTTTGGTGTTTTAGGTCTTGAAGTTACAATACATAAACCCTAATTTGTTAGAAGTTATATTTTTTCAAGACTTGACCCTAATTTTATTAGTACGTATATTTTCTTTAAGTTCATTGTATTGATGTTTTAGGTCTTGCAGTTACAAAAGATCTAAACCATAATTTTTTAGAAGTTACATTTTTTCAATACCTAAACTCTATTTTTATTAGTATGTACTTTTTCAATTTCATTTTAATTTTTAATTTTTTGGTGTTTTTGGTCTTGAAGTCGTTACAATACCTAATTCCTAATTGATAAAAAGTTATAATGTTCTAAACCTAATCACTAATTCTATTAGTATGTACATTTTTCAAGACCTAATCCTGAATTGTATCAGTACGTATATTTTTTAATATGTAATTATTGAACAGTTTCACATTGGATGAAATAGGGATATGTGGTTTCCTTATATGGCCTTCGAATATCTACTTCTTATGAGCTAACTTTTAAGGTTGAGTTAAGCTCAAAATTCAATTATAACCACAATGTCAGTACTGGATTGTTTTAGGAACAATGTGTAATTTTGTGATCATGAGAAGAAATGTATGATCCATGTGTTAATATTTTTATGCTCCATCTGTTAAATCCTTATCGATTTTAAGTTCTACATATTGATGATATGTCGAAGGTAGAAATATGTATACAATCAGATTACTTGTAAGATAATTACAAGTGATCTATGTAACAATATTTTGAATTTGGTAAAAATATTATTAGTATATTATCATCAGTATGTATGACTTCATGAAATACTTATCGACGAAAGTAAAAGAAAAATAAAATAAAAAGATTGGATATCTAACTGGTATATGGGATCATATTTTAATCTAATATCTTCATTATTTTCATGTATAAAGTGTAATATATTTCATCTTAGTATAATTATTTACTACAATATTAATTAGGGGCATTCATGGTTTGATTTGGATTGGTTATTGGTGAAAATCAAACCAATTTAGTTGGTTTTTAAATCTCTAAAACCAAACCAAACCAAACGAAAAAAATAACCATCGATTTGGTTATTGTCGATCTAGTTCGGGATTTTAGGTTCTTTCACTTTGAAAGTAATAATTTTTTTAGGATATAGGTATCTCGATAAACACACACCTAATACATGAACAATCCAGAAGAAAGTTACTGTCGATTCAATCAAACAGTTAAGCAACACTAGAGTTATTATTACACGAACAAAGTGATTCAATTAAGAGACAATTTGATTATCTTATGTGAGGTAGGGTGGAAAAAGACTAAAGTAATGAATTTCGGACTTAGGGTTGTAATAGTTGGACTAAAATATAAGTATTGGGGTATATCTCTATCCTAGATACAAATCAATATCAGCTTTGTACAAACAAAGATCATACTACTTGTATTCCACATTCTATCTATTCCTCTACCGAGTTAAAGTAAAGATAATATTTTATTCTAATGGTGATGAAGCATTAAAATAGTAAAGTTAAGAATACAAGAATAACTTTTAATGATAACCAAACTTCATTCATAGATTTGATATTAAACAATCATTCATAACCACCGTCCTAACAAAGGGATTTAACTACTCATAATTTGATTCACAAAGTTTGAATCTTCAATATACATTCAAGAAAGTGAAAGATGAAAAAGAATAGGAATGAATCCTAGAAATTGAAGAAAAAAGTCATCCAAGTCTGGTCCTCCAAAAATCAGAAAAGGCATAATTGTACAACAAAAAAATGAGTTTATTTATAGGTTGGAAAATCGCGGCAAAATTCTGGTCTGCAGGTCCGTGATGCGGGGTCAAGGAAGATTTGCCTATTTTGCATTTTATCCTGATCCACGATAGCTACACCACACAGAAGCTTTTCAGAGCCTCTGGTTCGAATTTATTTTCGCAGCCATAGTTTTCTTCTCAGCTTTGTGACACGGAGAGAAAGCCGAGTTGAGTTCCTTCTTTAGCTCTCCTTGTGACGTGCACGCTTGGTTCTGACTTCTTCCCCAATTTCCTTCCATTTCTTTATGTTCAGAGTTCCAATTCACACACTTTCCAACCTACAAAGACCTAACACTTTGGTTAGCCAAAATAACACAAAAAATACTAAATAACTACAAAATGGTAAAAAGAAAGATACCCCTATTGTCACTCCAAAAAACGCTCCCTAATGAACTAGACACTCAGTGGGTTTCTACCAACAAAGAAAAAAGTAATAATCTGAATAAGGAAATTTTAAATAGACTTGAAATTCTAGCCAAGGAATCTCTTTCTACGGATATACTCGAAACAAGGACTAGATTGTGTAATGATGATACTAAAAAAGAATACGTGCCTAAAATGTATGATCCTTTGTTAAATGGACCATATCGAGGAACAACAAAAAAAGGGGTTTCATCTTCAATCATAAACAATACTTTGCTAGAAAATTGGGAAAAGAGAGTTAGACTAAATAGGATTCATACTATCTTTCTTCCGATATTGATTACCAAGAATTTGAACAAATAGCGTATACGATTGATAAAAAACCATTATCAACATAAATTGATGAGTTCTTACCTTTAATCAATGAATTAGGTAACGAACCAAAATCGAGTTTAAATTTGAAGGGTCTTTCTTTATTTTCAGACCAAGAACAGAGAAGAGCGAATTAAGAAAAAAGAACGAAATTTGTAAAATTTGTATTCAATGTAATTGATCCTAATGAGATCAAAATCGGGAAAAAAATCGATTGGAATGAAAGAAATCACTAAAAAAGTACCTCGTTGGTCCCATAAATTAATCACCGAATTGGACTAACAAATGGGTGAATTTCAAGATCGCGCATCAATTGATCATCAACTTCGTTCAACAAAAGTCAAATGTGTAGTTATTTTTACTGACAACAACGCGACTAACGATCCTGAGGAGAAAGTGGCCTTAATAAGCTATTCGCAACAATCAGATTTTCGGCGAGGTATAATTAAAGGCTCTATGCAAGCTCAAAGGCGCAAAACATTTATTTCGAAACTATTTCAAGCAAATGTACATTCCCCCCTTTTTGTCGACAGAATAACCTCCCTACGTCTTTTTTCTTTTGATATATCTGAACTAATTAAACCAATTTTTTGAAATTGGACAAGTAAAGAGGGAGAATTCAAGATTCTAGAGACTAGAGAAGAATAAACAAAAAGAGAAGAGAAAAAAGAAAAGGATAAAAAAGAGGATAACAAAAGGGATAACAAAAGAAAGGAACAAGCACGGATAGTGATCGAAGAAGCCTGGGATAACATTCCTTTTGCACAAATAATAAGAGGTTACATGTTAATAACTCAATCAATTCTTCAAAATATATTCTATTACCTTCATTGATAATAGCCAAAAATTCGGACGTATGTTATTCTTGCAACTTCCTGAATGGTCTGAAGATTTGCATAAATGGAATAGAGAAATGCAGATTAAATGTACTTATAATGGTGTTCAATTATCAGAAACAGAATTTCCCAAAGATTGGTTGAGAAACGGGATTCAGATCAAAATTTTATTTCCTTTTTGTCTGAAACCTTGGCATATATCTAAATTGTACCCCTCTCGCGGAGAGATAATGAAAAAGCAAAAACAAAAACATGATTTTTGATTTTTAATAGTTTGGGGAATGGAAGCTGAACTTCCCTTTGGTTCTCCCCGAAAGCGCCCTTCCTTTTTTGAGCCCATTTTTAAGGAACTCGAAAAAAAATTTGGAAAATTCAAAAAGAAATATTTTCTAACTCTAAAAATTTTCAAAGGAAAAAAAAATTTATTTAGAAGAGTTTCAAAAGAAACCAAAAAATGGTTTATCAAAAGTATTGGATTTCTAAAAAAATAAAAAAAGAACTTTCAAAAGTAAATCCAATTGTATTATTTAGATTCAAAGAAATATCTGAATCCAATGAAACAAAAAAAGAAAAAGATTATCTAATTAGTAATCAAATAATTAACGAATCATTTAGTCAAATTGAATCTGAAATTGGCCAATTTCTTCACTGATAGAAACAAAAATGAAAGATTTGACTGATAGAACAATACAATCAAAAATCAAATAGAAAGAATTACAAAAGATAAAAAGAAAGTAATTCCAGAAATATACATTAATCATAATAAAACAAATAATATTAAAAAACTCGAATCGCCAAATATTTTTTCCAAATATTAAAAAGAAGAAATACTCGAGTAATATGGAAATTCCATTATTTTCTCAAATTATTCATTCAAAGATTATACATCGATCTATTTTTATCTATCATTAATATTCCTAGAATTACTACACAACTCTTTCTTGAATCAACAAACAAATTGATTGAGAAATTCATCTCCAATAATGAAATAAATCAAGAAAAAATTACTAATAAAAAAAATTCACTTTATCTTTATTTCGACTACAAAAAAGTCACTTTATAATATTAGTAAGAAAAATTCACATATTTTTTGTGATTTATCCTACTTGCACAAGCATATGTATTTTACATATTATCACAAACCCAAGTTATTAATTTGTCTAAATTTAGATCTGTTCTTCAATATAACACAATGTCTTGCTTCCTTATAACTAAAATAAAGGACTATTTTAAAACACTAGGAATATTTCATTCGGAATTAAAACATAAGAAACTTCAGAGTTATAGAATCAATCAATGGAAAAACTGGTTAAGATGGCATTATCAATATGATCTATCTCAGATTAGATGATCTAGATTAATGCCAAAAAAATTGCGAACTAAGGTTAATCAAAGTTGTATGGCTCAAAATAAAAATAGTAACTTAAACAAATGGAATTCATATGAAAAAGACCAATTAATTCATTACAAAAAAGAAAATGATTTGGAACTCTATTCATTATCAAACCAAAAAGATAATTTTAAAAAAATGTTATAGATATGGTCTTTTAGCATATAAATCAATTAATTATAAGAATAAAAGTGACTCATTTTTTTCTAGATTACCCTTTCAAGTAAAGAAAAACTTAGAAATTTCGTATAATTCCAACACGTCCAAACACAACTTTGTTGATATGCCCGGCAATCTTCATATCAATAATTATCTAAGAAAGGTCAATATTCTAGATATAGAAAGAAATCTCGATAAAAATATTTTGATTGGAAAATTATCCATTTTTCTCTTAGACAAAAAGGAGATATTGAAGCCTGGGTTAAAATTGATACCAACAGTAATCCAAATACTAAAATTGGTATTAATAATTATCAAATAATTGATAAAATTGAGAAAAAAGGGTTTTTTTTATCTTACAACTCATCAAAATTCAACAAGACGGGTTATAGATTTTGTGAAATGCCTTTTAGATACCTAGGGGCTCCTTTGGCCACCAAGAAACTCAGCATTGTTCAATGGCAACCTTTGATTGATAGAATTGTGGCAAAAATCTCCTCCTGGACAACAAAGAAATTATCTTATGCAAGGAGAGTACAACTAGTTAGGACAGTGATTTTTGGAGTTCAAGCATATTGGGCTCAAATATTTGTACTACCAGCAAAGGTGATGAAAATAATCCAAGCTTATTGTAGAAGTTATATATGGTCAGGAGCAAATGTGATCACAAAGAGAGCACTTGTTTCATGGGACAAGGTGTGTACACCAAAGTCTGCTGGAGGGCTTAACTTGCTGAATTTAAAAGTTTGGAACAAAGCAACCATATTAAAAATGTGTTGGGATATAGAACAAAAGCAAGATAGGCTATGGATAAAATGGATTCACAGTTACTATATCAAAGGCCAAAGTATGGAAGAGGTCAGAGTTCCTACTCAAGCTTGTTGGATGGTCAGAAAGATTCTGGGGACAAAAGAGATGTTGCATATACTACATAATAAAGTTGTAGGGAAGAAAAGTATGATTAGACAAGCTTATAAACAAATGTTTGGCAGTTTTTCAAAGGTTGAATGGAGAAATCTTATTTGTTGTAACTCAGCAAGGCCAAAAGCAATCTTTACACTATGGCTGCAAGCACAAAATAATCTCCTCACAAAAGATAGATGCTGAAATGGAAAATGCAAGTGGAACCTGTATGTGTTATGTGCAATCAAGAAGAAGAAACACGAGATCATTTGTTCTATGATTGTATATTTGCTCGCATGCTGTGGAGGAGGTTGCTCCAATGGATAAATCAAAACTCCAGCAGTAATGTTATTGTCAGTCAACAATGGATCATAGTAAAGTCTAAAGGGAAAAATCCCCAAGCACAGGTCCTCAGACTAATTTATGCAGAGTACATATATGCACTATGGAAGGAGAGGAATACAAGAATTTTTTAGAAGCATGAGACCACAATGGAGAATATAGCCAGAAGAATAGCATGTGTATGTTGTGTTAGAGCTAATATAGCAGCCAGACTCTTCCTCGATAAATCTAGTTTTTAGAATATGATGTTATTTGTTTACTGCTTTAGTGAGATAGCCAGTAGAGTGTTGTTGGCTTAGCTTTGTAACTACTAATTTGGTGATTAATAAATTTTCTAATTACCAAAAAAAAAAACTACAAACACAACGAAACTTGTTCTCAAATTTAGTTAAAACATGGTTTCATTTGACTTTTAAGCATATAAATATGTCCAAGATCTTACAATAGTTAATTCATAAAGTATAACCCAACAAAATCTGGATAAGGGTTGAGTCCAAAAGTCCACAAAAAGAACACTCCCCTTTAACTAATAAGAACTCTATTTTTTAACTAACTTTTATGCACTCTATATTTTCTTGTATCAAAACAAAGGAACACCACCACTACTTATAGGTAATGAAGTATTCCTTATAATGAACAGAAAAATAATGGGGAAGTAAATCGAGAAGATAAATAGACTATATATTGCATAAGACAAAACTACTGCACAATTCAATGTGCAATGTAATGCACCGAAAATGAGATACAAACACTAAATGCCAAGGAATGATGCACTAATGTGATCCTTGTCATCCCTTAAAAAATATTTTATAATTGTAACATCTCGCAAATTGAAGTAACTAGGAAAGAGTTAAAAGTTGGGGAAAGACTCATTTTTGGAAAGTATATGAAAGTTCGGAAAATGGTGAAGTATGTTAGTTGAGTTTTTGGTCAACTTCAAGCAGCCATAACTCATATCTCAGGAAAATTTAGGTGTATTTCTAGATATGGTTGGAAATCTCTTTGAATAACCTTTCCAACACCGTTGAGTTTGTGCGATTCTGAGTTCGTATGAGTGAGTTATGCCCTTTGGAAGTTGGATTGTTTGAATAAGGAAAACTAATCCGGATTTTGGAAGGGTAATTTTGTATTTTCCTTACCTAATTATTCTAATTCATTTTTAGGAGTTAATTGGGGTAAAATTAGATTTTAGTCAGTTTAGAAAAGTTGAAGTTTCACGCTAGGGCTTGGAGAAAAGAGAAAAGAGAAGAAGGGAGAGGAGAAATCAAGATTCGTCAAGATCATCGAGTTTAGCTTGTGGATTTCGTCAAGGGGTGATCCCTACGAGGTATGTGAGATCACATAGTGTTGGGTTAGTTCACCCACGCACCAACCATGATTCAATTCAGCGAATTTAAGTCTTTGAAAGTTTAGAAATTGAGTTCTTGATGAACATTGTTGAAAGTTTCGTTTGAATTTCTTGTGGGGTGTGTTGTTGGAGTTTCTTGTGATTTGATTCATTTTTCCTGGTGTAATTTTGGTTTGAATCTATCATATATTGAGGGTATAATGATTCTAAGTGTTTGGGGAAAGAACCATTGTAGTTTAGAGGGTTTAGACTTGAAAAACGAGCAAGAAAAGTCGTAGAACACCTGGGGAAAGGTGTGGGGCGTCGTACAAGCCAGCGCACCCCAAAAGTTCCTCTGAACTTTCACCCTTGGGGCACCGCACAAGCCAGTGCGCCCCAGGTCTGGCTCTGAACTTCAACGGCTGGTGCCCCGCGCCTCTCAGAGCGCCAAGGACACAAGTTCTTCCCATTTCTTCTCCACCTTTTTGTACTTGTTCCTTAGCAATGTACCTATGTTTTCTAGTTGATTCCAACATTCTAAGGTACATCTAAACATCATGAAATTGTCCATAAACAACCTTGAATTCATAATCCAATTCAAGGAAAGTTAGGATCAAAGTCAAGAGAAGTTAAGAGTCAAGTCTAGAAGTTAAGAAGAAAGTCAAGAGAAGTTTATAAAGTTTTCAAAAGTCTTTCACAAACGTTTTAACTTTGTTTTAAGACTTAGGTTTCAAGTTAAGCAAAGAGTAAAGAGTTGAGTTGATTTCTCAAAAAGCTATAAGGGAACTAAGTATTCCCAAGAGTTTAAAATGTTTTCACATTTGAACAAGAAAGGGAAACACCGATTTCCAAGAGAGCTTTTAAGCTAAAGTTTAGAGTAATTATCTCAAACCAAAGAAAGAAGTGTTGATTTTAAATCATATGAGATAAGTATATTTTGGGAGTAGTATTGAGCAACGATATGGGGATGCGAGTTCATATTAACTAAAGTCTCCATAAACTATGTAGCCATCATGGGTAGTAAAGGATCATACTTTTTAGATGACTCCTTAAGATGTTTTTAGCATAGATTAGTGGATCCACTTAGTTAAGCGTTCTATATGACGGCAAAGTATAGGACAATTCTGGCAGCGTTAGGAAGACGCTGTATCACCACTTAGGCTCATAGTGGTGGTTATCGGTTAGAGAATCTCCCACATAAACTATATTACTTTATAATATGAGTAAAGTTGAGTTTGTTATTGCATTTTCTTTAACGAACTAAGTTGTTTTCCACTGTTTTACTAGCTTTCTATATATTGCATATGTTTATTGCTTTATTTTGAGTTAAGTTATTTAGGAGTTGAGTAAAGCCAGGGTAAGTGTTTCTTTCAGATCCTTTTCAAGTTTAAGTTATGTTTAGCATTCCAACTCGCATACTCGTACATTCAATGTACTGATGCCAGTTGGCTTGCATCTTATTATGATGTAGACGCAGGTAACTAGGATCAACATCTAGTGCCTCGTTGATCTAGTTGAGCACTCAGAGTCAGTTGGTGAGCCTTTTTGCATTCCAGAGGATTCTTTTTATCATTTTCTTTTAGTATTTCATTGTTAGGATGATCGGGGGTCTTGTCCCAACATCCCTCTTTGTTTTAGAGGCTTCATAGACAGTCAGACAGTTAGTAGTTCAGTTGTCTATACATTTTCATTTCATATGTCAAGACTTGAGTTGCCATTTTGGCCAAGTTGAATGTTTGACTTTTTAAGCATTCTCAGTATTTTATTATTGAAGCGAGTATAGTGCGATTGATCATTTTAAATATGCATAGAGTCTTCCACTGAGTAAGTAAGCCAGGCCAAGGGTTCGCTTGGGCCAACAATAGTTCTCGAGTGCCAGCCACGTTCGGTGTGTAGGCTCGGGGCGTGACAATAATATTACAATGCTATATAATAAACAATATTTTCTTACTCATTTTAATATTAAATGCTAAAACTAGAATCATTTTGTAACACCTTGCAACTCTACTTTTAAAATCTGAATCGATCATCATAAGAATATGAGCTTGAACCAGGTGATGCACTACTTGTTCATGCGTTTTAAGGACCATTACCATGTGTATCAGGAGTTTCAAAAGTTATCTAGGGTCATAAGCGACCTCAAACACCAATTCAAGTTCAAAGAATTCCTATTGGCTAAGTTCTCGCATGAGTTCATATAAAGGTCAACTTCAAATGACCATATCTCTCTACATATAAAGAGTTAGGTCACCCATGACCTATCAAATTAAGTTATATGAGTCTTTTTTCCAACCCACCAAGTCTGCACCAATCAGACTTTGGAGTAAGAAGTCATGGTTATTTTATTGGACTATGCACGGGCTAAGAAATTCGGCGTGGACACTTGACCATTTGGCAACTAGCCGAATGGCTTGCTAAATCGCCGAATCAGCTTGCTGAAATAGCCTTAAAACCTCAAGTTTTTGGATATTTTGGCTATCTAATAAAGCCCCATATGACGAACCGCTAAATATTTCGATTAGGGGAACTCAACATCACTGATTTGATTGATGCAATTCATTAAAAGGTCATTTTCTTTTATTTATATGCTATTCTTATGTTCCCAGAAAGGTATTCTTGACCTTTTACCCTGAATTAACTTTCCTAAGTGCATATTATAACCTAATATCATTATTATATGTATAGAAATTCTCAAAATACCTAATTCTCCTTCTTCTAAAGATCAATAACTCCAAGAAAGGAATTTCTCCAATTTTCCAAGATCTAAAGGCTCCAAGTTGAAGATTCTTTCCAAGATACCTAAGGCTTTCAATTCAAGATTCCTCTACACACTACATCTTCCGAGATTTTTCTTCAAGACTCGTCACTAAGGTATGTAAGGCTACTCATAGTGATGGACTAAGTTCGTCCTCACGCCCTACATCTAAATTCAATCACTAAAAGTTTATGTTTAGGGTTCTACCCATAGTCTCTTGAAATCTAAATTCGGTTTGTGTTTTCTTATCCTGAGTTCCAGTTGCTTAATCATTGAGATTATGATTATCTTATGCATGTTGATTCTTACAATATTGTTCATGCTTTCATTATTACATGAACCATATTTATTGAAGTCATATTTTTAAAAAGGTTTCTATATGAGTTTTTCCTATACATTAATTTCGGACATGGAAAGTGAGTCGATGAGCATTTAAATGCATGATTTGAAAAGGGTTTTTAAAACAACATAAATGGTTTCATATATTCTATTTGGCAATTGAGAAGAAAAGAGAATAATTGATTTTCCGAAATCATTTTAGTAAAGTAAAGTGAAATAAAGGCCAGTTCACTAAACAGGGATATTGAGCATAATTGATATTGATTTTTCTGGGGAATAGTATCGAGCACCAAATTGGGTAAGAATTTATTTTCACCTAAATCCCCATAAAATATATAGCCAATAGGATTCGTATCGGCTTTCATGTGACTCCTCACTTCCTCTTTATAAGGCATATGGGATGGATCCATATATTATAGTTGTTGTCCTATATACCCTGGCAATGTATAAGATGACTCTTGCAACATGGTCGAATGTTGTATCATTACTAGGCTCATAGTTATGGTTGTCAATTAGAGAAACTCTGCAAGAAAGTATATTGTATATTTTTTATGTTGTGTCTATTCCATATCTTATATTGGAAAGCTTAAATGATTTTACCTCATGTTCAAGCTACACTTCCAAACAGGTTACTTCCGACCTCTTTTAGTTCATTTTGTATAGCCCTCTTACTTACCATACATTCAATGGGCTGATGTCATTCGACTTGTATCATTTCATGATGCAAATTCAGGTATTTAGGATTATTAACAAGCATTCTGTTGAAATTAACATATCCGCTCGTCAGATTTTGGTGAGACCTCATTGCTTTTGGAGGACTCCAGTATATTGTATAGTTTTTGTAGTATTTTGAGGTGTCGTGGGTCTTGTCCCATCACCTATCTTTAGACAGTAGAGGCTTCAGGGATAGGAAGTTAGATTATTATAATACTTACTCAGATGTTTTTGCTCAACGTTTACTATATGTATTAAGTATTCTCAGATAATGGTTTTAAGTTCTTTAAATATTTTGAAATTCTAATCTATTGAAGTTTCTGGATATTCTAAACAGTCATATGTAGCATAGTTAATCAGGAAAAAGGTTCGATTAGGACCAACAATGGTTCTGATCAGTTCCAGTCATGTCCAGGGTGTAGGTTTGCGGCAAAACATCTGCATTGAAACTTCACTTAGTAAAAAATTAATTTTTAGTCCAATGTCATAATAGTCTCAGACTTGAACTATGAATGCTTAAGAGAAATAAAATATGATTACTTACACATAATAATCAAGGTGTCTACATAAGCTTTAAAAGTTAGCACATTACGGCCTTACGTTAACCCGATTTCATGAGTTCTTTTGAGAATAAGACAGATTTTGATAGGAAGCAGCCTACTTCCATACTCAGATAGGTGAAATCTGTCGAGAGTGCTCCAATAAGTTTAACACTCCATCCATACGGGCTACATATTTTCATTATGAGTTTTTAAACTCAACCTCCATAATTTACTACAGAAAATAATGCACTCAAATCATAGGGAGTGAATAAAAAATAGTGTAGTTTTTACAACAAGTCATCATATGATTCGTCTTTCCCATTTCACTTGGTTATAGGATCTCTAGTCCCCAGGTTGGGTTTCCTCATATATGACTCAAGGATTTATAGACATTAATCTCATCCCTCTCAATATGCTCCAGACCTTTTCTCTTGTGAAGACATTAGTAAGAGGATATGCAAGGTTATCCCAAGATTTGAGATAATAATCATTAATGGTATCAGTTGTCAAATATGATCTCACATTACTATGTTTCCTCTATATAGGTCTAAATTTACCGTTGTAATAACAATTTTGAACTCTACCAATTGCGGAGGTGCTATCACAATTATTTCAAATATGAGGAATCGATTTTTCAAATGAAGGTATTTGAAATAATTAATAAATCTCTCTACCAATTTGCTTCCTCACTAGCTCATGCTAAAGCAATTAGTTCAACTTCTATAGTAGAGTTAGCAATTATTGCTTGTTTTTTTTTATTCCCAACAAATAGCACCACCACCCAAAGTAAAAATGTAACTAGTGGTAGAACATGAATCACCTGATAAAGTTTTCAATCTACATCAGAAAAGCCTTCAAGTAAAACATTATCTTTTTTTATAGAACAAAATACAAGTTTTTTCCCAATTAAATATTTCATAACTCTTGTTATAACATGTCAATATTCATTATCTAGATTTCTTGTGAACCAACTAACTATTCCTACCGCATATACAATATCACGCCTAGTGCAATAAATCACATATCTCAAACTTTCAATTAAGCTAGCATATTCCTTTTAATTTATCACGTCATTTTCACTTTGAACAGGAAATAAATGAACATTTGAATAAAAAGAAGTTACAACATACTTGAAATCAAGAAAGTAATTTTTTTAAAAATGTTCTCAACATAATGTGAAAGGTCAAAGAAATTTCCATCACATGTTCTTGAAATTTTTATTTCAATAATAAAATTTGTCTCACCAAGATCTTTAATATCAAAATGGCTTCTAAGAATTTTTTTAGCTTCATCAATAACATTCACTTTAGAGTCAAAGATCAATAAATTATCAATATATAGGCTAATGAGTCCACAATTTGGACTCATTTAGGGCTTTATTTGGATATATTTAGTGTCCTCAGATGCTTATTTTGTGCCAATAACTGATATAAAATCCTTGATTTCCAGGTATATGGATAGACGAACAAAGCATGGACACTAATTTGCAAAAAGGAACAAAGTGAGCTGAAAGAACGAATAAAGGAAGGCCTGGTGATTACCGAGTCCCTTTGGCGAGTCGCCGAATGGCCACCGTCTCGCCTAGAGTTCCAGTGTGCCAAGCCCTGAAGGACAAAGTCAAGTCGGCGACAGAAAGAAGCAGTCGGTGGATCGCCGAGTGGTTCCACGTTGCAGTATTAGATCTACAGAACTTGAGGATGCTGTAGACCAAAACAAAAAGGCGATAGAACTGACCAAAGGGCTAATCGCCGAGACCGACTTACTCCTTCGCAGCATATTTTTGGTGAATATAAATACATTTTCAAACATTAATCTTAGGAGCTTTTTATCATATTTTTGGAATTAGTTTGAACTCAGAGTATTCTGAACTGAGAGACATGTTTCTCTTAACTATGAAGAATTGAAACTTTCCATTTTTGAGAAATTGAAAGTGGTTCTTCAAGATTCTTCAATTTGGACCTTTGTAAAGATGAAATTAATCTTACCCAGTTGATGGAAACACAAATTGGTAACGATTTCTATCTTTTTATGATTTCCAGCTAAACCCCCAATTCTTGGGGTGTGATTATGGGTTGATTTAGCTATTGTATTTTACTAATTGTTAGTGTAATTGTTGTTTAGAAGTTATTTCAATCAGTAATTGTGGTTTATATTAAAGAATTGTAGTTGCAAATGCAGTTCTACCTTCGTGTTTTTGGCTTGCTCGAAAGAGAGGTTTCAAAATGAAGATTACTGAATTGATGGTCTGTGGGTATTGGGTTGTCATGGGTTCAGATCGAGAGAGTGAATCCTAAACCCTTTTCCACACATTCAACTAGAGAGAGTGAATAGAATAAAGCGTAGGTTGTTCTTAATTGTATGCTTGTCGATGTTCAAGAGAAATTGACTTGATTCTGGGTAAATTGTTTGAGAGAAAGTTTACCTCCCCTATAGTCTAGCTTATTCACTAATTTACAACTGGTTTCTAATAGTTGCAACTACCCGTTTATCTATAACAGTCCGTAATCGAATAACATTCCAAGAACCTGTCTCCCTATTATTATCTTCGTATTATTTGCTATTGTTGTAGCTCATAGTTAAAACCAAAACCCCCTTATTTGACATTCGTGTCACCTCCTGATTTACATTATGTTTTTAATCGTAAATGTCTATTATTATGACTGATTCGAACATATTTGCACTTGACTCTTGAATCTTAAACACGTACCATTCCTTGTGGGATTCGACCCCAACTTTATTAGTTAGGTTATTATATTGACTAACGATCGTTGACGCTTAGCACTGGATTAAGTGTCCTTGAAACGTTCATCAAAATGGCACCGTTGCCGGGGAGTGGTGTTGGTTTAGATTCTTTAGTAAAGTTGATTTTTTTTCTTGTTAGTTATAATTGAATCTACTTACTTTTAGTTTTGGTTTGCTTGTTTATGTTTTGAAACAGAGAGTATGAGTGAGAATGGAAGCAATGGTAGACAAGTGGGCCACCAAGATGACATCGGAAACCTCAATGATATCAATGGGCCTAATGCTAATGACCCTCATCTAATGGGTGGAATTGGTGCTATTCACTTGCCTCCAACAGAAGGGACCGCTGTGTTCCAAATTACAAGTACTATGTTGCAGCTCTTGCAATTGAAAGGGTAGTTTGGTGGATTGGCTCATGAGGATCCCCATGAACACATATGATATTTTGTTTATGTTTGCGGGTCGTTCTCCTTCAAGAATATATCCCAAGATTCGGTCTGGTTGAGGTTTTTCCCAGTCTCTTTAATGGGAGAAACATGTAAATGGTTGGCTGAATTGCCAAGAGAATCAATCACTTCGTGGGAGGAGCTTGTCACCGCATTTTGAATGCAATTTTTCCCACTTTCGAAGATGATGACACTTCGGAACAACATCCAAAGCTTTAAGCGTTTGGAGGGCGAGCCAATTCATGAGACTTGGCTACGATTCAAGAAGTTGGTGCTGCAATGCCCAACGCATGGTTTACCCGACAATGTTTTGCTACAGTATTTTTACCGAAGCCTTGATTCGGTGAACAAGGGTGTTGCTGACCAAATTTCTCTGGGAGGTCTGATGCAACAACCTTACGTTATAACAGCCCAAATTATTGATAGTATGACCACAATTAATCGAGCTTGGTACACTCGCGAAGGTCAAGTCACTCCTCTCACATTTAAATTGACCAAGGAGCAGCTTGAGAAAGACCAAGCGAGGGACCAGAACATGGCTGGCCAAGGTCATGACATAACTGGACATTTTGTCCAAAGATATCATAGGAACTGGTGCTCGAAGTGTCAATGATGTGGGTGTCGGGTGTGCTAATCCTAATGAGGCCAAGTTTGAGGCTTTGTGCAACGAAGATGTGAACTTCCCAGCCAACCAAGGAGGTGGTTATCGTTCAAACTACCCGAGGCAGGGTGGTAACCAAGTTTGGAACAGAGATGAAGGTTGGAAGGATCGTGATAGAGAGTGGAGGGATCGTAATCCCACTTGGAAAGAGAGACGGGGAGAAAGATAGATATGCTCCTCTCCACGAGTGCCAAAAGCCAAAGGATTCGAAGGGAGGTCGATCTGAGGATACGTTGTCTCATATTCTCACCAAGGTTGAGGGGTCAGACAAGATTTTGAAAGAGATGAAGGAAGATGTGTCGACCCTTAGCCAGACGGTTACCTCTCATTCCGTCTCGATCAAACAGTTGGAGACTCAAATGGGTCATATCTCGTCTCATTTAAACTTGAGACAACAAGGGGGGTTGCCTAGTGACACTATGGTCAACCCCAAGAATGAAGTTTTAGTAAGGACTTGCATCGTGCCACGACGTTAACTAAGGCGTTACATGGGAGGCAACCCAAGTATTTATTTATTTTTATTTTATTTTGAAATAATGGTGTGTTGATTGTGTAGGTTAAAGTTGGAATGTGTTTGAAAAGTGCAAATTCAACTAGCCGAAGAGGTCGGGTGAAGTCTGAGTAACCCGCATTTGTGCCAAATGATGTATTTTTCCCGATGATGGAGCGTTTGACATCATTCCTAAGGGCTAAAGTCGTCAAATGGCCAAATTTGGCCAAACCAGGAGAATTCTGAGTATCTCGGGGGCATGGGTGTAATAGGTCTTAGTTTAATTGAAGGTGTGCATGGTTTGATTTTGTTTTCGGGGGTTGCGGGGTTGAATTTTTGAAGTTGGGTTGAAAGTAGGCACGTTGGCTCGTTAGGTGAGCTGGGTCAAGCTCGCTGAACCACTCGGCGGTTCGTCGATTCCCCCTCGATCGCCTTTATTTTCATGCTTAATTGAGTTTGTGGTCTGTAACTTTCGGCGAGAAGCCTGAGTTCACCGAGTGCAGTCGGTGACTCACCGAAAGTTCTTCTTGATTGCCCTTTCTGCGCCCCTAACCCCTAAAATGCACTGTAACTTTTGGCGGGATAAACCTTGCTCGCCAAATGTTGTCGATGATTCGCCAACAGACCTTTCCCATCACCGAAATGCCAATTTTTTTTGAGAAATTATGAGCCAATCCTTTCGGTGAGCCCGATCTGGCTCGCCAAAGCGATTTGGCGGCTTGCCGACTGGTTCGGCGACTCTGTCTGCAACAAATTTTTCTGTGCGATTGCTTGAACTATTTCACACTTTTTACAATGTGTTTGCAGATACGGCTAGACCTAAAGTAGATGGTAGAGACATGCCGCCCCGCAAGAGGGCCAGGGGAATAAAAATCAACGATGATGCAACTGCAACTAAGGCTAAGGCTACCAAACTTCCCACAACTAGTGGGAAGGGAATTAAAAGGAAAGGGCAAGGCACCTGCACTTGTGTCACTGATGAGTCCACAAATTGGACTCTTTTAGGGCTTTATTTTGATAGAAATAGTGTCCTCGAATGCTTATTTTGTCTCAATATCTGATGAAAGCTCTTAAGTTTCAGGTATGTAAAGTTTTAGTGGAAGCATGGACACTTAGGCGCAAAAAGGAACAAAAAGGCTGAAAAGAACGAAAAAGCTGAAGTATGAGCCTTGCCAAGAACCTTTGGCGATTCGCCGAAAGGATAGACTCCGCCCTTTGTTCCGGTATGCGAAGCCCTAAAGGAAAAGGATCAAAAAGGTAATGAAAGGAGCAGTCGACGCTTCACCGAATAGTTCCGCGAAGCAGTACTATACCGCCCAATGGTCAAGAACGTGAAGATGCTGAAGGCAAGCATGACACGGTGATGAAACAGAAGAAGGGTGAGTCGCCGAGTCATTCGGCGACATCGACTAACTTCGGCACAAGATCTGCCAGCGCTATTTTCTGAAGTCTATAAATACTAAACTTGTTATTAATTTTAGAAGTTCCGAACCATTATTATTATTTTCAGAATAGAATAGTATGTTCTTAGATATTTTCTCTCAAGTTTAGAGAGGGTTTTGTGGGAGACTTGAAGAGAGAAGTATTTCATCTTCCCCAAGTTGGAAGTGGGTCTTCTCCATTCTTCTTCCTTTGCTTAAATCAAGGTTTAATTTCTTATACCTATTTGATTTTAGTATCATTTTAGGTGTAATTTGTTATTTCTTGATGTGTGGCTAAGAACCCCCATTTTTAAGGTGTGATTTAGCAAATATGTGTTGATATTATTGTTTGGTCTTGCTTGCTGATAGGGTAGATGTATTTAAATGGTGATTTCACATAGTGGTTGTGGTTTAATTTAATGGGTTTGTAGTTGCAAATACAAAACCACCCATGTGCTTTCGGCTTGCCCGAGAGGGAGGTCGCGAAACCAAGACCACTAGACTGATTGCCTTAGGAGTTGGTTGACATGAGGTTCAACCCGAGAGGGTAAGCCCTAGTCCCATATCCTAATCACTCAGCTCGAGAGAGTGAGTAGGGTAAGGCGTACCCTGGTCTTCATGCGGGAAATGGGTGTCCGAGAGGAATCCATTTGAAACGGGGTAAGTTCCACGAGAGGGAACTTATTTCCATCTAAAGCTTAGCCTAGTCACTATTATCTTGCAAATTTTCTATTGAAAGCACGTACCCAACGATTTATCTCAACTTGTATTGCGGTCACACCCCAAGAACATTTCCCCATAATTGATTTTCTTGTTGTTTTTTGTGATTTTTACTACCTGTGACAAAATTCCCAATCAATATTTGACACTTTTGTGTCATCCCCTTTAATTTACTATGTTTTTAAGCGTTAATATCTTTAGCTATGACTTGTTAGAGCTTAATTTTATTTTTCTATCAATTCTCAAAACCACTCCCTTGGGACACGACCCCTACCTTTAGTTGGGTTACTATACTATTGACGATCGTAGACAATCATACCATAGGATAGTGTTGTTGGTCATAATAAGCATCAAAATGGCACCGCAGTCGGGGAGTGGGGTTATTTGAGAATTCTTAGATTAGTAAAATTTTTGTTCTTCTTAGTTGTAGTTTACTAATTTAATTTTTAGTTTAGTTTTGTTGATTGTGTAAACATTTCAGAAAGCATGAGTGTTAACGGTAGTAACGGGAGCCAAGTGGGCCATCAGGACGACATTGGTAATCTCAACGATGTTCAAGAGCCCAACATCAGTGATCCACATCTCATGGGAGGTATCGGAGACATTTGTCTACCTCCAGCAGAGGGAAATGTGGTGTTCCACATAACAAGCACCATGCTGCAACTAAAAGCACTTTTCAGTGGATTGGCTCATAAGGACCCACATGAGCATCTTCGAAACTTCTTGGATGTGTGTGGACCTTTCTCGTTCAAGAACATCTCTCAGGAATGAGTTCAATTAAGACTATTCCCTTTCTCATTGATGGGGGAAGCTTGGAAGTGGCTAGTTAAATTACCACGAAATTCAATCACTTCATGGGAGGAGATGGTCACCGCATTTAATGTGCGATTTTCCCTCCCTCGAAGATGATGACTATTCGGGATAACATCCAAAGCTTCAAGCGTCTGAATAGAGAGCCTCTTTGACGAAACTTTGCTCCGGTTTAAGAAATTGGTGCTACAATGCCCGACCCATGGTCTACCTAATAATGTGTTCTTTCAATACTTTTACCAGAGTCTAGACTCGGTGAACAAAGGTGTAGCTGACCAACTATCGCCCGGAGGCTTAACCAGGTCTCACCAGTCATATTTCAATTATTCAAGGAGCAGGTTGAAAAAGATAATGAGAGAGACCAAAACATGGCCAAGATCATGATGCAGCTTGACATTTTATCTAATCATGTCATGGGGGATGGTTCCCGTGGTGTCAATATTGTGGGAGTCGGGGGTGCGAATCCTGAGGAGATGAATTTTGAAGCCATGTATGACGAGGAAATAAATTTCCTAGCTAACCAAGCCGGGGGCTACCGTTCAAACTACCTAAGGTAGGGTGGTAATAAAGGATGGGTTAGAGACGAAGGTTGGAAGGATTGAGTTCATGAATGGAGGGATCGTAATCCAAATTGGAAGGATGGGGAGAAGGATATATATGTGCCTCCCCATGAGCATTAGAAGCCCAAGGATTCGGAAGGTGGTAGGTCTGAGGATATGTTATTGCGTATCCTAAATAAAGTTGAAGGGTCAGAGAAAATGCTAATAGGTATGAAAAAAGAGGTGTCTACTCTGAGCCAGACCATCACCTCTCATACAGTTTCAATCAAACAGTTAGAGACCTAAATGGGCCATATCTCGTCTCATCCCAATCCGAGACAACAAGGGGGTTTGACTAGTGACACTATGGCTAACCCCAAGAGTGAGGTCTAAAGGTTAACTTGCGTCGTACCGCGACGTTAACTAAGGCGCTGTTTGGGAGGCAACCCAAAACCATTTACTCATTTTTTGTTATCATGATAAAATAATAGTGTGCTGTTTGACAGATTGAGTAAGGAAAGTGCTTGAAAAGATGTATGGAGGTGAGCAACAGTTTAGTTTGGTGGATCGCCGATGAGTTCGGCACACCCAATCATTCCCACCATTTAACGCAATACATCTTAAAGGTTGAGTCTGTAAAACTCGACGGAGTATGAATTTTGTCGGCGCATCGCCAATCCAATTGACGATCTCGATAAAGACCGCCAATGCATTGCTCACCTGAACTGAAAAATCTGTTATATTCTGCGAGGACATTAGATAGTCGGCATTTTACCGAGTGATTGAGCGAGATAGACTAACATTGCCGAATGAGCAGAAACTGAACGGTCACAAGCCACAGGTTAAAAAGTTCCATTTCATTCACTTTCTTTCACTTTGTCCCTTTTCACAAACTCACACTCACACTTTAGTAGTTATATTTCTTGCAGTTTTAAAGTATTTTACGTGTCGAATTGTGCTCGAATTAGGATCACATTGCTGCCTTGCAAGCCAGTACTATCTAATTCGGCATCAAAGGTTGGTAATCAAACTCCTCAGTTATTTGATCATACTTTTTACTCATTTGTATAATCACTAACAGTAGAAAATCTCTGTTGAGTCTCTGAGTCACTAGGATTGTATTTATTATCGATTAAGACTTGATATTTTCTGCATGATTTGTGGGACTACCAATTAGATTTGCTTTGAAGTGAACTGTTAAGCGGTGAGAATATAAGTTTCTTTGGGTTTTTGTTAAAATTGAGTTATATAATTGTAAGTTGCACCATCTGGGGTTGCGGGGTGAAATTTGAAAGGATGGGTTGAAACTAGACATGTTGAGCTGATCAGTGAGATGAACAAAATCCGCCGAACTGCTCGGCGGTTCGCTTAACGTCCCTATTTTGCCTTTAACTGAATACGTTATTCATTGATCGATTTGTGACTTTTGGCGGTCAATTTAATTCACAAAATGTATTTGGCGACTCGTCGAAAGATCCCTAGCTCGCCCTTTGTCTGCGCCCTTGTATCAGTTGTACATCACTTTCAACGATTGGCTTAACAGGATAAGTACTTCACCAACTAACTTGGCTAATCGATTCCACACCCAGAAACACCCTTTTTCTCATGTTTGAAGTGCTATCTAACTTATCCTCGAAGTCTATGCAGTAATGGCTAGATCAAAAGTCACAAGGAGAAATGATCCACCCAGGCACATAAGAGCACGAGAGTTTAAGAAAGACAAAAAGAAAGCAGAGCTAGCCAGACAAAGGAAATATACCAATGAAGCCACAACGAAGAGATGAATTCCCATCGACCCTAATGTTCCTTCATGGGTTCGAAGTTTTGTTAATGCAATACGGGCCTTCGGAGAAGCTCAGGAGATAGATTAGATGATTGCATCCAATCTTGCTGCAGAGACCACGGCAAAGGCAAACATTGAGGACTAAAACAACATTACTCCGGGGACCATGGCTTTACTTCAGGGAATGCATCAAATGCCCCGACAGATAGAGAGACTTCATAGATATGATCCCTTTTTACCTCTTTCTATGTCTTATCTTTCTTTACTTTACCTTTTGGATTCTGTATTATTTGCATTTGAGGACAAATGCTTTAATTTGTGGTGGAGTGAGGTCCACCTCCTTGTTTTGGTGTACATTTGAGTTATCTATTTTTAATTATGTTTTTAAAACTGCTTTGCGATTGTTTGAGCTTGTGGCTCCACATATTCTTAATTGCAAACAATTTTTTACCCTTTTCAAATTTTTTTGAATTTTTCGCACATTTTTGCCACCCTTCGTGAGTTGAATGTGGTTGTTCTTTCGCAAAAATTTGAATATCGGTTTTGATCAATACCGATGACTTGAATTGTGCCCTCGATTGAACGAACATGAATGTACGGCTACGATGAGGCCAAATGAAGTTACATAGATAATATGTGAACTCGTTGCATCTCATTGTGATTAGCCATTTATCGTATTAATTCTCCTGTAATGACTATTGCACACTAGCGAAAATGTGTAATCTTGTTTGACTTAAGTGTCGATGCCTTTTGTGATTAGCTTGCTTTGAAACTTGCATGAATAAACCTAGAATTTTCCATGTTAGTCTGATTGATTTAGAAAGGTGTCCTCTTGAAATGATCTTAGGCAATTTTAAAGAGTATGAGCCAAATTTGACATATACATCTTTTGTGGCCTACCCGTGAGCGTGTGAAACTCTTTTGAACACCTTTTGAGCCTTACCTTTCTTTGGAAGAACCTTGATGAACCCTAGACCTTACTTGACCCACTACCTATAATTCTCTTAATTTGTGGTTTAGTGAATAGACAACTTAGGCCAAAAGCCTAAGTTGGGGGTGTGGTGAAACGGAAAAGGAGAAGTCAAGAAGTGCAAGAAAAGTCCCCCTTAACCCATGGTATTGCATAAAAATGGAACCCCTTCAATTCCATTAAAAAAATGTGGAATAAAGTACGAAGGGAATCTGGTTTTGAAGCGATCCATGGAGGAGAATAAATAAGGTTACTTAGAAGCACTAGAAAAAGAACTGATAAAGGAAAAGAAGGGAATGCCTTGAGAATGCCACAACTCACGAGGAAAAAGTCACTAAGCCTAAATGACCATACTTTTGCAGTCAGCCCCATTACAAGCCTTAGAAAGACCTTTTTGATCTTGAGTAAACTGAATCGAAAGTCAATTGGAAAAAAAGGGTAAACCTATGGGTGAAAACATGCATTATGTTCCTCTTTTGAGTGTGAGCGTTGCATCGGATTCCTAATCTTGAATTGATCAACCTCTTTGTGTGAATATGGAATCATTCTTCATATGAGGGCATTATATACTTTTTGTTGGGCTTGAACTTGCACAAGTAGCAAGTATTGCGAGCATGAGAATTTTTGGTAATGGTTTGTCACAACTTGAATCTTTGAGTACACAATTGATCCTTGCATAAGTAAATTGAGTCTTGTTGTGTGCACTCATGATTGAGTCTTGTGTAGCACTGTTTGAGACACCCTTTTTGAACGGCTGAATTCAAGTTTGCTTGAGGACAAGCAAAAGTTTAAGTTGGGGGTGTTGATGAGTCGACAAATTGGACTCACTTAGGGCTTTATTTTGATAGAAATAGTGTCCTCGAATGCTTATTTTGTGTCAATATCTGATGAAAACTATAAAGTTTTAGGTACTTGAAGTTTTAGTGGAAGCATGGACACTTAGGCGCAAAAAGAAACATAAAGGCTAAAAACAACGAAGAACCTGAAGCATGAGCATCGCCAAGAACCTTTGGCGATTCGCCGAAAGGACAGACTCCGCCCTATGTTCCCGTATGCGAAGCCCTGAAGGAAGAGGATAAAAAAGGCTATGAAAGAAGCAGTCGGCGCTTCACCGAATAGTTCCGCGAAGCAGTACTATACCGCCCAATAGTCCAGAACGTGAAGATGTTGAAGGCAAGCATGAAATGGCGATGAAACAGAAGAAGGGTGAGTCGCCGAGTCATGCGGCGGCATCGACTAACTTCGCCAAAAGATCCGCCTGCGCTATTTTCTAAAGTCTATAAATACTAAACTTTTTATTAATTTTAGAAGTTCCGAACCATTATTATTATTTTCAGAATAGAATAGTACATTTTTAGATATTTTCTCTCAAGTTTGGAGAGGGTTTTGTAGGAGACTTGTAGAGAGAAGGATTTCATCTTCCCTAAGTTGGAAGTGGGTCTTGTCCATTCTTCTTCCTTTGCTTAAATCAATGTTTATTTTCTTATACCCATTTGTATTTAGTATCATTTTAGGTGTATTTTGTTATTTCTTGATGTGTGGCTAAAAACCTTCATTCTTGGGGTGTGATTTAGCAAATATGTGCTGATATTATTATTGGGTCTTGCTTGCTAATAGGGTAGATGTATTTTAATGGTGATTTCACATAGTGGTTGTGGTTTAATTTAATGGGTTTGTAGTTGCAAATACAAAACCACCCATGTGTTTTCGACTTGCTTGAGAGGGAGGTCGCGAAACCAAGACCCCTAGACTGATGGTCTAAGGAGTGGGTCGACATGAGGTTCAGCCCGAGAGGGTGAGCTCTAGTCCCATATCCTAACACTCAGCTCGAGAGAGTGAGTGGGTTAAGGCGTAGGCTGGACTTTATGCGGCAAATGGGTGTCCAAAAGGAACCCATTTGAAACGGGGTAAGTTCCCCGAGAGGGAACTTATTTCCATCTAAAGCATAGCCTAGTCACTATTATCTTGCAAATTTTCTATTGAAATCATGTACCCAACGATTTATCTCAACTTGTATTGCGGTCACACCCCAAGAACATTTCCCCATACTTTGATTTTCTTGTGAATTTTTGTTGTTTTTACTACTTGACACAAAAACGCCAATCGATATTTGACACTATCATGTCACCCCATTTAAATTACTATGTTTTTAAGCTTTAATGTCTTTAGCTACGACTAGTTAGAGCTTAATTTTACTTTTCTATCAGTTCTCAAAACCACTCCCTTGGGACACGACCTCAACCTTTAGTTGGTTACTACACTATCAACAATCGTAGATACTCATACCGTAGGTTAGTGTCGTTGGTCATTGTAACACCCCGTATCCGAAACAGACCAAAAAATGCAGATTTTGAGAAGTTGCAGGTGCAACCCACGGTTGCCATCTACGGACCGTAGGTCAGACCACGGTCCGTGCTGGTGGTCCGTGGTTCGCCACTACAACCCCTCCCCAGCCAGCTCAGAAAATTGGTTAAGTCTCGACTCATGGACAGACCCACGGTCCGTAGATCAGACCACGGTCCGTGGTCTGTGTCCGTGGATCAAGACCTCCTTTACCCAGCCTCTGACATGAACTACGGTTGACCAGCACGGACCGTTGTTCGATCCACGGTCCGTAGGTCTGACCGTAGATCGAAGGATAGCAGCCAGTTAGCTGAAAATTCTGATGGGTCAACTTCAGATGGTCATAACTTTTAGCACAAAATGAATTATGTGTCTTATGAACTATAGTTAGATAGATAATTGAATTATCTTTCCAACGCCACCGAGTTTTCTAAATTCCAACCTCCGAGTAAAAAGTTATGCCCATTTTAGTGAAGCCCTGTCGGGCAGACTCGAACTACGGACCCAATCTACGGACCGTAGATTGACCTACGGCCCGTAGGTCCAAACCGTCGGTCACTCCGACAGCAGTTAATTCAGCGGTCTTTTGGTCATTTCCTATTTCGTTTAACCCCTAAGATACATCGTTTAGACCCTAAATCATGAGATTTTAATTAGTTTAAGCCTAGAAACATAACTAGAACTTACCTAAGTCAAATCATTAATCAAACTTAGAAGAATTAGAAGCAAGAGAGGAGAAAAAGGTCAAGAACCCTAGTTCAAGAATGCAGCGAGGTTTCTTCAGTTCCAGCCCCGAAATCGAAAGATTTCTCCGTGGAATTCGTCACCAGGTATGTGGGATTTCACTGGTGGATTCCTTTCGCCCATTAGGTCCCTAGAATTCAGTCAGATTCTTGATTCCATGATTATGAACAGACCTAGGGTTTCTAGAATTATAGCAGATCATCATGAATTAGTTATTTAAATGTTCCAAATCAGATTATCATGTTATTGCTCAGTTTATCGCATGAATTTCAGAACCCTAGCTATGTATTTCTTTAGTTCTTTAATTACACATGCTAGGTCAGATATTTCAGTATTCAGTTTTACATGCCTCAGTTTATGAATGCATCATTATCAGATTAATTGTTGCATTCTCAGTTTGCATGTTCAGTTCGAGCTATCCAGTATTTACAGAAATTCAGTCATAACCAGTTAACTACTTAATTCATTGGGAGTAGCATAATACCGAGTTGGACTAGGGTTTCAGCGTACCCATATAGTCCCAGAACTACGAGCCACGTAGGTGTAAGTCCCCTCTGTGGGCAACATTAGTTTAGTGATCACGCCAGCATGCCTTTATACCTCTGGCAGGGTATATTGGGTCCTCTCGATGGGGCGTATACATCGGACTCCACATTTAGCTCATGTGGTTTTATGTCGATTATTAGTAGCTCCCACAGTTTAGTCAGACTCTATTGCATTGACCATATTTCAGTACAGTTAGTATTCAGTCTCAGCATGTTATAAATTTGGTCATTGCATCAGCTAGCTCAGTAATCAGTATTTTCAGTATCTATATCATGTTCAGATTATTTCATTGCTTTATTGCTTTGTTCAGTTATATGTTCTTTCATCTTTACTCCATCCTGCATGCTCAGTACCTTTCAAGTACTGACGCATACGTGCGCTACATCTTCTCGTGATGTAGGTTCAGGTTCTCAGCATCCAGATCCCGCTTAGATCGATTCCCGATCTCCAGTTCAGCAGATTCAGTGGTGATTCCTCATTCTCCGAGGACAATAGTCATGAGTTTCTTTTCAGTATTTTTAGTCTTTAGTTTCAATTTTGCTAGATCTAGTTGGGGCATGTCCCAACATTTCTAGTCAGTTTAGAGGCTTATTTCAGACATAGTTAGATTCAGCTTAGTGTTTTGAGTTTGATATTTCTTTTGTATTAAACTCTTAGATTTCATATATTCAGTTACAGTATATGGGTATTCCCCATCTTTTCAGATTTATTTATGATTCAGCTTCCGCATCAGTTTATTTTCTTTAGTATGCTCATGATCATGCCAGCAGGGTTAGCTTGGGATCACTTGTGGTCCTAGGTCCCGTGTCCGCGTCTTGGGGGTAGCTCGGGGCGTGACAGTCATGATAAGCATCAGTCACTGGATGCCAGCTTTGATAGTGACAACATCTATGCCACTCACCTCACCACTTCTGAGAGTGAGGGTGAGCACCAGGATCCTCAGGCTACCACTTCTGAGTCTGAGGAGGATGAGCTAGTAGCAGCCCAGATAGCGGGGCTGCGATCCAAAAGGATGAATGATCCGTCTAGGATCAGGAACCTCCAGGCCATCACTACTCCTTCTGCTCCCGCATAGGATGTGGTCCTAGCACCACAGGTACAAGGTCCTCCTCCCCAGTGTATGAACAGACTAAAGACTAAGGGATTGATGACCATTATATAGGAGAAGAGGTTGTCTACTGACGGTGTCATAAACAGGTATCCGGAGATCATGAGTTGCCTAAGGGCACACAAATTTCAGTTATTCACCAAACCCCGTGGCCCGTACATTCCAAGTTGGGTTCGAGAATTCTACAGTGCCTACAGTGCTTTGATACCACAGGGGAAGAAGTCGGCAGCCAAATTCAAGCCGATTGACTATGTGGTTGTTAGGGTTAAAAAGGTGCAGTGTGATTATGCTGCCATCAATGCAGTCTTAAAATGTACAACAAGACTTGAGCATGATTGTAAATACAAGATCAGGACAATGACGCTGGAAAAAATGAAGAAGTGACTGGCTCCTCTGATATCTGATGGTACTCCCAAGTGGCTTGAGGATGGGGCAGCCATTGAAAAGAAGGGCCTCAATGTAGCAGCGAGGTATTGGTTTGGCTTCATCAGCAGTACCATCATGCCATCCCAGAATGAGTCTATGGTACGACACGCTAAAGAAGTCTTTCTTAGTTGCATCATTGATGGGACGATGCTGAATCTGAGGATGATTATTGTACATGAGATGCTTATAAGGGCCATGCAGTGCCAGACTTCCCTTCCCTTTCTGGTGTTGATCACCGATTTGTGTAGACGGGCTTGGGTTCCTAGAGATAAGAAGAAGGATGTGAAAGTGATTCCCATATCTTCTACCGACATCTGGAGGATTGAGGCGGAGTACTTGAATGATGAGGCGGAGAAGAAGAAAGCAGCCCCGATGGATACATACCTAGTTGTTGATCCTCAGACACTACCTGTAGAGGCATCATTGCCTACTTTGTCCCCTGGTCCTTCAGGTACATCTAGTGTTGTTCCTTCTGATACTCCAAGTTCCTCTGTTGCTCCATTGCTTCCCATATCTGGTACTGTTGTTGTTGCTGCCTCCCGACCCTCGCTCACTAAGGATGCATTACTACGGATAGGGCAGCTAGCCCATTCTGCTGATCGTCGTGCCGCTAAACTTGAGGGCTTCATTCCATGCATGATTCAAACAGCCCTCGCTGATGTTGTGATACCTTTGAGTGCTACCATTGATGCCCTTGCGGCTAGGATAGCAGTGTGCGAGCGTGGCCAAGGGGCCACTGAGAAGGTGATGACTCTAAAGTCCTCTATTGTTGTGTTAAGAAGAGATGTGACCAGCTGAACTCCACCGACATGGTTATGATTTTTGGTTCGGTGGAAATTCCAAAAGTACCAGTTGAGCTAGATATGCCTCCGGCTACCATCGAAGATGATGTTCGAGCTGAGGAGGTAGTTGATCTCGAGAGTGAGGCTGAGACGGATGAAGATATGCTTGAGGTTGCTGAGGAGGCTTTTTACGAGGGCCTTACAGAGACTGATGAGGCCATGATAGATGTAGTTGTGCATACTTCTTTGGCAGACATACCTTTGGCATCCCATAGTAGACCTACTACTGTTGATGTGACTCCGGGCACTGATACCCAAGTTCAGAATGTTACATCGGGCACTGATGCCCCGACAGATGGAGCTACTATGTAGACATGATACCTCTTTACCTCCTTCTCTGTCATTTTTATTGATTTTTGGATGTTTTTATTGCATTTGAGGACAAATTGCTTTTTGTTTTGTGGTGGGCTGAGGTACTTCCATACCTACCTCTTGTTTTGTTGACATTTTGTGATGCATTTTGTGTTTCGACACTACTTTTATGGATATTTGAGCTTGTGGCTCCTTGCCTTAATTGTAAATGGTTTTTGACCCTTTTTGAAAATTTTGTGCCACCTCTTTGATTGTGTGTGAATGTGGTTGTTCTTTTGCAAATTTGAGTATCGGTCTTGATCAATATCGATGACTTGAATAGTGCTCATAATCGAACAAAAATGAATATGTGGCTACGATGAGGCCAAGTGAAGTTGCATGGGCAATATGTGAACTATTTGCATCTCGTTGTGACCAGCCGATTATCAAATTGAGTCTCTTGTAATGAACATTGCACACTAGCGAAAGTGTGGAATCTTGTTTGACATTGGTGCCAATGCCTTGTGTGATGAGCTTACCGTGAACGATGTGTGATGTCACCTAGAATTTTTCCCATTGGTCCGGTTAACCAAGTGATGTGAGCTCTTGAAACGATCTTAGGTAACAAGTTTAGAGAGGGAAACTAGTTGACATTATACCTTTTTTGTGGCCTACCTTGTGAGTGTATGAAGTTTGTTTGAACACCCTTTGAGCCGTACCCTTTTTCTTGGAAGGAACTTGATGCAATTGTGACCTTTCTTTACCCCTTCACCTTTAATCCTCATGAAATGTGGTTTGTGTGAATAGCCAACTTAGGCCAAAAGCCTAAGTTGGGGGTGTGGTGAAAATAGAAGGTAAATCAAGAAGTGCAAAGAAGTCCCCTCTACCCATGGTTTTGAGAAAGATTGAACCCCTCCATATAAAAAAAAGAGAAAAAGAAAAAGGATGAAAAAGTTTGATATAAACTTGTGAAAGTGCAAAGGAAATGAGGTGTCCGGTATTCCATGGAAAGTGAATAATGGGGTGACTTTTGGGCATGAATGAGAATGATGAAGAAAAGGAAAGAAAGTGTTGTTCATACCACATTTCATGAGGATAGAAGCCACTGAGCCTAAATAACCATACCTCTACACTCATCCCTGTTACAAGCCTTGAATAGACATTTTTTATCTTGAGTGAGCTGAAACAAGCGTTGATTGGAAACTAAGGGCAAACCTATGGGTGAAGTCATACATGTGTTCATCTTTGTGAGTGTCAGAGTTGTTTGTGATTCTGCAACTATAAATTATTGAACCATTGTATGTGAATATGGAATCATTCTTTGTGTGAGGGCATTTGAATATCTTTGTTGTGCTTGAACTTGCATTTGAAGCAAGTATAGTGAACTTGAGAATCTTTGGTAATGGTGAATAACAACTTGAATCATTGAGTGCACAATTGATACTTGTGTGAGCAAGTAGAGTCTTTTTGTGTCCGTTCATGATTGAGTCTTGTGTCGCACTGTTTGAGACGTCCTTTTTGAACTGCTGAACTTAAGTTTACTTGAGGACAAACAAAAGTTTAAGTTGGGGGTGTTGATGAGTCCACAATTAGAACTCATTTAGGGCCTTATTTGGATAGATTTAGTGTCCTCAAATGCTTATTTTGTGCTAATAACTGATATAAAATCCTTGATTCCCAGGTAGATGGATTGAAGAACAAAGCATGGACACTAATTTGCAAAAAGGAACAAAGTGAGCTAAAAGAACGAAGATAGGAAGTCCTGGTGATCTCCGAGTCTCTTTGGCGAGTCGCCGAATGGCTACCGTCTTGCCTAGAGTTCCAGTGTTCCAAGCCCTAAAGGAGAAAGTCAAGTTGGCGAGAGAAAGAAGCAGTCGGCAGATCGCCGAGTGGTTCCGCGATGTAGTATTAGATTGCCCAAAGTTACAGAACTTGAGGATGCTGAAGGCCAAAACAAAAAGGCAATGGAACTGACCAAAGGGTGGATCGTCGAGTTGATGGGCAAGCCCGACTTACTGCGCCGAATGGCCCTTCGCAGCATATTTTTGGCGAATATAAATACATTTTCAAACATTAATCTTAAGATCTTTTTATCATAAGTTTTATCATATTTTTGGAATTAGTTTGAACTCAGAGTATTCTGAACAGAGAGACAAGTTTTCCTTATCTTGGAAGAACTGAAACTTTCCATTTTGGAAAAATTGAAAGTGGGTCTTCGAGATTCTTCAATTTGGACTTGTGTAAAGATGAAACTAATTGTACCCAGTTGATGGAAACACAATTTGGTTATGATTTCTATGTTTTTATGATGTCTAGCTAAAACCTCAATTTTTGGGGTGTGATTATGTGATTATGGGTTGATTTAGCCAATGGGTGTTGCTAATTGTTAGTGTAATTGCTGTTTAAAAGTGATTTCAATCAGTAATTGTGGTTTAAATTAAAGAACTGTAGTTGCAAATGCAGTTCTACCTTCGTGTTTTTGGCTTTCGAGAGAGAGGTTTTAAAAGCAAGATTACTGAATTGATGGTCTGTGGGTATTGGGTTGTCATGGGTTCAGCTCGAGAGAGTGAATGGACTAAAGCATAGGTTCTTCTTAATTGCACGCTTGTCGATGTTCGAGAGAAATCTACTTGATTCGGGGTAAATTGTTTGAGAGAAAGTTTACCTCCCCTATAGTCTAGCTTATTCACTAATTTACAGTTGTTTTCTAATAGTTGCAACTACTAGTTTGTCTATAATAGTCTGTAATCGAATCACATCCCAAGAACTCGTCTCCCTATTGTTATCTTCGTATTATTTGTTGTTGTTGTAGCTGATAGTCAAAACCAAAAGCCCATTATTTGACATTCGTCTCACCTCCTGATTTACATAATGTTTTTAATCTTAAATGTCTATTCCTATGACTGATTCAAACATATTTGCACTTGACTCTTGAATCTTAAACACGTACCACTCCTTGTGGGATTCGACCCAACTCATTTAGTTGGGTTATTATACTGACTAACGATCGTTGACTCTTAGAACTGGATTAAGTGTCCTTGAAACGTTAATCATAGGAAAATAATAACATGTAAATTATTTCAAGACTTATGATATATGTACTTATCACACTCATATGTTTCTAAACCATTTTCAATCATGTAGGAATCAAACATTCATGTCATTGCTTTAGTGTCTGTTTCAAGTCATATAGGAATTTAGTAAGTTTAAACACTTTGCTTTCTTGGTCTGCCTTCACAAAATACTCAGTCGTTCCATATAAATTTCCTCAGTTAGGTCTCCAGTTTTTAAAAATAGCTTTTACATCCATTTGATGAATATGAAAATAAAAAATTGCAGCTATAATAATTAAAAGTTTAATGGATGTAATGCTAGTTATCACAGAAAAAGTATCAAAAAATTATAGGCCTTCTAGTTGCTTAAAATATTTAGCAACTAGTCTAGCCTTATATTTATCAATAGATCCATTCAGTTTCAAAAAAAAAATTGTAAGACCCATTTACAATCAATTATTTTACAACCCGATGATAAATCAACCAATTTCATAATTTTATTAGAAATTAGGCATTCCATTTCCTCATTACAACCTCTTTTAAAAAAAGTAGACTCGTGTAAAGATAAAGCTTCTGGTAAAGTGGGAGGTTCATCTTTAACATTAAAAACCATGAAAATTAGGATCAAAATCTTTTTCTACTCTAGCTCGTTTACTACTTCTTAACTCAAAATCATCAATATTTTATGTCTCAAAGTACAAGTAGAAGAACAAGGTAGTGACAAAATAATTTGTTCAATCCTTTGACCCCCACTAATTTTAGAATGAAAGGGAATTTATTTGATGATAAATAATATCATCAAATTCTATTATACTATTATCTTCATGGTTGAAAAATATATAGACTACTATTTGAAGCATACCCAAGAAAAATACAAGTAGTAACTTTCTTACTCAATTATGTAATTTTAGGATCCATTAGCCTCACAATTGCTAGATAATTCCAACCTCTTAAATATCTCAAATTTGGCTTGTGACCTTTCCACTACTCAAAAGGTGTTACGAAGCACACGATAACACATAACAAGCAGTCAAAATAGTTTAACCCATAAATTTATAGGTACACTTGGCTCAATAAGCATAACATTGTATATTAGTCAATTCAACCAAAGTTCTGTTTTTTCTTTTCGCTACACCAATTCATATAGGCGAATAAGGAGTAGTTTCATAAATTATTCCCAATGATCTAATACACTGATTAAATTCATTTGACTCATATTCACGACCTCTATGGTGACTTCTAATTCTTTTTTATTATTCTTTCAAATTGATTTTCAACCTCATAGAGATAAATTTTAAAATTTTCGAAAGCATTACTTTTATTTTTCATCAAGTAAACATATGTAAACTTAGAAAAATCATCAATGAAAGTGATAAAGTATCTATTTCCTCCACTGTCACGACCCAGACCATCGTGATTAGCACCCACACTAACCCTCCGATGGGAGAACCACTACTACAACCCAAAATGAGTAACTAAACCAAAAACTAAAGCATTTAAGGATACGAAACAAGTTAAATACTAAAGAAAGAAATAGGGAGTTCCCATAAGCTCCAAACATAAGTCTATCAACTAAACAAATGCGGAAGAATACACCTAGAACCTGAAAGTCAATGTACCAAAACATCTAAAGTTCAACAAGCCTAAACAGGAAGGGTCACAACCCTAAACTAATGAACAAATCCACTAACTAGAAAGAGTAAGTCTGAAATGTGGACATAAACGAAAGGAGAACTCATGGCAGCTTGGAAGAATTGGCTCACCCTTGAATTCGAATGATGATCACTGATCTTCTAAGCAAGGTTTGTCAATAGCCGCTTGAAGATTCCCTATACTAAATAAAGAAAGAGAAAGTGCATTATTAGTACACAACCATAATGTACTGGTAGGATCACGCGGCTATCCCATTAAGTGTAACATAAGCAACTCAATACAACATTACAAACATGCAACATACCGAACATATACAATATCGATTATCACATGCTTAACAATATACATTTATAACAAGTCAATGGTTCTCTCATGGAACCCAAACCCGAACTATTAGCATACCGGAACGTGGTACCCGATCCAATGTTTATGCCAGAACGTGGCAACTGATCCCATAATTATGTCGAAACGTGGCAACCGATCCCAATTAGTATACCAAAATGCGGTATCCAATCCAATCAACACACTACAATCACAATCACAAGTACATTCTCAATAATCATACAATCAAGAAGTGATTCATAGCATATAGTTATTCATTTATCTCATTTACAACAAGTGTGATCAATAATGCAACATTTACATACATACATGCATCATATTGAAGAAAGAACAAACATACATCACACAATCATAGAATCACAACCATCACCTACCTCGAAATAAGCTTGAAACCCTAAGAAACTTGATCATTCCATTTCCAGATTCATTCAGCTTGTTCCAAGGAATGATGCACTAATGTGATCCCTGTCATCCACTGAAAAACATTTTACAATATTACAATGCTATATAAAAAGCTATAATTTCTTACTCATTATAATATTAAATGCTAAGGCTCGAATCATTTTGTAACACCTTGCAACTCTACTTTAAAAATCCGAATCATTCATCATAAGAATATAAGCTTGAACCAGGTGATGCACTACTTGTTCATCGGTATTAAGGTCCATTACCAAGTGTATCAAGGGTATCAAAAGTTATCTAGGGTCATAAGCGACCTCAACACCAAGTCAAGTTCAAAGAATTCCTATCGGCTAAGTTCTTGCATGAGTTCATATAAAGGTCAACTTCAAATAACCATATCTCTCTGTTAGGTCACCCATGACCTATAAAATCAGACTTTGGAGTAAGAAGTCATTGCTATTTTATTGGACTGGGCGTGTCACGCCCCGAGCCTACACCCCGGACGTGGCTGGCACTTGAGAACCATTGCTAGCCCCAAGTGAACCCTTGGCTTGGCTTACTTACACAGTGGAAGATTTTAGACATAAGAAAGAGAATCCAAATACAAGATAACTCAACATGTCTCAAATTGAACTCAATGTTTTAAAATAAACATTTAACTTAGCCAAAATGGAAACTCAAATCTGAACATAAGCCAATAAAAAAATGATGATGAATGAACTAACATCTGACTGACTATCTATGAAGCCTCTAAAACAACTGAGATTGATGTCGGGACATGCCCACTATATCCTAATGAACTAAAATGATAAAGTAATGAAAAAGGGGGATCCATAGGAATGTAAAGAGGCTCATCAACAGCTCTGAAGCTCAACTGGATCAATGATGCGCTGGATGCTGATCCTGGTTACCTGCGTCTGCATCATAAGACAATGTAGGACAACTGGCATCAGTACATTGAATGTACGAGTATGCGAGTTGGAATGCTAAACATAACTTAAGCTTGAAAAGAATTCTGAAAGAAACACTTACCTGGCTCAACTCAACTCAATTGATTTCAATATAAAGCAATGCAAATAAATGCAGTATAAAGAAAAGCTTTAAAACAAGGTCTTCAGCTCTGTGTATTTAGAAATACAATAATAACTATGTATGTATGTAAAGATACAATATGAACTCTATTTGTATATGAAAATACAAATATTTCTGATGCATATAAAAATACAAAATACTGTTGTGGGAGTTTCTCTAACCGACAACCATCACTTAAGAGTTATAGTGATGATACAACGTTTTACCTCACGCTGCCAAAGGCCGTCCTATACCTTGCCGGGGTTGTAGAACTGAACTCACTAAGTGGATTTACTAGTCTATGCTAAAAAGCACTAAGGGTTCATCTAAAAAGTATGATCCTTTTCTACCCATGATGGCTACATGGTTTATGGGGGTTGTAGGTTATCTGAACGCTCCCCCATATCGGTGCTCAATACTACTCCCAAAATATGATACTAGCTCTTTATGTTTAAAAACATACTTCTTTCTGTGATTTGAGATTAGTGCTCAAAAACTTAGCTAAATGGCTATCTTGGAAATCAAAATTTCCCCTCTTGCTTCATTTAGAAAGCGAGTACTCTTTTTTGAAAGCTAGCTCGAAGACTTTTTGGAAATCGAGGTTTCCTTTCTTGTTTAAATGAGAAAACATTTTAAACCCTTTGGGAATACATAGCCCCCATATACTTTTGAAGAAATGAACTTCAACTTTACTCATTACTGAACTCAAAACTTAAGTCTTAAAACAAAGTTAAAACGTTTGCAACAGACTTTTGGAAAGCTTTAAGAACTTCTCTTGACTTTGACCTTAACTGCTCTTGACTTAACTCTTAACTGGTCCTTGAATTGAATTATGGATTCAAGGATTGTGATTTATGATTGGAAAGCTCTCATGATGTTTAGGAATGATTTTAGATAGCTAAACATGAGAAAAGACCAAAAATCAATATCTGAGGGTGGGTCCGCGATCCGGAGAAGCATTTAAATTTTGGTTTTGAAAATAACTTTTGAGGCAGAACAGTCCATTACCGCTCCGTGACGCGAAACTACTTTTCCCAAATCTGGGGACTAGCTCCGCGACGCGAAGACACTGTCAAATTTAGACCGACAAAATTTCTTCTTCGTTTTCCAGCTCTAAACCCTCTAAACTCCATTGGTTCTTTCCCCAAACACTTAGAATCATCTATACCCTGAATATACATCAGATTCTACTTGAAAACACAACTAAAAACGCGAATCAATCTCAAGCAACTTCAACAACACAACTCACAAGGATTTAGACGAACTTTATCAAGAATTCTAGAGATTTACTTTCAAATCAATATACTTTGCTAACAATAACAATTATGCCACTAACAATAAGGTTATCTCATATTTTGATCTCCTTGGACCGGAGCTCTCCAATAATCATTATAAAGTCTTGAGCTTGGTCAACCACTAATTTGTTGTCCACTATTTGAAAATAAGAAATCTACTAGCTACATATTTTTTCGCTCCGCCTTGTTCGATATCATACTTACTCTGCAATGTTTTCTAAATTTTGTTTGTATTAGAGTAAGTTCTATTATAATAATCATAAAAGTTATCAAATATAATAGACAATTAAGAATATAATACCGACACTTGGAAGAATCAACATCATACTTTTCCACTTTCTCTAGATGAGAAACAAGTTTATCATCATTTATGGAGGTGTTGTCAACTTTATTAGGATTTTTCTCAGTTAACACATAAGAAACATTGAGTAGAGACTTAAATAGAAAAGTATTTTACTCCTCCATCTCCTGAAATGGTTACCATTGAACCGGTCCAACTATAATCTTCTGACTTAACCTCTCCAAGATACAACAACAATTCACAAAGTATAACTATAAGAACTCTGAACGAGAGTTGAGTCCAGAGCTCCACAAAAAGAACACCCCCTTAACTAATAAAAAAACTCTTCCATTTGGATGTTTTTTATTTTTTTATTGAGTAGGTTCTCTTCCATTTTGAATCTAGGAAGCTTGTTTACTTTGTTGCATTTAGTCCAAGCGGTGAATACTTGGCAAGTGGATCATTTGATAAATGCATGAATATATGATCAATGAAGGAGGCCAAGATTGTAAACACTAACAATGGTGATGGCGGTATTTTTGAAGTGTGTTGGAAGAAGGAAGGAAACAAGGTTGCAACTTCTTTTGTCCACAACAAGGTTTGTGTGTTTGATATTCGATTGCAGAAGTTGAGGAATAACTTTAAAACGACTCGAGAACACAGAGGCAGGAATTTCACAATTCAAGAAACTCTGGCTTGCAGAAATGTAGATTGTAGATAAGCTTTTTTTGATTTGTCACACGCTGTCCGGTTTACCAAAATTAGGACCGACTAAATCATTATGGGTTTGATCCAAACTTATGCTTGCAGTGGGTAAACTGGACACTGTGTTATATTTCAAAAGAAGCATATCTACAATCTCCATTTTTGCACCAAAGAGTTTCTTGAATTGTGAAATTCATGCCTCTGTGTTCCTAGGTCCTTTTAAAGAGCTATTCCTCAACCTCTACAATCAAATATCAAACACACAAACCTTGTTGTTTGCAAAAGAAGCTGCAACCTTGTTTCCTTCCTTGCTTCAATACACTTCAAAAATACCTCCATCGCCATTGTAAGTTTTTATAATCTTTGCCTCCTTCACTAACCATATATTCATGCATTTATCAAATGACCTACTTGCTAAGTATTCACCATTCAGACTAAATAAAACAGAGCAAACAACTTTCCTGGATTCAAAATGGAAGAGAACCTAATCAGTAAAACACAAAAAAAATCAACAAAAAGGATACAAAGATTTGATGATCCTGTAGAAAGATATACACAGTTACCTCATTCTCTGTCAACTCCCCCCCCCTTTTCATCCCCATCCAAATAAAAGGAATAGGTATATAGGTATTGATAGAAGTTTTTTAGATGGTGAAATGCGACAAGGATATGTCCCGTCGTGCGGCGATGCACTCGCCCTTTTGAATATATAGAAATCCAATTTCATATATAGATATCCAAAAATTTTAACAAATAGATATCCAAAATATTTTAATATATAGATATTAAAAATATTTAATTGCATATATAGATATCCAAAATTTCAATAGCAATAACATATTAGCAAACATTTCAAGTCAAAACTAACAGTAAAATAACTATAAAACTAAATTGAGTTAGGCAGAAATAAACAATAGGTAGATTGTAGTAGGCTGCAGAAATTAAATAACAGAGCATAAAAAAAAAGTAAGACTGTGCACACCGCTACAACACATGAAAGAAGAATAGAAGAAGAAGAAAAGAATTGCTAAAAATGTACCTGCGAAGGTCATGAAGCAGAGGAGAAACAAGAATTGAAGAGGAAGAGAGAAGAAGTACCTTCTGGAGGTCGCGAAGATCGAGAGGAGAGTCACTACTACGAACTGGAGAGAAAAAAGGGAAAACAGAGTCGGGTTTATCCAAAACTCCAAATAAACCATAATGTTACCTTTTAATTATTAAATCAGGCCAATTTTTTTTTTAAAAAAGGTGACGCCTTTATTGGCTTGCCTCGCCTCCCACTCACAACTCGTCATTGCCTCGCCTCTGCTCACCATTTCGAGGTCGCCTCGCCTTGCCGGTAATAGGCGCAAAGGTTGTGCCTCGCTTCGCCATTCACCAAAGGCGATCGCCTTTGAGAACACTAATTGATAGTTCAATTGAGTACAAGTAAACAAACCACAAATAAGGCGATCACCTTTGAGAACACTTATTTATTAAGAATGCCTTAATTTTATTAGACATCACATCCATTACGTGTGAGCATTTAAGCTATGAAGAAGAGTCCCTCGTTCAACATGCCATAGATTCACTGTAGCATTAAATGAACCACTAAACAGACAGAGACAATAAAACAAAACTAGTAAGCTCATAGAACCAAAAGGTTAGGTGCAATATATTAGATCCCTTTTTCGGCTCATCGCACACCAAGAATCCATTTGCTGGACGGTTAAAGTGAAACTACATTCTATGGATTATTTTTACTTGCAAGGGGATTACAGTCTAGATTGCAATCATTCCAAAATTTCAACTCAACTTTTGGGGCTTTAAAGTTCGTTGGGACTTAAGAGCAAAGCGCAAATGGAGAAAAAAACAAATATATGTGTTTAGTTCTAAACTAATAATTGTAAGTATGATTATTTCCATAAGGTTAGATGCATGCTTATTTGTAATATTCATCCGTTAAATTTTTCCTGACCTATTTTCCCCCTTATGTACGCACATTCAGTGAGGCGAAGCACTCACCACATTTTTACCCTTGTTTCAGGGCTTAAGTGCGCCTTTGTCAATATTGTACCAGAAAAAGAAGAAAAAACTAAAGAGGCAAGTCCGGCCCAATGCACCCAAGGCCATAAACTAGGGAGCAATGAAATAAGAGAATATAATGGAGACTAGAGTTCAAATCCTAAAAAGGACAAAAAGCTTTAGGTGATTTCTTCCTATATGCTAGACCTTGATAGACATAGTAAATGATTTGGCCCAGTGGAAGACAAATTAGTCAGGTGAGGAATGCCATTCCCAATAATCTTTATTTTTTCCTTTTTTTGTTCTTTTCGGTTGATTCTGTGTGTTCTAAAGGAATAGGAATTCTTAAGTTTCTAGTAGCCTTTTTGGCTAGAGGCTTCTTGGAGGCTAAAATCACAAAAAAAAAAAAGATGCCCCTTTATAAATTCGAGGTGTTTGGCCAAAAAAAGAAGTTCTTTTGAGCACATACAACACAAAACATAGATTGTTTTTCTCTAAAAGTACTTTTTTATAAATGATTTAATCTAAAGTGCATAAGGTATTTGCATCCTTAACCGCGAGAGACTGTTTTGATAAACCCTTGGCTAAGAGAAAGCTTAAGCACTAGAATTGTTTCAGAAAAATGTTAACTTGGTAGAATTAAACTCATCTAACAACAACAACATACCTAAACCTTACACGTACCTTGTGCAGATAGAGAATCCTGTTTCCAGACACACTCTTGAATCAAGTAAGGATATCAAAGCAGTTAAATTCATCAAAAAGAAACACAACATCCAATTCTCCACATAAAACTCTATCAAAACTATGAACAACGCTTTGAACCCTAAAAGATAGTACAAAGGAACAAATTAGGAAGAGGAAAATTGATTTACCTGATTTATGTAGATGTAGGTCATCGGAGGTTGCTGTTAATTGTTAGTGGCCAAAAGTAAACCCTAGGGATTACTTCTAACTTATACCTCTATAGAGGGAAGATATGGTAAGTGATAATTTTGGGACACAAACATTTAACTATACTTTTTAAATATATTTTGCAGATCATATACATTCTTTGTAACGAGATCCAAAAGGTGTAGAAACTGGAAGTCTTCATCCATATCGGTACTATTTTACATTACTTAGTTATTATTGATTAGTTTAGAGTTATCACAAGAGTTAAACCTCAAATACAAAAATCAGAATATCAAAATGTTTGCATAACATTGCTCATTTTGTTTCTAGTTCAAGATAACAAATACCCTTTTGCACAAAGGTAACAAGAGCACCAGGAGGATGTAGAATTCCTTATATTGTGCTCTTATGTGAGAATTGTTATATTCCCTTTGTGCACTAGGAGGAAGTAGATTTTCATCCTCTCGGTGCTCTTATTTCCTTTGTGCCAAAGGGTATTTAGTATCTTGATCTAGAAACAAATTTGAGCAATGAAATGCAACCATTTTGATATTATGATTTTTGTATATGAAATTTACATCTTTTGATAATGTTGACCTAACCAATAATAACCAAAGAATGTAGAATGAAACTGATATGGATGAAGACGTCAAGTTTCTACAACCTTTGGATCTCATTACAAAGAATGTGTATGAGATGCAAAATATAATAAAAGAGAAAAGAAAAACTTCAGAAAGATGAACCTAGGTTGAAGCATAAGGCAAATGATGACAACGAGAGGAACTACAAATGAGAACCTGTAAGAGAAAAGGAGAAACAACATAAGGAAAAGGAATGTGAACGGGATAAAGAAAGGAGTGCAAACAACAACTTAAGTTATGTCTTGAGTCAAACACCATTCTAGTCTCCCCACATCCCACTTATGGGATTACATCGGGTATGTTGTTATTGTAGGGATTAGTAGTCCTTTTGTCCTTTTTGGTCATATTCTATGATGATAAACAACTAGATTCCTTATTCAAATTAGGAGATTCTTTAATGATCTACAACTAAGAAAATCCAATTTCTCTGTAGTCATTCTTTTTAATCATTGAAATATATTCCATTCACAATTGTTGCATTCTTGAAAGGCGTAATCAATGAAATTTTTAAGAAATATTAGAAGTTTGGAAGAATAGAAATTCTTACGTTTCTAGTAGCCTATTTGGCTAGACTCTTCTGTTAGGCTAAAATCACAAAAAAAGGCACTCCTTTTTACATTCGAGGTGTTTGGCCAAAAAAAGAAGTCCTTTTGAGCACATACAACACAAAACAAAGAATTGTTTTCTCCAAAAGTACTTTTTTTTTATAAATGATTTGATTTGAAGTGCATAAGTTATTTGCGTCCTTAACCACGAGAGACTGTTTTGTTAAACCCTTGACTCAGAGAAAGCTTCAGCACTAGAATTGTTTTAGAAAAATGTTAACTTGGCCGAATTAAACTCATCTAAAAACAACAACATACCCAAACCTTACCCGTACCTTGTGGAGATAGAAAATCTTGTTTCCAGACACACTCTTGAATAAAGTAAACGATATCAAAGCAGTTAAACTCATCAAATAGAAACACAACATCAAATTCTACACATAGAAATCTATTAGATTTATGAACAACGATTTGAACCCTAAAAGATAGTACAAAGGAACAAATTAGGAAGAGGAAAATTGATTTACCTGATTCATGTAGATGTAGGTCATCGGAGTTTGTTGTGGATTGTCAGCGGCCAAAGTAAACCTTAGGGATTATTTCTACCTATGAATATATACAGAGGGAAGATATGGTAAGTGAGAATGTACATTTTTTTAAAATTTCATTTACGGACCTAAATCACAATTTTTTAGAAGTTACATTTTTTCAAGACCTAAATTCAAATTTTATTAGTATATACATTTTTTAAAATTTCATTTTAATTTGTTGGTGTTTTATGCGTTGAAGTTACAATACTTTAATCTTAAATTTTTAGAAGTTACATTTTACTAAGACATAAATCCTAATTCGTTTAGTACATATATTTTTTTTTCAAGTTTATTTGTTTGGTGTTTTAGATCTTGAAGTTACAATACATAAACCCTAATTTAATTTGTTAGAAGTTATATTTCTTCAAGACTTGAACCCTAATTTTATTAGTATGTATATATTCTTCAAGTTCATTGTATTGATGTTTTAGGTCTTGCAGTTACAAAAGATCTAAACCATAAATTTTTAGAAGTTACATTTTTTCAAGACCTAAACTCTATTTTTATTAGTACGTACTTTTTCAAGTTCATTTTTTTTTGGTATTTTTGGTCTTGAAGTCGTTACAATACCTAAATCCTAATTTATAAAAAGTTATAATGTTCTAAACCTAATTACTAATTCTATTAGTACGTACATTTTTCAAGACCTAATCCCGAATTTTATCAATACGTATATTTTTTAATATGTAATTGTAACGACGTGAACCGTCGTTATTTCGGAGAAACAAAAATCCAGGAAAAAGCTGGACCATTGTCCCGCCATAGTGGACCATATGCCGCTAGGGCGATGACGCCACATCGGGATAAGCTGGCGCCACGACGGGATAGGCGAGGCAAAATATAAACTACGAGAAATCCTATTTTCTCCATCTTCCTAAAATACCTAAATAAGTCGTAAAACACCCTAGAAACCTCAAAAAAGTTGCCCTAAGCTTGGGAAGGAAGGAGAAGAAGATTTCTAATGGGAGGATGGTGATATCTTACAAATTTATTGCCAAATTCACCGTCACGAAGCCTGGAAAACCGGAATCGAAGTCAAAAACTCTGTGCAACTTCTTGGCACCCAAGTAAGCTAGGTTTTATGAATTAAGTAGTTTAAATTTGTACTCACCATGTAATATATGTAAATCCAGGGTAGGATTTATGCATAGACCTTCGTGCAATGAATTATTTATGATTTTAAAACCCTAGAAATAAGCCTTAGACGATGAATTAGGGCTGGGTATGGCTGAATTAGGGTTTGCATGAGGCGTGTTGATGAATAATCCGTAGGAGATGGTTGTGATTCTATGATTGTGTGATGTATGCTATTCTAGCTTCATTATAATACCTATATGTATATGAATGATGCATTATTGATCACACTTATTGTATATGAGATAGATGAATTATGATTTCCATGAAATCATAACCTAAATGTCTGATCTTGAGGATATACTTGTGAATGTGATTGTGGTGTGTTGAATGGATCGGTTGTCGTGTTTTGCATAACTAACTTGGATCAGTTGCCACGTTCCGACATAACTAACTTGGATTGGTTGCCACGTTCCGGCATAACTATGTGATCGGTTGCTACGCTCCGGCATAACTAATTGGATCGGATACCACGTTCCGGTATGCTAACTTTTTGGGTTTGGGCTCCATGAGAGGACCAGTGATGTGGTAAAATTGTGTGACTTGATATAAAATGTGAAGTGGTTCGTTGTTCGGAAATGTTAATAATGTGGTACATGTTCGATATCTACACGTGCATATAATGTAGTTTGATTTGCTCATGTTGAACTTAGGGGATACAGGTTATGACTGTTAATATTGATAGTTCTTGAGTTAAACGAGCTTGTTAGATATAGTAGACGGATAAAGTCTTCAAGAGGCGAGTAATGGATTGTAAGGGTAGTTCGTGTCTTGTAACGGTGAGAAGTAGAAGTAGCGGGTGTGGTGAAATATGCTTAAGTAGATTTCACTTTAGGGAAAAGAGATTGGATTTAGTGGGAAGAAAGCTTGATTTAATGTACTATGTGACCATTGTTGGTTATTGTGACGAGGAAGTAAGGGTATGACGTGAACTGTTGGCTGAAATGTCGGTGGTTGTGATTTGGGAATTTCTCTATGTGGTAGAACGGCTAGGCTATGATCAAGTACCTGGTAAGTAAGTTGATTGAGAAAGGATGTTAATAGTTAGAGTTCTAGTGTAAACTGGAGGTATTTTAAGAGAGGGTAAAGGTGAAGAAGCGAGTGGTTTATTTCATGATCTTACTAGTTGGTTTCTTATGTTATGTGGTGGGAGTCGGGTTGACCGATGATGGCTACCAATACTTGTGTTTGTAATGATACTACTCTTGTTATGTTATTTTTGTTTATTTAATTTTCCCGCATATTTCAAATTGTTGGGTTATGAGGGTTCTCCTACTTAGTTGGTAGTATGTAGGTTCCCGCACGGCCCGGTGGGTTGGATCGTGACAAATTGGTATTAGAGCCTAGGTTACCGGTCTGCCCATACAAGAGCAAAATGCGGATTAGACTCTTGCGGATTGGTGTGTTAACGTCCACATCTAATTTTCAAGAGGCTAGGAAGCATTTTAGGAAATTGTTCCACTCATTCTTTCCTTTCATGCGAAATGTCGACTAGTGGTATTAGTTGAGTTCAATTGGTATCTCTCAGTTCCAATTGGTATCTCAACAAAATGGACCGGACATCGTGGACAAGACTGAAGGAACACAAGCAAGGTGAATTGGAACTGAGAAGGTTCCAATTGGTATCAGGTCTTAGGGGCGATATAAATACATGGATGATCGGTAATAATCATCCATGTAGCAAACTAACTAATAAATTGAAATTGTCTGTGCATTGAGTTTTGGAGACTGTGATTGTGTGCGTCTTGTTGATTGAATTAACTGTGAATGTAAAGTTAAACTTATTGAATGTGATGATGCGATGGCGTGTACTATAAATGTGTGTCAGAACCTTATTATGTGTACTGTGTTGGTCAATTGATTTGAATTATGCGAGTCGTAAATGTCTGGGTGTATCCTATGGATGTATGCGTTGTGGTGCGGAATTAATTAAAACGAATTGGTTCGTATATCGAAGGATTGATTAGGGGTATACAATGATTACCCCAGTATAAGAAGTATCCTAAAGTTTCAAGGTAAAGCTGGAACCTTTGGGAATTTTTAGAAAAGAAAAGCAAAAATTCCCAGAAAAATCTTGGCAGAGGTTCTGTTCCCGTTTTGACTATTGGGGCGGGATTATTTCCCGCCCTAGAGCGGAATTTCTCCTGCCAGAGCGGGATGAGGCAAGGCAGAACCTCAGCCTGTCTCCCCTATTTTTCCTAACCATAATTTCAGACCCCAAATGGTATCTGAATTCACCCCTACCACCTTAACAATGTTCAGCAACAAAAGTAATAGAGTATAAAACCTTAAGATTAAATATAAGTCTGCATCAGACATCAAAATTTAGCATCCATGTGATTACAAAACTAAGGAAAGCAAAGGATAAAAACAGAGTTGTCTTAAAATTTACAAGACGAAAAGGGTGAAAAGCAAATCAAGAACCCTGCGACCGAGAGGTATCGGTATCGGAGTCTAACTCCTCCGGGGGCACCAGGACTATCATGGCCTCCTCTAGACTAGAGAACTAATAGAAATTCCCCTTCTCCACGATGGGAATCTCTTGCCCAGGAGCGACACAAGTAGACATGATCTTTAACGCCTTCCAGATCCGAACCAACAGAAGGTTCCTTTCCAGACCTTTCTTCCTCTCCCGGCACAACTTGCGAAAAAGTATCTCGACCTCTAGGGCAGTGTTGGGTGGAACAAGAGTGAAGTCAAAATCTGCGTTTCCCATCCTCTTTCGGACAACCTCCACATCCTCTTCGACCCGTGCATCTGAGAGTGGGTCCACGTTGTCCAAATCCATGACCGCCTTACTGCTGCTAGCCCTACCCATCCTTCTCATTTTCCTCCTAGAACTAGAACATGTCCTAAACAAAAGAGGGTGAAGGGGGGAACTATAAAAAGTACCTCGTCAACATCAAACAGTGGTACTCCAGCCCGCTTGCACAAGGCAGTGATAAAATCGGGGAGAAAGAACGCCTTCTTGTTACCCCGATAGAACATCTTCCATTCCGAAATAATATGTTCCCCAGCATTTAGCTGGACCTGTATGGCGCACGCCACTACCAAGGCCCGGGGAAAGGCCACGTCGGTGCGATTGCCTAACAGGTGGATCCTCCTAGTCATCAAATGTAGCCACATCTTAGCATCAGGTGACCAATTCGTGCTAGTAATACCCTCAGCAGTAGCCCAGTGAACCCGATCCCGACGCGTAGGCTTAACAAGAGTGTCTCTCAACCACCCCAAATCCATCTCCCTTAGCCTGGCCTCGTATTCATGGTTTGGGACCTCCAGTACCTCTAGGGCCTCATTGATAGCAGTGGCATTCAGAGGAATGTCAACTACCCTAATGTGGATGACGGGGATGAGAGTCGTCCTATCGCACAGTAGGCAGGATGGCATAGAACTCCCTCACCCAAGTGGAGCATTTATCTGTGGGAGCCTCAGCCAATGGGACCCACCCGAACTCTACCAGATGATCATAGATAGCAGGCTCCTTCTCCTCTAACATGTGCAGCACGAAACCCCTCTCGCAACAAAACCCCATGTTACAATGGTCATGATGCCTTTCCCGACTTGCGGCATTGGGAAACTGGATGAAAGGTAAGTGTTCGTCATTTTCTCCTGCCATTTAGAAAGCCTGCAATAAGTTGAATATAAGTTAGATTATGATAGGATAGTCGGTGTAAGGCTAAAAATTAAGAAACAAAAATTTGGTGTTAAGGGGTGAGGCCACTGCCTGGCGTATCCCGCCACAGTGGCCATAATCCCGCCTTGGTGGGATTGACCAGGCCCGTCAATGGTGCCTTTTCATCCCAAGATCCCCATTTTTTATAAAATTTCAGCATATTAGAGTGATTTAACTACCTTAGAACATAAATAAGTAAGTATTGTAGCAAAATAACTCTTAAAAGAGGCCTAAATCGGAGTTTTACACCAACAGACCCTTCAACCTCCCCCGCCCATTTTTTTACTGATTTAACCATATGTTTATGAATCCTTATGCCTAGGACATTGTGGGAACGTTGGGGACGTAAGAGAAATGACCATGCTACATTTATTATATAAATCAAGCAGCGTAGTGCATTTCCCAAATAACTATCCCAAAAACCATTTCTAATCAATAAATAGCAGCATGCAATCGTCCAGAATAAGCAAGTCAAGGGAGTTTTTGGGGGGTGGTTTGAGTTTGAAAAGAGAGAATGAGGACAATATTTCCCCATTTCCCTTTTCTATTTTGGATCTCCTGCTATGGCGGGAGATATCTTGCCACAGCGGTCACGCCTCAGCGGGAAGACTGCTGCCCTGGCGGGATTAGGCTGTATAATATGGGACACAAAATTTATTTTCTCGAACTTTGTGTCATATCCCTAACCGGTCTCTTAAAGTATAGGGCCTATCATAAATCAGGCTTGAGAAATAAGAAAACCATCCCCTACCATAAATTTGTAATGGACTGAGTGGTTAGTTAAAAATACTTCAAGGTAGGGAATATAATGATCCGTGCATTAGTCGTTCGGGGATGAACGAGGGGTAAATTGGTATCTATTGTACGACTTAAACCATCATTATTTAGGAGAAACAAAAATCCAGGAAAAAGCTAGACCATTATCCCGCCATAGCGGGCCATATGCCGCTACAAAGGAGGCGCCACAACGGGGTAAGCTGGCGCCACGGCGGGATAGGTGAGGCAGAACGTAAATTACGAGTAATCATATTTTCTCCATCTTCCTAAAATACCTAAATAAGTCGTATAACACCCTAAAAACCTCAGAAAAACTTCTCTAAGCTTGGGAAGGAAGGAGCAGAAGATTTCTAGCGGGATGATCGTGATATCTTACGAATTCTTGGCAAAATTCACCATCACGAAGCCTGGAAAATAGGGAATGAAATAAAAAACTTTGTGCAACTGCTTGGCGCCCAGGTAGGCTAGGTTTTATGAATTGAGTAGTTTAAATTTGTACTCACCGTGTAATATAAGTAAATCAAGGGTAGGATTTATGCATAGACATTCGTGCACTGAATGATTTATGATTTTAAAACCCTAGAAAAAAGTCTTAGATGATGAATTAGGGTTGGGTAGGGCTGAATTAGTGTTTGCATGAGGCGTGTTAATGAAAAATCCACATGAGATGGTTGTGATTCTATAATTGTGTGATGTATGATGTTCTTGCTTCATTATGATACCTATATGTATATGAATGATGTAGTATTGATCACACTTGTTGTATCTGCGATAGATGAATTATGAATGCCATGAAACCATGACCTAAATGTGTGATCTTGAGGATATACTAGTGAATGTGATTGTGATTGTGGTGTGTTGAATGGATCGGTTGCCACGTTCCAACATAACTAACTTTGATCGATTGCCACGTTCCGGGATAACTAACTTGGATCAGTTACCACGTTCCGACGTAACTAACTTGGATTGGTTGCCACGTTCCGACATAATTATGGGATCGGTTGCCACGTTCCAGCTTAACTAATTGGATTGGGTACCACGCTCCGGTATGCTAACTATTTGGGTTTGGGCTCCATGAGAGGACCAATGATGTGGTAAAATTGTGTGACTTGATATAAAATGTGAAGTGCTTCGTTGTTCGGAAATGTTGATAATGAGGTACATGTTCGATATATACATGTGAATATAGTAGAAGTTATGCGATACAAGTTATGACTGTTAATATTGATAGTAGTTGGGTTAAGCGAGCATGTTAGATATAGTAGAAGGATAAAGTGTTTAAGAGGCGAGTAATTGATAGTAAGGTGGTTTGTGTATTGTTATGGCGAGAAGTAGAAGTAGCGGGTGTGATGAAATATGCATAGGAAGACTTCAACTTGGGGAAAAGAGATTGGGTTTAGTGGGAAGAAAGCTTGATTTAATGTACTATGTGACGATGGTTGGTTAGTGTGACGAGGAAGTAAGGGTATGACTTGAATGGTTGGCTGAAATGTCGGTGGTTATGTTTTGGAAATTTCTCTATGTGGTAGAACGACTAGGCTATGATCAAGTACCTGGTAAGTAGGCTGATTGAGAAAGAATGTTATTAGTTAGAGTGATAGTGTAAATTGGAGGTATTTTAAGAGAGGCTAAAGTTGAAGAAGCGAGTAGTTTAATTCATGATCTTACTAGTTGGTTTCTTGTGTTATGTGGTGGGCGTCAGGTTGACCGATGATGCGTACCAGTATGCTGAACTGATACTACTCTTGCTATGTCTTTTTTGACATAGTCTAGATGCAGGTTGGTGATGTCTCCTTCGGTGAAGACGAAGAGATTCTCCAGCAACTTATATCCTTCTTTTCGTGTGGTGGGAGCTGTGTGTTTTAATTATCTTGTCCAGTTATACTTTTAGTAGTTCTTGTACCTGTTTAGACTAGATTCATGGGAATGTTAATTACTTTACAAGTTTTAAATCGAAATTGTTTTAAAAGTTTTTAATAAGGAATTCTGTTTGTATGCTATTTGTATTTATTTAATTTTCCCGCATGTTTTAAATTGTTCGGTTATGAGGGTTCTTCTACTAAGGTGGTAATATGTAGGTGCCTGCACGGACCGGTGGGTTGGATCGTGACAGGAATTGTTGAAGAGTTTAAGATTGGATGAAATAGGGATATGTAATTTCCTTGTATGGCCTTCGACTATGTACTTCTTATGAGCTAACTTTTAAGGTTGAGTTAGGTTCAAAATCCATTTATTATCATAATGTCAGTACTTGATCGTTTTAGGAACAATGTGTAATTTTGTGATCATGAGAAGAAATATATGCTCCATGTGTTAATTTGTTTATGCTTCATGTGTTAAATCCTTATCGATTTTAAGTTCTATATATTGACGATATGTCGAAGGTAGAAATATGTATACAATCAGATTACTTGTAAGGTAATTACAAGTGATCTATGTAATACTATTTTGAATTTGGTCAAAATATGATTAGTATATTATCATCAGTATGTATGACTTAGTTAAATACTTATCGAGGAAAGTAATAGAAAAATAAAATAAAAAAATTGGATATCTAACTGGTATATGGGATCATATTTTAATCTAATATCTTCATTATTTTTATCTATAAAGTGTAATATATTTCATCTTAGTATAATTATTTATTACAGTAGTAATTAGGGGTATTCATAGTTTGATTTGGATTGGTTATTGGTGAAAATCAAATCTATTTAGTTGGTTTTAAAATTTCTAAAACGAAACCAAATCAAACGAAAAAAATAACTGTTGATTTGCTTATTGTCGATCTAGTGCGGGATTTTAGGTTCTTTCACTTTATAAGTAATAAATTTTTTTGGATATAGGTATCTCGGTAAACACACACCTAATACATGAACAATCCATAAGAAAGTTACCGTCAATTCAATCAAATAGTTAAGAAACACTAGAGTTATTATTACACGAACAAAGTGTTTCAATTAAGAGACAATTTGATTCTCTTATGTGAGGTAGGGTGGCTAAAGACTAAAGTAATGAATTTCGATTGACTTAAGACTTAGGATTGTAATAGTTGGACTAAAATATAAGTATTGGGCTATATATCTATCCTAGATACAAATCAATATCAACTTTGTACAAAGAAAAACCATACTACTTGTATTCCACATTCTATCTATTCCTCTACCGAGTTAAAGAAAAAATAATATTTTTTTCAAATGGTGATGAAGCATTAAAATAGTAAAGTTAAGAACACAAGAATAACTTTTAATGATAACCAAACTTCATTCATAGATTTGATATTAAACAATCATTCATAACCACCACCCTAACAAAGGGATTTAGCTACTCATAATTTGATTCACAAAGTTTAAATCTTCAATATACATTCAAGAAAGTGAAAGATGAAAAAGAATAGGAATGAAGCCTAGAAATAGAAGAAAAAATTCATCCAAGTCTCATCCTCCAAAAATAAAAAAAGGAAAAATTGTACAACACAAAAAATGAGTTTATTTATAGGTTGGAAAAACGCGGCAATATTCTGGTCTGCAGGTCCGTGATGCGGGGTCAAGGAAGACTTGCCTATTTTGAATTTTATCCTGATCCACGTTAGCTCCGCGACACGGAAGCTTTTCAGAGGCCTCTGGTTCAAATTTATTTTTGCGGCCATAGTTTTCTTCTCAGCTCCGTGACACGGAGAGAAAGTGGAGTTGAGTTCCTTCTTTAACTCTCCTTGTGACATGCACACTTGGTCTGACTTCATCCTCAATTTCCTTCCATTTCTTTATCTTCAAAGATCCAATTCACACACTTTCCAACCTACGAAGACCTAACACTTTGGTTAGCCAAAATAAAACAAACAAGAATAACTACAAACACAACGAAACTTGTTCTCAAATTTAGTTAAAACATGGTTTCATTTGTTTTTTAAACATATAAATATGTCCAAGATCTTACTATAGTTAATTCACAAAGTATAACCCAACAAACTTTGGATAAGAGTTGAGTCCAAAAGTCCACAAAAAGAACACTCCCCTTCAACTAATAAGAACTCTATTTTATAACTAACTTTTATGCACTCTATATTTTCTTGTATCAAAACAAAGGAAAACCACCACTACTTATAGGTGATGAAGTCTTCCTTATAATGAACAGAAAAATAATGGGGAAGTAAATCGAGAAAATAAATAGACTAAAGATTGCATAAGACAAAACTACTGCAAAATTCAATGTGCAAAGTAATGCACCGAAAATGAGATACAAACACTAAATGCCAAGGAATTATGCACTAATGTGATCCTTGTCATCCCTTAAAAAACATTTTATAATATTACAATGCTATATAAAAAACAATAATTTCTTACTCATTTTAGTATTAAATGCTAAGACTCGAATCATTTTGTAACACCTTGCAACTCTACTTTTAAAATCTGAATCGTTCATCATATGAATATGAGCTTGAACCAGGTGATGCACTACTTTTTCATGGGTATTAAGTTCCATTACCAAGTATATCAGGGGTATCAAAAGTTATCTAGGGTCAGAAGCGACCTCAAACACCATGTCAAGTTCAAAGAATTCCTATCGGCTAAGTCCTTGCGTGAGTTCATATAAAGGTCAACTTCAAATTACCATATCTCTCAACATATAAAGAGTTAGGTTACCCATGACCTATCAAATTAAGTTATATTAGTCTTTTTTTCAACCCACCAAGTCTGCACCAATCAGACTTTGGAGTAAGAAGTCATGGTTATTTTATTGGACTATGCGCAGGCTAAGAAATTTGGTGTGGACACTTGCCCATTTGGAAATTCGCCGAATGATTTGCCGAACCTCCAAATCAGCTCGCTGAAATAGCCTTAAAACCTCAAGTTTTTGGATATTTTTGCGATCTAATAAAGCCCCATTTGGCGAACCGCCAAATATTTCGATGAGGGGAACTCGACATCACTGATTTGATTAATGCAATTCATTAAAAGGTCATTTTCTTTGATTTATATGCTATTCTTATGTTTCTAGAAGGGTATTCTTGACCTTCTACCCTAAATTAACCTTCCTAAGTGTAACGACCGACTTTCATCGCTATAGAAAAGTCAACGGGGAAAATTTTTGGGCCAGAAAACTTTTTCATAGTATTTTAAGAATTCCCAACCTAGTCCAGATTTGGACGAAATTGTAGTCATTAAAGTCTAGGGAAATTTGGTATCAATTGGGTGATCTAATTATGAATTTGATCACATGAGTATATAGATAAGTCGTTAAGAAATTCGTACGACTTTACGGAACTAAATTCGGTAGAATAGAACTCTCGTAATTGAACTTAGCATGAACGGGTAATTTTTTAGTGTCGTTGGTTGAAGGTGTGTTGTGAAATGGGGGTCTTGGAATTTTTTAAATAGCTCATTATTTCGTGCAAACCACTTTGGCAGTGATTTCTGTCGCCGGGGCCGCTGTAGCAAGGTGAGGACCGCTGTGGCGGGACAAAGGCGACTTAAAGTTGTAAATAAACCTCAAAAATGTTTTATTCTGCAATTTTTGAATTTGAGAACTAAGGAACTTACCCAGAGTTTTTCGTGACAGTTTTTCACCATTCTTGAGGCTAAATATAAGATTTTAACTCCCCGAATCCATTTTTTGATTCGTCGAACGTAATCTCGTGGATAAGTATCAATGGGGGAAGGATTTGATTTGAGAATTACGGTGGAAAAAGCCCTAATTTGTATACTTGGGATTATGGGTATGATCTAGGGTTGTTAGAATTGCTAGTAATCTGGGTAATTAGTGTTTGTTTATTGATCCCCACATTATATTGATTCTTTATAGACCAAGAACTAGCGAAACGAATCTGGAAAGGGAAGGATAAAAGTTTCTTAGGGTTTCAAGCTCGTTTCGAGGTAGGTGATGGTTGTGATTATATGATTGTGTGATGTATGTTTGTTCTTGCTTCATTATGATACATGTTGCTATGCGAATGTTGCATTATTGATCACATTAATTGTAAATGAGGATATATAAATGATGAATGTTGTGAATAATGACTTGATTGTATAATTATGAGAATGATCTTTGTGATTGTGATTGTGGCATATTGAATGGATAAGGTGTTGCGTTCCGACACACTAATTTGGATTGGTTTCCACGTTCCGACATAATTTTTGGATCGGTTGCCACGTTCCGGCATAAGCATTGGATCGGATACCATGTTCCGGTATGCTAACAATTTAGGTTTGGGTTCGGACCAATGATTTGTTATATTTGTGAATCTTGAGAAATATGAAATTGTTCGTTATTCATAAATAATGATGATATTATATATGTTCGATATATGCGTGTGATTATATTCTTGTAATGGCATATGTATGTTGCACTTAGTGGGATAACCGCATGATCCTACCAGTACACTATGGTTGTGTATTGATACTACACTTGCTCTTTCTTTGTTGAGTACAGGGCATCTTCAGGTGGCTATTGACACACCTCGCTTAGAAGATCAGTGATCGTCATTCAAATTCAAGGATGAGCCCGTTCTTCCAGGCTGCCATGAGTTCTCTTTCCATCTATGTCCACATTTCGGACATAGACTTTTCTAGTTAGTAATTAGTTCATTAGATTGTGGTTGTATCCCTTCTTTTTTAGACTTGTTGAACTTTAGATGTTTTAGTACATTGACTTTCAGGTTCTAGGTGTATTTTTCGCATTGTTTAGTTGTTAGATCTTTTGGAAGTTTATGGGAACTTTAGTTTTTAGTTATTTAACTTGCTTCCATAACTTAAATGCTTTAGTTTTTGGTCTATTTGTTTGGTTTGGGTTGTAGTGGTGGTTCTCCCACTGGAGGGTTAGTGTGGGTGTCAATCACGATGATTTGGGTCGTGACAAAGTTGGTATGAGAGCCTAGGTTCGTTGATCTTGATGTACTAAAGTGAGTCTAGTATAGTCTTGTGGAACAGTACAGGGACACCTTTTGTTTCCTTCGAGAGGCTATAGGACTTTAGGAAATCTCTTTATTTCTCTTGTCTCCTTTCGTGCTATAACTTGATTCCAATTGGTATCTGGTGATTTAAATTCGTGTCTAACATTCTACAATCTTCTGTCCATAGATGGTTAACACTAGATTTAACGGCATCAGGCCCGTAGCTCCCGCCAATGCTCCGGTCAAGGCAGGGGTAGAGAAAGAGCTAGGGGTTTAGGCCGAGAAAGAGTGGTGCCTACTAGAGATGGGGTACCGGTCGAAATTGATCCCCAAAATGAGGCCCCTCATATGCATAATGAAGAGATAGGAGAGGATATTGAGGTTGAAAATGTTGAGGAGGTTGGACAAGGGGAAGAGGTGCAGGCTTAGACTATCGGTGTTCCTCCCATAGACCCAGTGCTAGCTCAACAGATCATGTCATTCTTGAAAGGGTTGGTTAGTCCTGAAGTGCTTTCTTTTGTTCAAGCAACTCAAGCTCCCGCCAATCCTCTTATTGTTATCACTACGCCCAAGGTGGGTGGGACTGGAGGTAATGATGCTTTCTTCCGTCCTTTGTTGGGTTCTGTTATGATTGGTAATGAGCATGAAATGTTGACTAAGTTTTTGAAGCTAAAGCCTCCGGTATTTCTTGGTTCTCAGAGTGATGATGCTTATGAGTTTATTTTAGATTGCTATGAGAGGTTTCATAAGTTGGGAATTGTCCATCAACATGGGGTTGAGTTTGTGACTTTTCAACTTCAAGGTGAGGCTAAGCAGTGGTGGAGCGCTTATATGAAATGCAGATCTTCAGTTTTACCTCCACTTACTTGGACCCAGTTTCATGCTTTGTTTTTGGAGAAATATGTGCCTAGGACTTTGAGGGATCGTAAGAAGGATGAGTTCATGGATTTGGAGCAAGGTGATATGTTTGTGGCTGCTTATGAGGCCAAGTTTCATACTTTGTCTAGATATGCTACTCAATTGGTGACTACTAAGGAGGTGAGGATCCATTTATTTATTAGGGGACTAAATTCTGAGTTGCATGTATTATCAGGTCATATGACCTCTGCAGGGAGGAGCTTTAATGAGGTAACAGACTTTGTGAAGAAAGTGAAAGGGGTGAGGCGAGACGGTCAGGCTAAGGCATTGGCAAAAAAGGGCCAAGAACTCGGGTAACTTTCAAGGTTCTTATTCCAGGGGGTCCGGAAGGCCAATGCTTGCAGCCAAGCCAATTCAGTCCTCCATGCCTGCCTCTACAGGTAATTACTTAGGAACTCCACCTCATAATTTGATTCAAGATAGCCAGTGAGTCGCGCCTTCGACGGGCGGCATACTATCTTTTGATCGTACTTGCTATAATTGTGGAGAACCTGGGTATATGAGGAGAGATTGTCCCCACCCACGAGTGTTAGATTTCGTGCAACAGCAGACTAGAGCAGTGGTACCCACAGGAAATGGTGATAATGCTAGAGGACGTCCACAAGATGGGTGAGGAGGTAATCAGCGAGGCCATGGAGGTAGAGGAAATGGTAACGCAGGCAGGGCTAACTTGCAACCAGGCATGGAAGTAGTTCGGCAAGATGATATGGCTCATTGTTATGCCTTTCTGGGCATGAATGAGGCAAAGGTGTCTGACGTAGTGATCACAGGTACTATTCTTGTCTACGTCCGGATGGCTAATGTGTTATTTGATCCGATTTCTACTTATTCATATGTATCTGTGCGATTTGCCTTAGAATTTGCTATGATTTGTGATATACTTGATGCCCACATCCATGTTTCTACCCCAATTGGAAAGTCTGTCATAGTCACCCATGTCTATCGTTCTTGTCCTATTTTGTTTAAGGGTTTTCAGACGTGGGCTGATTTGGTGATTTTGGATATGACTGACTTTGATATAATCTTAGGCATGACTTGGTTGTCCTACTATTATGATGTGCTTAATTGTAATACTAAGTCTATAACTCTAGAAATTCCGGGAAGGGAAAAATTAGAGTGGGAAGGGGTGTACAAGCCTAACCAAGCTAAGATCATATCCTCCATTCGAGCTAGTAAATTGGTAGAGCAGGGTTGTTTGTCTTATTTGGCTCATATTCGGGATATTGAGGTTGAGTCTCCATCTATTGAATTTATTTCTGTGGTGTTAGAATTTAGAGAAGTGTTTCCTAATGATTTGACTGGTATTCCTCTGGATAGAGATATATACTTCTGTATTTATTTAGAACCTGGTACTCGTCCCATTTCTATCCCTCTGTATCGCATGGCTCCGACAGAATTAAGAAAACTTAAGGCTCAAATCCAAGACCTTCTTGATAAAGGATTTATTCGTCCTAGTGCTTCCCCATGGGGTGTTCCAGCTTTGTTTGTTAAGAAAAAGAATGGTAGTATGAGAATATGTATAGATTACCGACAATTGAATAGGGTCACTATTCGAAACAAGTACCCTTTGCCTCAAATATATGATCTTTTTGACCAATTGCAAGGTGCATCAATTTTCTCTAAAATTGATCCAAGGTCTGGATACCATCAATTGAAAATTAGGCATGAGGATGTTCCCAAGATGACGTTTAGAACCCGATATGGGCACTATGAGTTCGTAGTTATGTCTTTTGGTTTGACTAATGCGCCTGCAGCTTTCATAAGTTTGATGAATGAGGTGTTCAAACCCTTTCTTAATTTGTTTGTTATAGTCTTCATTGATGATATGTTAGTCTATTCAAAAAGTAAAGAAAAGCATGTCGATCATCTTTGTATTGTTCTGGGTGTTCTTGGGAAACAAAAGTTATATGCGAAATTCTCTAAGTGTGAATTTTGGTTGACTTCTGTTCCATTTTTTGTGCATGTAGTTTCAAAAGAAGAGGTAATAGTAGATCCTCAAAATATTGAGGCGGTGAAGAATTGGGTTCGGCCTAGCTCTGTGACTGAAGTTAGGAGTTTTGTGGGGCTCGCTAGCTATTATCGGTGATTTATGAAGAAATTTTCTTCTATTGCCATTCACTTGACTAATTTGACCAAAAAGGAGATACCATTTGAATGGACTGAAAAATGTGAGGATAGCTTCCAAAAGCTCAAGACTCTCTTGACCACCGCACCTATTCTAGCATTACCGGTTGAAGGTAAAGATTTTCTTGTCTATTCTGATGCTTCACATTCTAGTTTGGGTGCTATATTGATGCAGGATAAGAATGTTATAGCTTATGCCTCGCGTCAATTGAAGGTGCATGAGAGGAATTATCCATCCCATGATTTGGAATTGGCAGCGGTAGTGTTTGCTCTTAAGATCTGGTGGCATTACCTCTATGGTGTTAAGTGTGAAGTGTTTACTGATCATCGTAGTTTGCAACATGTGTTCACTCAAAAGGATCTAAATTTGAGACAACGAAGGTGGATGAAATTACTCAAGGATTATGATGTCACCATTCAATACCATCCGGGTAAGGCTGATGTGGTAGCAGACACTTTCAGTCAAAAAGCAGTGAGTATGGGTAGTTTAGCTTGTTTAAGTGTAACCAAGCGACCTTTAGTTAAGGAAATTTATACCTAGGAGTCTAAGTTCAAGCAGTTAGGCATATCAGAAAGAGGTGGGTGTTAGTTAGCATTGGGGTTAGGGCCACGTTCATTAAGGAAATCAAGGCTAAACAATTTGAGTATGAAAATTGGAATGAACTTAAGAAGAATTCTATGATTAGTAAGGCACAAGAGACTACTCTTGATGCGGAAGGTGTACTCAATTTTAAAGGAAGAATTTGTGTTCCTCGAGTTGATGGCTTGATTTAGAAATTATTGGCAGAATCTCATGGATCGCGATATTCTATGCATTCGGGTGTGACCAAGATGTACCGAGACTTGAACATAATTTATTAGTGGCCAGGCATGAAGAAGGATATAGCGGAGTTTGTGGCTAAGTGTCAAAATTGTCAACAAGTGAAGTATGAGCACCAAAGGCCTACAAGTTTGCTTCAAAGAATGCCAATTCTGGAATGGAAGTGGGAGAGGATAGCCATGGATTTTGTGGTTGGTCTTCCCAAAACTTTGGAAAACTTTGATTCTATTTGGGTAGTAGTTGATGGATTGACTAAGTCAACCCATTTCATTCCGATAAGAATAAATTATAATGCTGAACAATTGGCTAAAGTTTATGAGAAATAGATAGTGAGGTTGCATGGGGTGCCCCTTTCTATCATCTCAGACCGTGGTACCCAATTCACATCCAAGTTTTGGAGGAAGCTACATGATGAATTGGGCACACAACTCACTTTTAGTACAACTTTCCATCCACAGACAAACAGGCAGTCAGAGAGGACTATTCAAGTGTTAGAAGACATGTTGAAGGTATGTGTGATTGATTTTGGAGGGCATTGGGATAAATTCATACCTTTGTGTGACTTCTCCTATAATAATAGTTATCACTCCAGCATCGATATGGCACCATTTGAGGTACTTTATGGGAGGGGAAATAGATCACCCATAGGATGGTTTGAGGTTGGAGATGTGAAACCTTTGGGTGTTGATTTAGTGAAGGATGCTCAAGATAATGTGAGGAGTATTCAAGATAAGCTCTTAGCCGCCCAAAGTAGACAGAAGAAGTATGCAGACCATAAGGTAAGAGATATGGCATTTCATATTGGTGAGAATATTCTTCTTAAGGTATCACCTATGAAATGGGTGATGAGATTTGGCAAGAACGGTAATCTAAGTCCGCAACACATTGGTCCCTTTGAAATTCTCGAATGCGTAGGGCCAGTGGTGTATAAATTGTACTTACCCCTAATTTATCAGGAGTTCATCCGATATTTCATATGTCCATGTTGAAGAGACATCATGGTGAGGGAGATTATATCATTAAGTGGGACTCAATTGTGTTAGACAAAGACCTCCAATATGAGGAGGAACCGATTGCAATTCTTGATCGTGATGTAAGTAAGCTGAGGACCAAGGATATTAAGTCTGTAAATGTTCAATGGAAGCATCGTCCACTTGGGAGGCTACTTGGGAAACCGAGAGGGACATGTGAGACAAGTATCCCTAGATGTTTATCGATTCAGGTACTACTCCATTCCTTCCTTAGCTTATTTTTCCTAGGTTTGTCACTGAGGGATGAGTGATGGATAAATTGGAATCTGTTGTAACGACTGGGTTCCGTCGTTATAGAAAAGCCAACGGAGAAAAATTTTGGGCCAGAAAACTTTTTCATAGTATCTTGAGATTTCCCAAGCTCGTCCAGATTTGGACGAAATTGGAGTCATTAAAGTCTAGGGAAATATGGTAGCAATTGGGTGATCCAATTAAGAATTTGATCACATGAGTAGATATATAAGTCGATAAGGAATCCGTACTACTTTATGGAACTAAATTCGGGAGATTAGAACTCCCGAAATTGAACTTACCGTGAATGGGTATTTTCTGAGTTTCGTTAGTTGAAGGTTTATTGTTAAATGGGGGTCTTGGAATTATTAAAATAACTCATTGTTTCGTGCAAGCCGCTTTGGCGGTGATTTTTGTCGCTAGAGCGGGGCCGTTGAAACGGGGTAAAGACCGTTGTGGCGGGCCAGACGCGACTTAAAGTCATAAATAATCACCAAAAATGTTTTATTCTGGAATTTTCAAATTTGACAACTAAGGAATGAACCCAATGTTTTTCTTGACAGTTTTCCACCATTCTTGAGGCTAAAGGTAAGATTTTAACTCCCCGAATCCATTTTTCGATCTGTAGAACATAATCTAATGGGTAATAATCGATGGGGTAAGGATTTGATCTGAGAATTATAGTGGAAAAAGCCCTAATTTGGATACTTGGGATCATGGATATGATCTAGGGTTGTTAGAATTGTGAGTAATCCGGGTAATTAGTGATTGTTTATTGATTCCCACATTATATTGATTGTTTGTAGACCAAGAACAAGCGAAACTAATCAGGAAAGGGAAGGATCAAGTTTCTTAGGGTTTCAATCTTGTTTCGAGGTAGGTGATCTTTGTGATTCTATGGTTGTGTGATGTATGTTTGGTTTTGCTTCATTATGATACATGTTGGTATGCGAATGTTGTATTATTTCTCACATTATTAATTTTAAATGAGGATATATGAATGATGAATGCCATGAATCATGACTTGATTGTATGATTATGAGAATGAACTTAATGAATGTGATTGTGGCTTGTTGAACGGATCGGGTGTTGCGTTCCGACACACTAATTTGGATCGGTTGCCACTTTTTGCCATAATTTTGGGATCAGTTGCCACGTTTCGGCATAATCATTGGATCTGGTACCACATTTCAGTATGCTAACAGATTGGGTTTGGGTTCGGACCAATGATTTGGTATAATTGTAAATCTTGAGAAATGTGAAATTGTTCGTTGTTCGTAAATGATGATGATATTTTATATGTTCGATATATGCTTGTGATTATATTGTTATAATGGCTTATGTATGTTCCACTTAGTGGGATAGCCATGTGATTCTACCAGTACATTGTGGTTGTGTACTGATACTGCATCTGCTCTTTCTTTGTTGAGTACAGGGCATCTTAAGGCGGCTATTGACAAACCTCGCTTAGAAGATCAATGATCGTCGTTCAAATTCAAGGGTGAGCCAGTTCTTCCAGGCTGCCATAAGTTCTCTTTCTATCTATGTCCACATTTCAGACTTAGACTTTTCTGGTTAGTTATTAGTTTGTTAGTTTGGGGTTGTATCCCTTCTTGTTTAAACTTGTTGAACTTTAGATATTGTGGTACATTGACTTTCAGGTTCTAGGTGTATTTTCCGCATTGTTTAGTTGTTAGATCTTTTGGAAGTTTATGGGAACTTTAGTTTTTAGTTATTTAACTTGCTTCCGTAACTTAAATGTTTGACTTTTTGGTTTAGTTGCTTGGTTTGGGTTGTAGTAGTGGTTCTCCCACATGAGGGTTAGTGTGGGTGCCAATCACGATGGTCTGGGTCGTGACACCAAGGCCATATTATAACCTAATATCATCATTATATGTATAGAAATTCTCAAAATACCTAATTATCCTTCTTCTTAAGATCAAGAACTCCAAGACAGAAATTTCTCCAATTTTCCAAGATCAAAAGGCTCAAGTTCAAGATTCTTTTGAAGATACCTAAGGTTTTCAATTCAAGATTCTTCTACACACTTCATCTTCCGAGATTTTTCTTCAAGACTCGTCACTAAGGTATGTCAGGCTACTCATAGTGATGTACTAAGTTCGTCCTCACGCCCTACATCTACATTCAGTCACTAAAAGATTATGTTTAGGGTTCTACCCATAGTCTCTTGAAATTTGAATTTGGTTTGTGTTTTCTTATCCTGAGTTCTGGTTGCTTAATCATTGAGATTTTGACTCTCTTATGCATGTTGATTCTTACACTATTGTTCATGCTTTTATTATTACATGAACCATGTTTATTGAAGTCATATTTTTAAAAAGGTTTCTATATGAGTTTTTCCTATACATTAATTTCGGACATGGAAAGTGAGTCAATGAGCATTTAAATGCATGATTTCAAAAGGGGTTTTTAAAACAACATAAATGGTTTCATATATTCTATTTGGCAATTGAGAAGAAAAGAGTATAATTGATTTTCAAATATCATTTTAGTAAAGTAAAGTGAAATAAAGGTCAGTTCCCTAAACAGGGCTATTGAGCATAATTGATATTGATTATTCTGGGAATAGTATTGAGCACCAAATTGGGTAGGAATTTATTTTCACTTAAATCCTTATAAACTACATAGCCAACGTAGGATTCGTATCGACTTTCAGGTGACTCCTCACTTCCTCTTTATAAGGCATATGGGATGGATCCATATATTATAGTTGTTGTCCAATATACCCCGACAAGGTATAATATGACTCTCGCAACATGGGCCAAATGTTTTATCATTACTAGGCTCATAGTTATGGTTGTCAATTAGAGAAACTCTCCAAGAAAGTATATTGTATTATTTTTTATGTTGTTTCTATTCCATATCTTATATTGGAAAGCTTAAATGATTTTACCTCATGTACAAGCTACACTTCCAATCAGGTTACTTCCAACCTCTTTTAGTTCATTTTGTATAGCCCTATTACATACCATACATTCAATGGATTGATTTCATTCGACTTGTATCATTTCATGATGAAAATTGAAGTGCTTAGGATCATTAACAAGCGTTTTGTCCTCATTGCTTTTGGAGGACTCCAATTTATTGTTTAGTTTTAGTAGTATTTTGAGTTGTCATGGGTCTTATCCCATCACCTATCTTTAGAAAGTAGAGGCTTCATGGACAGGAAGTTAGATAGTTTCAATACTTACTCAGATGTTTTTCCTCAACGTTTACTATATGTATTAAGTATTCTCAGATAATGGTTTTAAGTTCTTTAACTATTTCGAAATTCTAATCTATTAAAGTTTTCGGATATTCTATACAGTCATATGTACCATAGTTAATCAGGACAAAGGTTCGATTAGGACCAACAATGGTTCTGATCAGTGCCAGTCATGTCCAGGGTGTAGGTTCGCGGCAAAACATCTGCATTGAACCTTAACTTAGTAAAACAATAATTTTTACTCCAATGTCATAGTGGTCTCAGACTTGAACTATGACTACTTAAGGGAAATAAAATATGACTACTTACACATAATAATCAAGGTGTTGACATAAGCTTTAAAAGTCAGCACATTACGACCTTGTGTTATCTCGATTTCATGAGTTCTTTTGAGAATAAGCCGAATTTTGATAGGAAGCGGCCTACTTCCATACTCAGATAGGTGAAATCTGTCGAGAGTGCTCCAATAAGTTTAACACTCCATCCATACGGGCTATATATTTTTCGTTATGAGTTTTTAAACTCAACTTCCACAATTTACTACAGAAAATAATGCACTCAAATCATAGGGAGCGAATAAAAAATAGTGCATTTTTTACAACAAGTCATCATATGATTCGTTTTTCCCATTGCACTTGGTTATAGGATCTCTAGTCTCCAGGTTGGATTTCCTCATATATGACTCAATAATTCATAGACTTTAATCTCATCCCCCTCAATATTCTCTAGACCTTTTCTCTTGTGAAGGCATTAGTAAGAGGATATGCAAGATTATCCCAAGATTTGACATAATAATCATTAATGGTATCAGTTGTCAAATATGATATCACATTACTATGTTTCCTCCTTATAGGTCTGAATTTACCGTTATAATAACGATTTTGAACTCTACCAATTGCAGCAATGCTATCACAATTAGTTAAAATATGAGGATTTGATTTTTCAAAAGAAGGTATTTGAAATAAATCTCTCAACCGATTTGCTTCCTCACTAGCTCATGCTAAAGCAATTAGTCCAACCTCTATAGTAGAGTTAGCAATTATTACTTGCTTTTTTTTTTATATTTCCAACAAATAGCACCACCACCCGAAGTAAAAATGTATCTAGGGGTAGAACATGAATCACCTGATAAAGTTTTCAATCTACATAAAAAAAGCGTTCAAGTACAACATTATCTTTTTTTATAGAACAAATTACAAGTTTTTGTCCCAATTAAATATTTCATAACTCTTGTTATAACATGTCAATGTTCATTACCTAGATTTCTTGTGAACCAATTAACTATTCCTACTGTATATACAATATCATATCTAGTGCAAAAAATCACATATCTCAAAATTTCAATTAAGCTAGCATATTCCTTTTAATTTATCACGTCATTTTCACTTTGAACAGGAAATAAATGAACAATTGAATAAAAAGAAGTTACAACGTACTTGAAATCAAGAGAGTTGTATATATATATTTTAAATGTTCTCAACATAAGGTGACAGGTCAAAGAAAATTCCGTCACATGTTCTTGTAATTTTATTTCAAGAATAAAATTTGTCTCACGAAGATCTTTCTTATCAAAATGGCTTCTAAGAATTTTTTTACCTTCATCAATAACATTCACTTTACAGTCAAAGATCAATAAATTATCAATATATAGGCAAATAATAACATGTAAATTATTTCAAGACTTATGATATATGTACTTCTCACACTTATATGTTTCAAAACTATTTTCAATCATGTAGGAATCAAACTTTTTATGTCATTTCTTTGGTATCGGTTTCAAGTCATATAGGAATTTAGTAAGTTTAAACACTTTGCTTTCCTGGTCAGCCTTCACAAAATATACTCAGTTGTTCTATATATGTCATGACCCGAGCCTACACCCTGGACATGGCCGGCACTCAAAGACCATTGCTGGTCCCCAAGAGAACCCTCATCCTAGCTGACTACAAATGGAAGACTAACTCAAGCATACAAAGATTAAAAACTGAATAAAATTTAATAAACTCAACTTTTCAAACCTTTAACTCAAATGAACAACTTAGAATAAAATAATATATTCAACTCGCCATAAATTAGGCACTTAGTCTTTAAAACATTTCATAAAATACATGAATAATACAGACTTCTCAACTATATTGACTATCTATGAAGCCTCTGACTGATAAAGATGGAAGTAGGGACAAGACCCACGACATCCTGACTAAATTGAAAAGTAAATGAAATCCTTCGAAAAATAAGGAGGCTCACCATATCTAACTCGAACTCTCAGATGTATCAACGAATCTCCTGTTGATGATCCTGAATACCTGTGTCTGCATCATGAAAAGATGCAGGACAAATGGCTCAGTACGTGGAATGTACGAGCATGTAAGGGGAATTCTAAAGCATAACATAAGCTTGAAAGAATCTGAAAGAAACTGAAGAACTTACCTGGCTTAACTCAACTCAACATAACTGAACTCATTTCATTATAAAGCAGTTTAAAACAAGTGCAATATAAAGAAAAACTGTTGAAAACATGTTGTCAATTCATAATCATAATATCATAAAAAGACAAACCATGCTCCCTCTCAAAGTCTACTTGTGCAATGCATGAATGAAGTCTCATACCCCCATTCACACTAAGCAGAATGCCTTGAGGAACCATGTTACTACTGTTGTGGGAGTTTCTCTAACTAACAACCATCACTTAAGAACTATAGTGATGATACACGCTTTACCTCAAGGCCCATCCTATACTTTGCCGTGATATAGGAAGCTAACTCACTAAGTGGATCCACTAGTCTATGCGAAAATGATTAATCTAAAAAGTATGACCCTTTTCTACCCATGATGGCTACATGGTTTATGGAGACTTGAGTTATTGTGAACTCGCATCCCCACATCAGTGCTCAATACTACTCACAAAAATAAAATACTAGATCTTATGTTTAAAAATATACTTCTTCTGTGATTTGAGATTAGTGCTCAAAAACTTAGCTCAAAGGCTATCTTGGAAATCAAAGTTTCTTCTCTTGCTTCATTTGAAAGCGATTACTGTTTTCAGAAACTAGCCCGAAGGCTCTTTGGAAATCTTAGTTTTCGTTCTTATTTAAATGTGAAAACATTTTAAATCTCTTTGGGAATAATTAGTCCCCATATACTTTTCGAAGAAAAGAACTTCGACTTTACTCTTTACTGAACTCAAAACTTAAGTCTTAAAACAAAGTTAAAATGCTTGTAAATGACTTCTTAAAATATGGTTCATGCCGAATTATGGACATGAACGACTCAATGCAAGGTTTTCAATAACCATAGATAGAACTCAAATACTTGAAACTCAAGAACTTTAATGATACTACTCATCTCAAAATTGTTTGACTTATAGTGTTCATGCGGAATTATGGGCACGAAACACTCAACTCAAGGAGTCAAAGATACCTTTGAAAAGGGATTAGGAACTCAACACTTAAAATATTAGAACTTGAAGATACCACTTCTCTGAAAGATGCTCAACTTATGAAGTTCATGCGGAATTATGGGCATGAAACAACTCAACTCGATGGTCTACATAACTATATGGAACTCATGTATATGACTCTTCTTATTCTCTGACTTACTTCCTCAAAGCTTAATTCAATTTGACAGTTGATCTCAATGGATTCACAATTGAACTCAAAAGGCTTTCTTGAACTCTACTCTTAACTCTCCTCTTGAATGTGAATTATGAATTCAAGAGTTTTAGTTCATGATAAGAAAAATCTCATGATGACAAGGTAGACTCATGAATACATTATTCTCACTCTCATACTCAGTTGCTCGAGTCTTGAAAAAGTTATTAGAATTTGTAGAAAATCACTCCTCAAAAAGACAAAAAGGGGATTTTCTGAAAAATGTTCGAAAGAACTCTCAAGACTTGACTCTCAACTCTACCTTGAATGTTATTTATGAATTCAAGGTTGTGATTTGTGATAGGAAAGGTCTCATGATGTTTAGGAATGATTTTAGATAGCTAAACATGAGAAAATACTGAAAAGCAATATTTGAGAGTGGGTCTGTGACGCGGTGAGGATTTTAAAATTTTGGTTTCGAAAATGTCTGTTGAGGGAGAACACCTTGTGTCAGCTCTGTGACATGAAACAGAAATTCCCAAATCTGGAAAGAGGCTGCGCAACGTGGAGGGCGTTTCAGATTTCGATCGATGAAATTTCTTCTTCGTTTTCTAACCCCAATTCACCTAACTTCGATTCTTTTTCTCAATCTCTCTTTAGATTTAGATACCCAGCACATGTACACTATAATCTAACTCTAACCCCTCTATAAATCGACACATTAACCTCAAGAACTCCTCAATCTCAGCCCAATTTAAGAACGAAAGCAAATTCATGAATACATAACAAGAACATCAGAGCTTCAACTTTTAGAACGAATTTAAAGCTCAAATTGACATGATTGGCGTGTGGGTGAACAAACCCAACACTATGGAAGCTTACATACCTGAATGAATCATCGTCTTGAAGAACTTGAAGGAAAATTTGGAAAGAAGAACCCTAGCCTTAGCGTTTCTTGAATCCCTTGAGCGTAGAATCTTTGAAGTGGAAGATAGGGTTTTGATTTAAGAAAAAGTGATTTTCTACACGTCTAGGGCAATTTAGATGACTTTCTAAGGGTTTTTAGGACTAAAATACCCTTGAAGAAATAAATAAAACGAGCTGGGAGTCAAAAAAAATTTCCACCAGGCAGTGAGGTCCGTATTGGCTCCGCGTCGCAGAGCTACTGCCAAGTTTGCGCGATGTTAGTAAATCAGTAATAACTTTTCATTTAGAAGTTGGAATTGAGCAAACTCAGTGGCATTAGAAAGAAGACTCGAAGGGCTTTAATTTTCTATCGTGTAGCTCACCTAGCTCATCTTACACTAGGAGTTATGGTCATATGAAGTTGACCCAAAACTGAAGAAAAACTAGGAATGACTTGAATGCTTTTCTCTTAGGTTCTTCTGGGAACTCAAGGTGTTACATCTAGTGACCTTAATACTCAAGAAATTTTAAATTCTTTAATAAAATCCTACTCACAACGAAGGACGGTTTGAGTCTTAGGTCAAAAATTTTCTGGGGTGTTACAATATAAATTTCTTCATTTAGGTCTCCAGTTTTTTTAAATAGTTTTTACATCCATTTGATGAATATGCAAATAAAAAATTGTAGCCATAACAATTAAAAGTTTAATGGATGTAATTCTAGTTATCAGAGAAAAAGTATAAAAAAAATTATAGGCCTTCTAGTTGCTTAAAACATTTAGCAACTAGTCTACCCTTATATTTATCAATAGATCCATTCAATTTCAAAAAAAATAAAAATTAGTAAGACACATTTGCAATAAATTATTTTACAACCCGGTAATAAATCAACCAATTTCATAATTTTATTAGAAATTAGGGATTCCATTTCTTTATTACAGCCTCTTTTCAAAAAAATAGAATCATGTAAAGATAAAGCTTCTAGTAAAGTGGGAGGTTAATCTTTAACATTAAAAAAATGAAAATTAGGATCAAAATCGTGTTCTACTCTAGCTCGTTTACTACTTCTTAACTCAAAATCATCAATATTTTATATCTCAAAGTACAAGTAGAAGAACAAGGTAGGGACAAAATAGTTTGTTCAATCCTTTGACCCCCACTATTTTTAGAATGAAAGGGAATTTATTTTCATGATAAATAATATCATCAGATTCTATTATAATATTATCTTCATTATTAAAAAATCTATAGACTCTACTATTTGAAGCATACCCAAGAAAAACACAAGTAGTAACTTACTTACTCAATTATGTAATTTTAGGATCCATTAGCCTCATGAAGGCTAGATAATTCCAACCTCTTAAATATCTCAAACTTGGCATGTGACCTTTCCACTACTCAAAAGGTGTCAATTTATACTTTTTACGAGGCACACGATAACACATAACAAACAGTCAAAATAGTTTCACCCATAAAATTATAGGTACAGTTGGCTCAATAAGCATGACATTGTATATTTGTCAATTCAACCAAAGTTCTATTTTTTTTTCGCTACACCATTTGATGTAGGAGAATAAGGAGTAGTTTCATAAATTATTCCCAATGATCTAATAAAATAATTAAACTCATTTGACTCATTTTCACGGCCTCTATGGTGACTTCTAATTCTTTTTTATTATTCTTTCAAATTGATTTTCAACCTGATATAAATTTTAAAATTTTCGAAAGCATTACTTTTATTTTTCATCATGTAAACATATGTAAACTTAGAAAAATCATCAATGAAAGTTATAAAGTATCTATTTCCTCCACGAATTAAAATTCCTCCAAGTTTATAAATAATAGTGTGAACTAATTCTAATAAATAATTTTTCTTTCAACTTGAAAAGGAGGTTTTTTATTGATCTTGGCTTTACTACAAGCCCCACACTATTCAAAATTATTTTTTAATCATTGAGATTAATTTTAAACTACTCATGATTCCAACACAAACGAGCATGCCAAAAATTAGTAGAAGAGAGTATGTAAATAAAAGTAAAAACTTTATTCATTTCAATATTCAACTTGAACATCATATCACTAGAATACCCCTTTTCCACAAAAATACCTTCTTTTTTTTACAATTATATGTTGATTAGATTAAATAATTTGTTTGAAACCTTCTTTATTAAGAAGAAATTTAGACACCAATTGTTTTCTCATGGAAGGAGTATAAAATACATCTTTCAAAGTCAATGCCCTTTCATAGGTAAAACACAATTCGGCATCTTCTATTTCAAGGACCTGAGTAGTATGAGAATCACCAAGCATGATGGTTTTGCGCTCCTCAAAAGGAGAATATTTTTTTAAATCAATATTTGTCATAACAGACGTGACGATTTGCATCAGAACAATACACCATTCATAAACATTCTTAACAATATTTATGTCTGTAATTACCTCCACATAAGTCTCTGTGATGACATATCCTGAGGTGTAGGACCACGTGTCTGAAATATGCAAAATCGGGTAATATGTCCACTTTTTCCATAAACAAAGCACGGTCCCTTATCTTGAACTTGTTGATTTTGTTCATGGCTATTTGTACCATTATTTTTTTGAGAGATCCACTATTATTTTTCTTGAAATTTTTCTTCCTATGCTTTATAGAAAGAGTTTTGTAAGATTCAGAAGTAGCATTATTTGAACTAATTAAATTTACCTCATTGTGATGTTACTCTCTTCTAATTATAAGAGTGCATCTTGGTCGCTTGCCTCCTCTTCCATGCAGATTCACATTATCAATGTCACATGAGAGGTTTGTTTTTGTTTGTGGCGCATAGATTTTTGAAAGTCCTTCCAAGAAGGTGGAAGCTTATCTATTTTGCCACAAACAATAAGGTTATCTCCAATTTTGATCTCCTCGGACAGGATCTCTCCAACAATCATTATAAAGTCTTGAGCTTGGTCAACCACTGATTTGCTGTCCACTATTTGAAAATCAAAAATCTACTAGCTACACATTTTTTCGCTCCACCTTCAGTATCATACTTACTCTGCAATGTTTTCTAAATTTCCTTTGTATTAGAGTAAGTTCTATTATAATAATCATAAAAGTTATAAAATAAAATAGACAATTAAGAATATAATACCGACACTTGTAAGAATCAACATCATATTTTTCCACTTTCTCTAGATGAGAAACAAGTTTATCATCATTTATAGAGGTGTTGTCAACTTTATTAGGATTCTTCTCAGTTAACACATAAGAAAAATTGAGTAGAGACTTAAATAGAAAAGTATTTTACTCCTCCATCTCTTGAAACGGTTACCATTGAACCGGTCCAACTGTAGTCTTCTGATTTATCCTCTCCAAGATACAACAACAATTCACAAAGTATAACTATACGAACTCTGAACAAGAGTTGATTCCAGAGCTCCACAAAAAGAACACCCCTATAACCAATAAGAACTCTCTTCCATTTGGATGTTTTTGTTTTTTTACTAAGTAGGTTCTCTTCCATTTTGAATCCAGGAAACTTGTTTACTTTGTTGCATTTAGTCCAAGCGGTGAATACTTGGCAAGTGGGTCATTTGATAAATGCATGAATATATGATCAGTGAAGGAGGCCAAGATTGTAAAAAATTACAATGGCGATGGCGGTATTTTTGAAGTGTGTTGGAACAAGGAAGGAAATAAGGTTGCAGCTTCTTTTGCAAATAACAAGGTTTGTGTGTTTGATATTCGATTGTAGAAGTTGAGGAATAACTTTAAAAGGACTTGAGAACACAGAGGCAGGAATTTCACAATTCAAGAAACTCTGCCTTGCAGAAATGCAGATTGTAGATAAGCTTTTTTTAATTTGTCACATGCTGTCCGGTTTACCAAAATTAGGGCCGACTAAGTCCTTATTGCTTTGATCCAAACTTTTGCTTGCAGTGGGTAAACCGGACACTGTGTGATATATCAAAAGAAGCATATCTACAATCTCCATTTTTGCACGACAAAGTTTCTTGAATTATGAAATTCCTGCCTCTGTGTTCCCAAGTCCTTTTAAAGCGCTATTCCTCAACCTCTACAATCAAATATCAAGCACACAAACCTTGTTGTTTGCAAAAGAAATTGCAACCTTGTTTTCTTCCTTGCTTCAACACACTTCAAAATACCGCCATCACCATTGTAAATTTTATAATCTTTGCCTTCTTTACTAACCATATACTCATGAATTCATCCAATGACCTACTTGCTAAGTATTCACCATTCAAACTATATACAACAGAGTAAAAAGGTTTTCTGGATTCAAATGGAAGAAAACCAAATCAGTAAAACATAAAAAAAATCAACAAAAAGGATACAAAGATTTGATGATCCTGTAGAAAGATACACATTTACCTCATTCTCAGTCCACTCTCCCCCCCCCCCCCCTTACATCCCCACCCAAATAAAATGAATAGGTATATAGGTATTGATAGAAGCGTTTTAGATGGAGAAATGCGATAAGGGTTTGCCCCACCGCGCAGCGATGCACTCGCCCTTCTGAATATTTAGATATCAAATTTCATATATAGATATCCAAAATATTTTGAATATATAGATATTAAAAATATTTAATTGAATATATAGATATCCAAAATTTCAATAGCAATAACATATTAGCAAACATTTCAAGTCAAAACTAACAGTAAAATAACTATAAAACTAAATTGAGTTGGGCAGAAATAAACAACAGGAAGATTGCAATAGTCTGCAGAAATACAATAACAGACATAAATAAAGCTAACACTGCGCACACAGCTGACAGCACATGAAAGAGGAATAGAAGAAGAAGAAAACAATTGCTAAAAATGTACCTTTTTAAGGTCATGAAGCAGAGGAGAAAGAAGAATTGAAGAGGAAGAGAGAAGAAGTACCTACTGGAGGTTGCGAAGATCGAGAAGAGTGTCGATACTTCGAAATGGAGAGAAAAAAGGGAAAACAGAGTCGGGTTTGTCCAAAACTCCAAATAAACCGTAATGTTACCTTTTAATTATTAAATCAGGCCAATTTTTCTTTAAAAAAAAGGTGACGCCTTTATTGGCTCCCCTCCCATTCACAACTCGTCATTGTCTCGCCTCTGCTCGCCATTACGAGGTCTCCTCGCCTTGTCGGTAATAGGCGCAAAGGATGTGCCTCGCCTCGCCATTCACCAAAGGCGATCACCTTTGAGAACACTAATTGATAGTTCAACTGAGTACAAGTAAGCAAACCACAAATAATGTGATCGCCTTTGAGAACACTTATTTATTAAGAATGCCATAATTTTATTAGACATCACATCCATTACGTCTGAGCATTTAAGCTATGAAGAAGACTCCCTCGTTCAACATGCCATAGATTCACTGTAGCGTTAAATGAACCACTACACAAATACTATAGCGTTAAATGAGCCACTACACAAACAAACAATAAAACAAAATCAGTAAGCTCATAGAACCAAAAGGTTAGGTGCAATAAATTAGACCCCTTTTTTGGGCTCATCGCACACCAAGAATCCATTAGCTGGACGGTTAAAGTAAAACTATATCTCTCTAGATTATTTTTACTCGAAGGGTATTACAGGCCAAATTGCAATCATTCCAAAATTTCAACTCAACTTTTGGGGTTTTAAAGTTCGTTGGGACTTTTAGAGAAAAGCGCAAACGGAGAAAAAAAAAGCAAATATATGTGTGTAGGTCTTAACTAATAATTGTAAGTATGATTATTTCCACAAGGTTATATGCATGCTTATTTGTAATATTCGTCTGTTAAATTTTTCCTGGCCTACTTTCCCCCTTATGTATGCACATTCAGCGAGGCGAAGCACTTGCCATATTCTTAGCCTTGTTTCAGGGCTTAAGTGCACCTTTGTCAATAGTGTACCAGAAAAGGAAGAAAAAACTAAAGAGGCAAGTCAGGCCCAATGCACCCAAGGCCATAAACTAGGGAGCAATGAAATGAGAGAATATAATGGAGACTAGAGTTCAAATCCTAAAAAGGACAAAAAGCTTTAGTGATTTCTTCCTATATGCTAGACCTTGATAGACAGAGTAAAGGCTTTGGCCCAGTGGAAGACAAATTTGTCAGATGAGGGAGAGCATTCCCAATAATCTTTATTTATTTTTTTCCTTTTTTTGTTCTTTTGGGTTGTTTCTGTGTGTTCTGAAGGAATAGGAATTCTTAAGTTTCTAGTAGCCTATTTGGCTAGAGGCTTCTTGGAGGCTAAATTCACAAAAAAAAAAAAAAGATGCTCCTTTATATATTCGAGGTGTTTGGCCAAAAAAGGAAGTCCTTTTGAGCACATACAACATAAAACACATATTGTTTTTCTCTAAAAGTACTTTTTTATAAATGATTTTATTTAAAGTGCATAAGTTATTTGCGTCCTTAACCACGAGAGACTATTTTGATAAACCATTGGCTCAGAGAAAGCTTAAACACTAGAATTGTTTCAGAAAACTGTTAAATTGGCAGAATTAAACTCAACTAACAACAACATACCTAAACCTTACCCGTACCTTGTGCAGATAGAGAATCCTGTTTCCAGACACACTCTTGAATCAAGTAAGGATATCAAAGAAATTAAACTCATCAAATAGAAATACAACATCAAATTCTCCACATAAAACTCAATAGAACTATGAACAACTATTTGAACCCTAAAAGATAGTACAAAGGAACAGATTAGGAAGAGGAAAATTGATTTACCTGATTTATGTAGATTTAGGTCATCGGAGGTTGCTGTGAATGTTAGTGGCCAAAAGTAAACCCTAGGGATTACTTCTAACTTCTACCTCTGAATATATACAGACGGAAGATATGGTAAGTGAGAATTTTGAGACACAAACATTTATTTATACTTTCTTAATATATTTTGAAGATCATATACATTTTTTGTAACGAGATCCAAAGGTTGTAGAAACTAGAAGGTTTCATCCATATTGGTACTATTTTGCATTTCTTAGTTATTATTGATTAGTTTAGAGTTATCAAAAGAGTTAAACCTCATAAACAAAAATCGGAATCTCAAAATGTTTGCATAACATTGCTCATTTTGTTTCTAGTTGAAGATAATGGATACCCTTTTGCACAAAGGTAAGAAGAGCACCAAGGAGGAAGTAGAATTCCTTCCATTGTGCTCTTATGTAAGAATTGTTATATTCCCTTTGTGCACTAGGAGGAAGTAGATTTTCATCCTCTCGGTGCTCTTGTTACCTTTGTGCCAAAGGGTATTCAGTATCTTGAACTAGAAACAAATTGGAGCAATATAATGCAACCATTTTGATATTCTAATTTTTGTATCTGAAGTTTAGATCTTTTGATAATTTTGAACTAACCAATAATAACTAAAGAATGCAGAATGAAACTGATATGGATGAAGAATTCAAGTTTCTACAACCTTTGGATCTCAGTACAAAGAATGTGTATGAGCTGCAAAATATAATAAAAGAGAAAAGAAAAACTTCAGAAAGATGAACCTAGGCTGAAGGATAAGGCAAATGATGACAACGAGAGGGACTACAAATGAGAACCTGCGAGAAAAAATGAGAAACAACATAAGGAAAAATAATGTGAACGGGATAAAGAAAGGAGTGCAAACAACAACTTAAGTTATGTCTTGAGTCAAGCACCATTCTAGTCTCCCTACATCCCACTTATGGGATAACATTGGGTATGTTGTTATTGTAGGGGCTAATAGTCCTTTTGTCCTTTTTGGTCATATTCTATGATGATAAACAGTTAGATTCCTTATTCAAATTAGGAAATTCTTTAATGATCAACAATTAAGACAAGCCAATTTCTCTGTAGTCATTCTTTTTAATCACTGAAATATATTCCATTCACAATTGTTGCATTCTTGATAGACGTAATCAATGGAATTTTTAAGAAATGTTAGGAAGTTTGGAAGAATAGGAATCCTTACGTTTCTAGTAGCCTATTTGGCTAGACTCTTCTGTTAGGCTAAAAGCACAAAAAGGCACTCCTTTTTACATCCAAGGTGTTTGGCCAAACAAAGAAGTCCTTTTGAGCACGTACAACACAAAACACAAATTGTTTTTCTCCAAAAGTACTTTTTTTTTATAAATGATTTGATTTGAAGTGCATAAGTTATTTGCGTCCTTAACCACAAGAGACTGTTTTGATAAACCCTTGGCTCAGAGAAAGATTAAGCACAAGAATTGTTTCAGAAAAATGTTAACTTGGCCGACTTAAACTCATCTAAAAACAACAACATACCCAAACCTTACCTGTACCTTGTGCAGATAGAAAATCTTGCTTCCAGACACACTCTTGAATCAAGTAAAGGATATCAAAGCAGTTAAACTCAACAAATAGAAACACAACATCAAATTCTGCACATAAAAATCTATTAGAACTATGAACAATGATTTGAACCCTAAAAGATAGTACAAAGGAACAAATTAGGAAGAGGAAAATTGATTTACCTGATTCATGTAGATGTAGGTCATCGGAGGTTGTTGTGGATTGTCAGCGGCCAAAAGTAAACCCTAGGGATTACTTCTACCTATGAATATATACAGAGGGAAGATATGGTAAGTGAGAATATTTGGACACAAACATTTATTTATCATACTTAGAATATTAGAAAAGTTTTCATTCCAAGAAGGCATTTTGAATAAGTTTTACTATTGAATGACTAAACTAACCTCAAGGCTTTAGCTATATCAATTTGAGCTCAATTTTATCTAAAATGTAGGAGACAGATTCAAAATGTAAACAACAAGTTTAAATTTGGTAGTACATCACAAGACATTTAATGTAATGGATTTGAAATTTATTTATTAAAAAATTGTTAATTAATTAGTATGAGTCGTGGATGCATCCCAGAATCCATATTGATAGAACAAAAATGTCTTTTACATGCAATGTTTAAAATTAATATTTATATTCGATATTTGATATTCATTTACGAGACCTAAATTGCAATTTTTTAGAAGTTACATTTTTTCAAGACCTAAATTCAAATTTTATTAGTATGTACTTTTTTAAAAATTTCATTTTAATTTGTTGGTGTTTTATGCCTTGAAGTTACAATACTTTAATCTTAATTTTTTAGAAGTTACATTTTACTAAGACATAAATCCTAATTCGTTTAGTACGTATATATTTTTTTCAAGTTTATTCTTTTGGTGTTTTAGGTCTTGAAGTTACAATATATAAACCCTAATTTGTTAGAAGTTATATTTTTTCAAGATTTGAACCCTAATTTTATTAGTGCGTATATTTTCTTCAAGTTCAATGTATTGATGTTTTAGGTCTTATAGTTACAAAAGATCTAAACCATAAATTATTAGAAGTTACATTTTTTCAAGACCTACACTCTATTTTTATTAGTATGTACTTTTAAAGTTCATTTTGATTTTTTTCGGTGTTTTTGGTCTTAAAGTCATTACAATACCTAAATCTTAATTTATAAAAAGTTATAATGTTCTAAACCTAATCACTTATTCTATTAGTACGTACATTTTCCAAGACCTAATCCCGAATTTTATCAGTACGTATATTGTTTAATATGTAATTGTTGAAGAGTTTTACATTGGATGAAATAGGGATATGTGGTTTCCTTATATGGCCTTCGAATATATACTTCTTATGAGCTAACTTTTAAGGTTATGTTAGGCTCAAAATCCATTTCGTACCATAATGTCAGTACTGGATCGTTTTAGGAACAATGTGTAATTTTGTGATCATGAGAAGAAATATATGCTCCATGTGTTAATTTTTTTATGCTCCATGTGTTAAATCCTTATCGATTTTAAGTTCTATATATTGAAGATATGTCGAAGGTAGAAATATGTATACAATCAGATTACTTGTAAGATAATTACAAGTGATCTATGTAATACTATTTTGAATTTGGTCAAAATATGATTAGTATATTATCATCAGTATGTATGACTTGATTAAATACTTATCGAGGAAAGTAAAAAAAATAAAAATAAAAAGATTGGATATCTAACTGGTATATGGGATCATATTTTAATCTAATATCTTCATTATTTTCATCTATGAAGTGTAATATATTTCATCTTGGTATAATTATTTATTACAGTAGTAATTAGGGGTATTTATGGTTCAATTTGGATTGGTTATTGGTGAAAATCAAACCAATTTAGTTGGTTTTAAAATTTCTAAAATGAAACCAAATCAAACGAAAAAATAACTATCGATTTGGTTATTGTCGATCTAGTTCGGGATTTTAGGTTCTTTCACTTTGTAAGTAATAATTTTTATAGGATATAGGTATCTCGATAAACACACACCTAATACATGAACAATCCAGAAGAAAGTTACTACCGATTCAGTCAAACAGTTAAGCAACACTAGAGTTATTATTACACAAACAAAGTGATTCAATTAAGAGACAATGTTATTATCTTATGTGAGGTAGGGTGGATAAAGACTAAAGTACTGAATTTTGATGGGCTTGGACTTAGGGTTGTAATAGTTGGACTAAAATATAAGTATTTGGCTAGACGAAAGGAGTAAATTCAATAGAGAAAATAACGCGAATAAGCAAGCATATACCAGTTCAATAGTTAACATAGCTACAGTTTGAATTAATTATCATTCATCACTAACTTATAGGCATAATTGCGCAGCCACATCTGAGTTGTAATACATGTAGTTTTCGTAATTTTTATAATATAATCGTCTAACTTTTATATAATATAATTTGTATAACTTTTTAAAGTTCAGATGTTTGTGTTTGTATAAATTCTAACAAATTTTTGAGTTTTATCATGTTTGTATATTTCTGAAATTTGTACTACTCCAAAAACAAATCCAATTTTAGATCTACAGGTGTATCTATATTTGTATAAATATGTAATTATATATTGTTATTCTAATTGTATATTTTAATAATTTACTTATACAAAATGTACAATTACAAAAGTCTACCAACATAATTATTATTATACAAAATATATAAGTACAAATTGGTTGTTGCTACTCCGTTCATATAACCACAGACGTAAATAGCTCATTTATACAAACGCTTATTCCACAAAAGCTACAATTATCAATCAAAAGTAATTTGTACAAAAAAAAATACAAATCAATTGATACTAACCAGTTTATACAAATACGGATGAAAATAACTCAATTATACAACAAAACGTGAATTTTATAGACTAGATTATTCATAACAAATGAAATTATAGCTACGATACATAATTATGCAAACTGTACATAAGGAGCCTATTAAGTTTCCTATAGTAGCTATTTGTGAAAATTTCACAATAATAAATAACATATTTAATAAAAAAGTTAAAGACTTAAGTTAACTAACATTTAATAAAATATCTATATTTTATTTATAAATAATATATAAAAAAAAATTATAAAATTTATATATATAATTTTTCGGTCCGATTTGGTTATTTTTGTGGTTTTTTCAGTAAAATCAAAAATGAACTAAATAATATCAATTTTCAAAATTTAAAATCATACCTAACAATATCAAACTATATAACAATTTTTTAATCAGATTGGATTTGATTGCAATTCGAATTGATTTTTCACCATAACCATGAACAACCCTTGTAGTAATACCTCAAATATATGCAAAAGATTAAATTTTCTAAAATTTATATTAATATACAAATTTTCCATGTGGAACACTTGTTTACACAAATATTAGACTATAATAATAATAATAATAATAATAATAATAAACATGCATTAAGATGGATAAGGTATCCGATTCCTAATAAAAAGGATTTATTAGATAGAGTTTATGATGATATTATACAAGGAATGGGTCAAAAATTTCCCAGATCTTAACAAGTTATATCATCAAGAACATATTTCTTACTTTCAACAAATTGAACAGATTTATTTCTTTATAGAATTCTCTGTTCCATGGATTTACAAATGGGTTCCGGAAGTAGATTTCACTGAGGAACAAATCCCCTGTTTATACAGAACTTATTACAATAATTTTTGGGATAAGTTAATGAAGAAAGATCCTCAAACGAAGTCTATATACAGACAAAAACTGTTGGATCTAATTACAAAAACCATTAAAAATTATAAATCAATTCCTAATAAAGGGATTATGACTGATGATTCGATCTCAGTAAAGCATATGGCTAGAAAAATTTATAATCATGCTGATTTAGAACAAGATGAAATGATTATGAAATATCTAGAAGAAGAGAAGAAAAAGATTCTTCTAAATCTAACTCATTACGCAAAATCAGATTCATCAATGCGTAGTGAAATGAGTGAAGATATGCACGAAGCTCAACCATATGAAGAAGAAAGGCCAGCAGATGCACTGAAAAAAGCCGATGATTTTTTGGCAAAAATAAAAGACAAGATTTAGCAGATAAGCACTACCAACAAGAAAAATGCACTATCAACAGTGGATGTACTGTTTGTAGGTCCCACATAAGGGACCCGTTATTACTGTTTCTAGATGCCTCAAAATATCTATAAATAAGGGGCTTTTATTTTGTAAAGAGGCAGGTTTTAGAAACCACATCTTCTTATTTATGTTTTTCTCTCTCTCTTGTAAAATCTTCTAAGTATTGTAAGCTTGCGGGACTTTGGCCGGAGCAATAAAGAGTGTTGTTTGCTACAAGGTACTTCCTTTTATTTTCAGCTTTATCTTTTTATCTCTTAGTTAAGTCGTAACTATGTCCGGCTAAAGAATTTTATCTATGCCGGAAAACTAACTTCAAGAATTTATCTATCATGAAAGATCTAGACTTTATCTAAATATGCATAAATTTATATTTGGTTTCTTGACTTGGTTCCGAGATGGTGGTACAGTCAAATTCAATACAACAATAATATTCAGTGCAATTTTATAAATAGATCAAAAGAGGATAGAAATACACAAATCCTATCGTTATTTTTGTAGGATAGAGAAATTTTTTCTGAGAAACTAGTGACCTAAAAAAGTAAGATAGAAAAACATGATATAAAGCAAATGGAGCGGCATATCGTACTAAACGTCTAAAAACAAAGAAATGAAAAAAATAAAGAAACACAACATAGTTATTTCAATCAACCATAGGTTTTGTTATTTATTCTTTTAAGTTTATTATCGCTCTTTTATTACTAACATACATAAACAAAAAGAAGAACAAGCCCCTATCTCTCCTTATAAAACCTTTTTATGTGCTAAAACCCCTGTTCTAAAATCCTCACCCCAAATTTTGACTTGCTTCTCCTTCTATAACCCCCATTCTGTTATAGCACCCCAACCCCAAATATCAACTATTTTATGCTATTAGTTATTTAAAGTTACTTATAAAAATTGTTTAAAATATTTTATGGTGTGATAAACACACATAAACAATACTTGTATGAGGTCTCTCATTCTTCTCCAAGTAGATTTTAGGTCTCACTAGTAAAACTTTTTTAGCTAAAGGTTATATAACGACCCAATCAGACCCTCAATTGTTCTATAGAGGTACAATCAAACCCTCAATTCTGCTATAGAGCCCAATCAAACCCTAATAATTATTTATTACTATAGTAGAAACTGAGAGAGCTTCGGTCGTCGTTGAAACTCAGACTACACTGATTTCTTCCGTTGTGTAGGGTATTGCTCCTCATCACTCTTTGATGGCGTCTCCTTCTCCTCATCTTAGAAGAATTGAAGTTGGTTCAAGTCCAACCTTTAAGGGTCTTTCTCCTCTTCAGTCTCCGGTGGTGTCTCCTCCTCCTCATCTCAGAAGAATTGAAGTTGGTTCAAGCCCTGCAACTGCGGCCAGTGAGGTTAATGAAAAATGGTGGAAAAGGATGAAACATATGGCTCGTTTAGTGCGCACTGCTCTTGTTAATGCTATAGTTGCGGATGATATCAAATGTTTGACTAAAGTGACTTTTTCTTCATTGATACCAGTAGAATATATATATACTTTGGAGGTATCAAGTACAAATTTAGCTAAAATTGATACAATTAGGGAATATATATACTTGATACCACTAGGGTATATATATAACCTAATGGTATCAAGTAGGGGTGGACGTTCGGTTTTATCAAACTTCGATTGGATTCTTCGATTTTAGGTTTTAGAAAAGTGTGCACCGTATACCGAACCAAACTATTTTGGTTCATTTTGAATCTTTCTACTTTGGTTCGGTTTAGTTCGGTGTTTTGAAATTGGTTCTTCGGTGTGAATGAAAAATAAAATGAGGACAAAATCAAAATATAAGATACTTAAAATTTTAAAAGTATGTTAAGAAATATTGTGTCTCACAATGGAACACTTATTGTGCTAACTAGAAAGATTATATTTATTTTTGTCAAGAACATTGTGCATCCAACTAATTCTCGAGAAAAACAAAGACGGAGACGGATTCTTTTACATAATGTAGATTGATAAAAAAATATGTTTAAGGTAGAACATAAAAATCCAGGAGGTATGAATCAAGAGAGTAACATTCCCACATGGAAGTGGGAAGTGATAAACATATACTTCATTTTTGGAAATCATTTCAGAAAGGTCTTGATACTCAGGTAAATCTCAGTACACCATTTCATCCACAGACGGATGGTCAAGCAGAATGTACTATTAAGACCTTAGAGGACATGTTGAGAGCTTGCGTGATCGATTTCAAGGGTAGTTGGGATGATAACCTACCTCTCATAGAGTTTCCCTATATAATAGTTCCCATTCAAGTATTTAGATGGCCCCATATGAGGTAATATATGGGCGTACATGTAGATCTCTGATTGATTGGTTTGAAGTGAGTGAAGTAGCCTTCATTGGGCCAGATTCAGTTCATGAAGCTATGGAGAAAAGTTTAGCTCATCGAAGATAGACTTAAGACAGCTCAGTGTCTTCAGAAGTCCTATACAAATGTGAGGAGAAGGGACTTAGAGTTTGAAATTGATGATTGGGTTTTCCTGAAAATGTCACCTATGAAGTAGGTGATGAGATTTGGCAAGAAAGGGAAGCTCAATCCTACATATGTAGGTCCTTACAAACTCCGGAAAATGGTTGGTAATATGGCCTATGATTTAGAGTTGACAGTAGAACTAGCAGCAGTCCATCCAGTCTTTCACATTTCCTTGTTGAAGAAGTGTGTGGGTGATCCAACATTGATATCACCATTAGAGAGTGTGGCTGTGAAGGACAGTCTCACTTATGAAGATGTGCCAGTAGAGATTTTCGACCGTTAGGTTTGTAGGTTGAGAAATAAAAAAGTCGCTTCAGTGAAGGTTTTGTGGAGGAGTCAGTCCGTAGATAAAGCTACTTGGGAAGCAGAAGTAACCATGAAGACCAGGTACCCTCATCTATTTCCTTCCGATCCTGTTTCAGCTTGAGGTAATAGTTCATCTCCAATCTCTCAGTTTACTCTTGCGTAAATTAATCTAAGTATCTTGTTCGTTCAGTTGTTCTTGCATTTCAGCATATTTGCATGCTCTTGGAACTCAGTTCAGTTAGATATCAGTTTCTAGTACTTAGTGGTAGGGATTGCAGCTCCTTCCCTCCATACTCAGCTAGTTTAGACTTCATTTGAGGACGAATGCTCCCAAGGGGGAAATAATGTAACACCTCGTATATGAAAGAGAGCTAGTAACGGATTTTTAGAACTTACAGGTGTCACCGACGGAGGCTAAACCACGGCCCGTAGCTTGGACCACAGACCGTTGGTAGGGTCCGTGAGTTGGCCACCTAGAATTCCCAGAAAATCAAGACCCACGGCCGGACCTATGGACCGTAGGTGGGACCACAATCCGTGGTCTAGGGTCCATGGATCGTGACTCCCATCACTTAGTCTCGATGCCAAATTATGCTCTGTCAGGACGGACCATCAGTGAGGGGTAGTCGATGGCCTCATCATCTTTTCAATTAGGGTCATTTTGGTCTTTACCCCTACGCATTGGGCATTTAAACTATATCGTTTTACATCTAAACTATGTCATTTTACACCTAAACTACGTCATTTTACTTAGTTTAAGCCTAATAACTTAGTCAAAACCTAACCAAAACCTCTATTCTCCAAAATTCATAAAAATTAGAGAAAAAAGAGGGGGAAAGTCGACCAACCCTCTCAAGAACACGCAAAAGGGTTTCTTCAAGTTCCAACCCCAAAATAAAAGGATTTCTCCGTAGATTTCATCACCAAGTATGTGGGATTTCACAAGTGGATACCTTTCATCCACTAGGTCCCTAGAATTTAGTTAGATCCTTCATTCTCCATATTTTTTTAGACCAAGAGTTTCTAAATCCTTGGATAATTTTTGTTATTTAGCTATTGTAGTATTCTTAATCAAAATATCATGATTTCTTTGAAACGTTGTTTAGTTCCTGCATGAAGCTCCAAACACCTAGTTGGGTAGATTCTCTTACTTCCTGAATTACACTTGCTAATATTGGGTCCTCTCTATGGGGTGTATACATCAGACTCCATGTTAAGCTCACGTGGTTTTATGTCGGTTAATAGTATCTCCCACAGTCAGACTCTTAGTTCATTTGACCAGGTTTTCACTATATACTTCAGTATTCAGTTTAGCATGTCATGTTCATGATTAGCACTTGGTCATTGCATTAAGTTATCTTTTCAATATTTACATTCTTGCACAGTTTACAATATTGCTCAGTTATGCCTTATTTCAGCTTGTATATATTTGTTCAACTTAGTATCTATATCCTGCATGCTCAGTATATTCAAACTACTGACGCATACTGTTTGCTACATCCTTTCATGATGTAGGTTCAGGTACTTATCATTCAGATCGCGCTTAGATCGATCCTCGATCCGCATTCAACAACTTCAGTGGTGAGTCCTCATAGTTCGAGGACAATAAACATGCTTTCATTTTAATCTTTACATTTCAGTTTCAGTTTTGTTAGAGTTAGCTGGGGAGCATGTCCCAGCAACTCGACTCAGTTAGAGTTTTTCAGATATTGTAGTGGAATTAGCTTGATTTGTTAAGTTATACTTTAGTTGTTATTAAACTCTTAGTATGTTTTATACATTCAAAATAGTTGGGTATTTCCCCATTTTTAGTTATCCATTTTTCTAGATTCTGCATAGTATATGTTTTATTCTATTATTCTTAGTATGCTTGATATATGCCAGACATAGGGTTAGCTTGGGGTCACTCATGATCCTAGGTCCCGTGTTACGTTAAGGGGGTAGCCTCGGGATGTGACACAGTCCAGCCTGTATCAGTAGGCAAGTTTATGAGTCAGAAGAGATTGTGAGAGTAACCCCGTTCCATACCTAGTCCAGCCGTCATTCGAGGACAAATGATCCTAAGGGGGGGTAATGTAACACCCCGAAAAACTTTTGAGCTAAGTCTCGAACCTTTCTTTTTTATGAGTAGGCTTTTACCAAGGAATTTAAAATTTCTTAAGTTATAAGGTCCGGTCACTAGATATAGCACCTTGAGTACCAAAAGAATTAAAGAGAATTCATTCAAGTCATTCCTTAGGTCTTTTAAGTTTTGGGTCAACTTCAAACGACCATAACTTTAAGTACAGGGATGAGTTTGGAGACCCATAAGATATCAAATTAAAGATCTCTGAGTCCTCTTTCCAAGGCCACCAAGATTGCTAATTTTTAAACTTGTATGAGGGAGATATGCCCTTTTCAAGTTAGGTTTTCCATTTAAGGAAAGTTACCTGAATATAAGAGGGGTATTTTAGTCTTTTTCTTACCCCCAACTTCTTCTAAACTCCAATTAAACCCAATTAAGTGTCTAAACTAATTAGAATCAGTTTCATTCATCCCAAAAGCGTTTAGGGTCTTAGAGAAAAGATTCAAGAGGAGAAAAAGTTCAAAGTTTCAAGCGTTCGTTCAAGAAATTCAAGATTTCGCCAAGAACCTAAATCTTTGAGGTATGTAATCTTTCATAGTGTTTGGTTTGTTCGCCCACACGCCAATCATGAGTTTCTTCTAAGGATTTCATCCACAAGATTAAGTATGTTGATAATCTTGTTGAGTTCTTGAGTTTTGTGCTTCGTTCTTTGATAATAAAGTTCTTGTTGAGTTCTTAAGGTGAGAGTTGCAAATTTCTTGACTAATATAAGGCTCAAAACAATCAGAATTTCATCTTTTAATCCATCATTCTCTTCTCTCTCAAACCCTAGGGTAAAACCCTAAGGAAAAATCAAAGTAGAAGACTCCATTCAAGATTCTTTCAATCTTTTTCAAGATTCTTTCAATATTTTTTTCTAGTATCTTCTTCAATGTAAGTCCTTCTCCAAGAATTTCACTATTTCCAACTCAAATTCCTTCATAAAATTATGAATCACTAATGAAAATAATAATTCTTTGTCAAAGAGATTTCAAGAAACTAATTCTATAATCGCAAGAAAGGTTTTCTTGATTGTTTCAAGACTTCTAATTAAGATTCTTCTTCAAGATTCTTCAAAAACCTTGTTCTTCTAGGTATGTAAGGCTTTCATAGTGTTAGACTAGTTCGTCCTCATGCCCTACATATATTTTCAGATAAGTAAATGTGTAATCTAGGATTTTTTTCCTAGATTTGAGTATTCTTGAGATAAGTTGATTTTGAGTTATTGAGTTCATGTTTCATTTAAAAATTATATTCCTAATTATTGAGTTTCTATGTTGTTATTGAGATCCTAGATTTGATTTGTTCATGTCTATATTTCAACATGAACCCTATTTTGAGTTATAAATTTTGATTTTTTTTTAAAGCTAACACTTGAGTTCTTAAACAGAGTTTTGAGGAAGTAAGTATGAGAATGAGAAGAGTATTATACATGATTTCATATTGTTATGTCCACCCTTGAGTCAAGTCGTTCATATCCATAAATTCCGCATGAACTCCATAACTTGATTTTCTTTGAGAGAGTAGTATCTTCAAGTTCTAAGTCTTGAGTATTGAGTTCCTAGTCATTTTGGGATAATATTCCTAATCATGGGACTACTAAATGTTACCCATGAAGGTCCTTTAGTTGAGTAGTTCATGCCCATAATTTTGCATGAACCTTATAAGTCGAGCAATCTTGAGATGAGAAGTATCATTTAGTCTTTGAGCTGAGTAGTTCTTGCCCATAATTCCACATGAACCCTATGAGTCGAGCAGCCTTGAGATGAGAACTATCATTTAGTCTTTGAGTTGAGTAGTTCACGTCCATGATTCCGCATGAACCCTCCGAGTCGAGCATTCTTGAGATGAGTAGAATCATTGACTGCTTGAGTTCTAGAGTTGTTGAGTTCCAAGTATTAAGTTCTATGCATGGTTATTGAAAACCTTGAATTGAGTCGTTAACATCCATAATTCGACATGAACTCTATTTTAAGAAGTCTTTTTACAAATTGTAGTAAAACTTGTTTTAAAGACTTGAAGACTAAGTTGATGAAGAGTAGAGCTGAGTTCATTTTCTTTAAAATGATATATGAGAACTAAGCATTCCCAAGAGTAAATGTTTTTTTACATTTAAGATGAGAGAAAACTGAGATTTCCAAAAGAGTTTTGATTAGTTTGAGTACCATATCTTTTAAGAGAATGATTTTTGAGTAATTATCTCAAAATATAGAAAGAGTTATGTTTTTAAACATATGAGGTAGTTATATTTTGGGAGTAGTATTGAACACCGATATGGGCAGAGTTCAGACAACTCACAGCCCCCATAAACCATGTAGCCAACATGGGTAGAAAGGGTACTACTTTTTAGATTATTCCTTAATACTTTTTAGCATAGACTAGTGGATACACTTAGGACAGTTCTAGCAGCGTGGGCCAGATGTTATATCATCACATAGCTCATAGTGATGGCTGCTGGTTAGAAAATCTCCCACCGAGTTATATTTTTTTTATATACAAACTGAGTTATTATTGTATTTTTTCAATAAATTGAGTTTCTATCTGCTATTTTAAAAGTTTTCCATATATTACGTCTCTTATTATTGCTTTATCTTAAGTTGAGTACCCATCATTGAGTTGAACTATGTTTCCCAGAGTTGAGTATCTTATTGTTGAGTTGAGCCCTATTTCTCTGAGTTTAGTTGAACTATGTTTCACTGATTTGAGTGTCTTATTAATGAGTTGATCCCTATTTTCTCTAAGTTGAGTTGAACTATGTTTCCTTGAGTTAAGTTGAGTGAGTTGAAAAGAGGTAAGTATGTTTCTTTTCCATCAGTTCAAGCTTATGTTTATGCTTTAGAATCCCCCTTACATGCTCGTACATTTCATGTATTGAGCCATTTGGCCTGCATAATTTCATAATGCAGATACATATATATTCAGGAACTTCAACAGGCATTTCGTTGAGATCACGTGATATTCTAGTCAACTTTGGTGAGCCTTCTTATATTTGGGAGGACTTCACCTTTATCTTACAATTAGTAGTTTTTAGATGTTATGGGTCTTGTCCCGATATCCTTCTGTAAAAGTAGAGGCTTCATAGATAGACAGGGTTGAGGAGTTTATGTATTTACTTTTGTTTTGAGTATTGTACAGACTTTTAAAAAGGTTGAGTATTTGAGTTATTGGATTTAATTCAGTTTTTAAGCGTTTATATGCTCGAATTAGTCTTTCGCTTGCAGCCAACCAGGATGAGGGTTCGCTTGGGGGCCAATAATGATTCTAGAGTGCTGGCCACGTCCAGGGTGTAGGCTCGGGTCGTCACACTACATTTCAAATATTCACCCAATTTTCCATGTTTCTATGTTTCCATTTTCAGGTATATTCCTATGAGTCTCATGTGCTCCTATATGATTCGGTTTAGTTAGATGACCTTTTGACCTTGTTTAAATGAACCCATTGCCATTCTAGACAAAGATGTGTGGCGGTTGCATTTGAGAGTCATTCATGTGGTTAAGGTATGTTGGAGGAATCATCTAGTTTAGGAGGCTACCTAGGAGACCGAGCATGAGATGCGAGAGAAGTTTCCTTGCTTGTTTGAGCCTTCAGCTACTTCTTGACTCTTACTTTGGTAGACGATAGTACCTTTTAATATTTGATGTTGTAATGACCCTCCAGGTCATTTCTATTTTATTATCCTCTTTTCTTCACTTAAAGTTTTGCGATAGTGACCCCAAGTCATTTATGACTTGCTGGGACTGATAGTTCGATCGCCTGGTCTTTTGTTTAGATTATGTGCAAGTTTCCGTATTTTGGGAGCTACTGAAAATTGCACGGTTAACTTGAGTAAAAAGTGTAGGAAATCAACCTCAAAATGAAATTCTAACGGTTACATCAACTCCGGAACATCGAATTCGATCTAGAAGAACCTTGCGTGCAAATCCCGAGGCTTTTGAGCCAATCTCAACCACTTATTGTAATATGACTTATAATAGAGCTTAGGTGTGGGATCCACTTTTCATTGAGAAGACATTGTTTGGATGTTTTGATTGTTCCTTTGAGTCTGGAATATTAAATTTCGTAAGGTAGCATATTTTATTTGCGCACATGGAGTTTCAAACGAATCCCGAGTACCCAATCGGGAATTTTTAACATAGTCAAAACTAGCTAATGTGCATCAGTAGGTGCAGGAAATATTTTTCCTTCGCATTCGCAGACTTTAGGCCATGTTTACGGATTATAGGGAATTTGGTCTTCATTTTCACGAAGGCCTACTTAGTTGCCTTCAGCATTCGCTTATTCTACGCCATTTTTTTGCGGAGGTTAGTGAAATGTCCCTTCAGGTTCGCGGGCTAGGCGCCGCAATCGTGAGGTCTTAGCGACCAACCCTTCAGGATCGTTGAATGTCCCCTATTTTTGTGGTAGCCAATTTTTTCTATAGACGCGAACCAACTCTACTCCAATTCTTCATTTGGCGATCTCTTAAGTTCTAGGAGGAAAATTTGGGTGATTTCAAATCCGGCATGTTCAAAAAGGTTGTGGTTATGCTTTGGAGTGCTCGGGGGTTGTTGGGAACTACTTGTTTGAGGTAAATCTGCTCTATTGGGGCGGCCAGGCTTCTTGATTGTGCTTAAATAGTGATTTTATTGCATGTTAGTGTTTTGTGTTGTTCCGAGGCCAGAATGGTGTCCCATTTTACAATACAAGTTTGTGGAACTTAAATGAACCTTTTGACATAGTCATTTTTGGGAATTCTAGCATGATCCTTTCGTTTTGACTCAAATTTTGGTCAGTCTCCAATTATTGCAATTTTGGTGTCTAAACAACCGTCTTGATGTTGTGATCTTATCTTTGATAGCGAGTAGCGTTTAGAGGTTGTATGGTAGGTAAAAGCTATGGAGTTGTGAATGTAAAGGATCCACGATCTGCTTTGAGGTACGCTACGGTTCCCATTTTTTTAGATTAACCTTGAGAATGGAAATGCATGTTGATTAGTTTGAATTTGGGTTGGGTACGTAATTGATCATTCTTAGTTACTTAGAAATAATTGTTTAGGCTTTTCTCAATTTTTTGGGGACTATTAATGTTTTGCTTCTCTGTTTGCTAGCATCCTTACCTTGTGGCATGTGTTGTACTTGTTTTATGTTGTTGTTTGAAGCATGTTTGGGCTTAGTTTAGGTGTAGATTAGTGTTTTCCTTAGATTTGTTTATTTTGGGGATGATAGGTCTTAGAATCTCTCCAACGTCACTTCGGATGACTTAACTCCCTATAGACATATGTAGCAGATTTGAGTTTGATAGAATGAGCCTTAGTTAGGCAGTAACTTAGCTCTGATGACCTTTTATCCATAACTTCATTTTTCTATGACCCTAGTGATTCAAGGTTGAGATATTGAGCTTTGTTCAATTGTTTGGGATTGGATTCGGTTCAGGCTGGAGTGTTGTATTGATTAACTTGGTATTGACAACGTTCCATGGTGGACTTATGACAATGAGTTGGATATGAGATTTTTTAGCAGCCTATTATTGGTTGCAAATTAAAGGTATGTTCATCTTGCTCTACTAATCTCACTAGGTATTCTTCACCTACCTATTTATTGGTTGAAGATTCAAGGTCTAGTCACGTTTCTCTATTATGGTCGTAAATTCAAGGTCTGGTCAATAATCTACATATGCAGTCCATGATTCAGTCCCTTTATCCTCTACAGAGTGATACCTATCGTCTTGATCTTATTGGTTCTTTTGGGAGGCCTATCCGGGGTTTGAGTTTCCAGCTACGCTCTTTTCGATTCTTTTGAGAGGCCTATCCATGGTTTAAGATTCAGACTACACACTCTCCGGCTCTAGATTCACAAGGTTCTGTTCTCTATAGTTGTAGTTCTTTTGTGTACCTGTCAGGCTTATGGGGTTCGTTAGGATTTTACATAAATTGGCCCAGAAGTATACCTTATGTGCTTATGGTGGTCCAATGAATTTTTAGTTAGTTGTTCACTTACTTCATTTCAGTTCTTTTCTACACTCGTGTGCATTTCTGTTAGACTTCCGCTCTTTGACCTATGTTGTGTTAAATTCTCGCCTTTCATATTGCTTTTACTTTTCTTGTTCAGTCAATTTATGATGCCTACTGAGTTATTGTTATTTTGGTACTCATGCTACACTCTGCATCTATTTCGTGATGTGGGTCCTAACACCAACTATCAACGTTGAGTTTGAGCCAACATCCCCAGTATTCAGAGGTGAGGGTGAGCACATGGCATTCCGGATCATACATCTCTCCATCTGTATTTAGTTGACTAGTCTTTTGTATTTTGAGAAATGTCTATATGTTAGGGTCCACATTTGGGACTTGTACTCTTTTCTAATAGCTCTGTACTCCTGACTTCCAGGTTTTGGGAGAGATCTTTTGATTTTTGTTTATATATGTTATGCTTCTTCTTATTTCTTCTTTTATTCCGATAAACTTTTTGCTTCCACTTTGGTTCTACCCTTGTAACCATTACTTGTCATTCTAGGTTGCGGGTTGTCTTACCTACTTGAGAAATCAGACCGTGACAACAATAGAGTGATGTTTTTACTATAATATTAATAAAGTTTACTGATTATTTTCTTTTAGGGAGGTAAATTGTATAATTTGATAGTAATATATATCTGTTATAAAATAAAACATGTGTAGTAAAATAAAAATGACAAGAAGAAAAAGAGAGAAAGACAGAGATACAAAGTAGTAGTAGTATCTTTTCTTTATTGTTGAATGTTTTTCTTTTCACTTACTATTTCCTTATGTTATCTTACAAGAACAGGGCTATATACACGTATATATACTTGGGCTCCAAGTATAATACATAGATATCTATTTTTTCATCCAAATACTTAGGCACCATGTATATTATATGGATGACTAGGTTACAACACATAGTATATTATGTACCTTTATGTTACAACACAAAATATATTGTGTACATGTATGTTATAACACTAAATATATTATGTACCTTTATGTTACAACACAAAGAATACTTATGTGGACATCCATTTTCCAAAACTCCTCCTTGGATGTTCATGTCTTAATAGATATTATGTCTCGTTAAAACTTTACTAAGAAAAGCCTAATGGGAAAAAATCTTAGTGAAAGAAAAAGAGTACACACACATACATACATACATATATATATATATATATATAAACTTCACCAAACTAATACTTGGTTAATTAATAACCTTTCTAAGATAATAATTTTCTCGTCAATGAAAAAAATCACTCATTTCGATAAGATAATAATATAACTATATTTTCAAAAGACCCCTATAAAAATATAAGGTCCCATTAATATTATAAATTAATATTACTTTAAAAGTACAAATATATCTAAGAAAATTTAGTGAAGTATTATTCTATTATGTTCTGTTTTTTGTTAAAATTTAAATCTAGTTGAAGCCCATCTCTAACTTTTCTTATTGCATCCAAAAGTTTCGGTGTTTTATTTTCTAATTGCACCATAAAATTGTGAAGAGTTTTAGATGCAACTGTTTCCTTACGCGTAACTGGTTCCAAAGGTATTGTATCATCTTCAACTTTATCATCAACATTGTTTTTCCAATGATATCCAAAATTTATTCTAAGCTCTGGATCTCTGAACATGTGACACTTTCAGCCATCCAATAGGTTATTAACGTTCGTTTTGTTACGGTAATCGAGATCATTAGTCAGGACCTCAAGTTCATGAATGACGTTTTACAAGTGGGTTCTTTCAAATTCTTTGAAACTTTATCCCTGAACAATTTTTTCGGTGTCGAAACACTCTTTAAGTTAATAAATATTAATTTATCGATTAAATAATACCTCTATAAAATAATAATATTTCATGGTCCCGCCTAAATTGATTTACAGAGGTTTTACTGTATATATAGTAAGGCCTGTCAATTTTTGGTTCATAAATCTGACAATCCTAAAATTTATGTTAATACTGTAATTAAGTCCGGTAATGCTGAGTTTTTAACACATTTATCCGTACAAAACTTAATGTGAGTCGACAAGTGAAATATCTAAATGACCATGGGAAAAATCAACAGAAAATACACCACATAACGAGGATCCTAGCCGTAGTAATCGTCAACGGAAATCCACTTCTTTCATAACAGAATTTGTGGCACTCCTACTTGAAAATGAGCTTCAAACATTTAAAGCAGCGATGTCTTCTTCTAAGTCAACATTTTGGAAAGAAGCAGTCAATAGTAAGGTTGAAATAATTTTGAATAATCATACTTTGGAATTGGTTGATCTACCTTCAGAAAATAAACCTTTAGACTCAAAATGCATCTTTAAAAGGAAAGTGAAAGTTGATGAGACAATTGACAAATATAAAGATAGACTTGTAGTCAAAGGATATATAGGGTGTTAATAGCACTAGTGGTTGTGCATGATCTTGAAATCCATCAAATGGATGTTAAGACAGACTTCTTAAATGGAGAGTTGGAGGAAGAAATCTACATGGAACAACCTGAGGGGTTTGTAGTTCTCGGTATAGAAGAGAAAGTGTGCAAACTATTAAGTCACTTTATGTGTTCACACAAGCACCCAAACAATGGCATGCTAAATTTGACCAAACGATGTTGACAAATGTATTAAAGATCAACGAGTGTGATAAATGTGTCTACATTAAAAAGATTCTGAATATGAAGTTATTGTTTATTTGTATGTTGATGACATGTTAATAATGAGTATAGATATGACGATATAAATGCTACTAAGTGCATGTTGTCCAGCAAGTTTGATATGAAGAACTTGAGAATTGCAGATTTGATCTTAGCGATCAGAATTCACAAAACTCCTCGAGGACTAGCATTATCTCAATCTCATTCTATTGAAAGAGTATTGGACAAGTTCAATTACTTGAATTTCAACGATGTCAAAACTCCCATTGATATAAGCTTTACATTTCAAAAGAATGAAGGTGAAAGTTACTCTCAATTGGACTATGCCAGAGTGTTGGGAAGTTTGATGTATATTATGAATTGTACGCAGTTATATAGCAAGTGTTATTAGCAAGCTGAGTCAGTTCACTAGTAATCCTAATCAAACTCACTGGATGGCAATGAAACGTGTGCTAGGGTATCTGAAACATACACAACACTATGCATTGCATTATAATAAATATCTTGTCATGATTGAAGGATATAGTGATGTAAATTGGATCATCGGGTCAAATGAAGTAAAATTAACGAGTAGGTATGTGTTTACACTTGATGGAGGATCAATCTCTTGGAAATCATCCAGACAGACATCTTTCATTTTCTCTACAATGGAATCTGAATTTATTTCCTTAGATAAGGCCGGTGAAGAAGCTGAATAACTCCAGAATTTCCTAGAGGACATTCCATTTTGGCCCAAACTTGTTGGACCTATGTGCATACATTGTGATAGTCAAACAACAATAGGTATGGCAAAGAGCGTCATGTACATGGGAAATCTCGTCATATACGATCGAGACAAAATATCGTAAGACAACTGCTCTCTAATGGAATTATTACAATTGACTATGTAAAGTCAAGAGATAATGTGTCAGATCCATTAACAAAAGGCATAGTGACAGAGTCAGCTGAAAGATCATCTAAGGGAATGGGTTTACGGCTTAGGACAAGTTATCATGGCGGTAACTCTACCTAGCAGACCAAAGATCCTAAGAGCTAGATTTAAGGAGAAAACAAACTTGTGACTGACGGTTCAACATTTTTAATTAAATCAATATATTCTCATGATGAAGACAATTTTCAGGAACAATGTTAAAACATTAAGGCTTGTTAATGAGTTAATAAAGCTTAAATTTTTTAATGATTTGCTAAGTTTGGCAGATTTGACCAAATAGTGTATCTACGCGATGAGACGGTTAGAAATCACCTATGTGAGTGTGAAGTGTAAGACGTTTCAAAGAGAATTATTGTAAAAAGCCTATTCTTTATACACTTATGAAACCAGGAGGTGTTCATGGATTAACTGAACACAACTGTAAGAACCATAAACAGTAAAGGGTTGATTGTGTGACAGATGGTTGTGTCACGACCCGAGCCTACACCCTAGATGTCGCCGACACTCAAGAACCATTGTTGGGCCCCAAATGAACCCTCATCCTGGCTGACTAAAAGCAGAAAACGGATTCAAGCATACAAAAGCTTAAAATTGAATAAAATTCATGAAACTTAAACACAAGCTTTAACTTAAAAGAAAACTGAATAAAAATAAATTATTCAATTCACCATAAAATAGGCAACTTAAGTCTTTAAAACATTTAATAAAATAAATTATACAGACTTCTCAACTATACTGACTATCTATGTAGCCTCAAACTGATAACAATGGAAGTCGAGACAAGACCCACGACATCCTGACTGAACTGAAAAGTAAATGAAATCCTCCAGAAGCAAGGAGGCTCACCATAGCTAACTCGAGCTCTCGAATATATCAACGAAGCTCATGTTGATGATCGTGAATACCTGTGTCTACATCATGAGAAAATGCAGGCCAAATGGCTCAGTACGTGGAATGTACGACCATGTAAGGGGAATTCTAAAGCATATCGTAAGCTTGAAAAGAATCTGAAAGAAATTGAAGAATTTACCTGGCTCAACTCAACTCAACATAACTGAACTCATTTCATTATAAAGCAATTTAAAACAAGTGTCAACTCATAATGATAAAATCATAAAAGACATATAATGATTCCTCTCAAAGTCTACTTGTGCAATGCATGAATGAAGTCACATACCCCCATCCATACTAAGCAGAACCCCTTGAGAAACCATGCAATTACTATTGTGGGAGTTTCTCTAACTGACAACCATCACTTAAGAACTATAGTGATGATACAACGTTATTAGCCCCACGCTGCCCGGGCCATCCTATACCTTGTCGTGGTATAAGACCTGAACTACTAAGTGGATCCACTAGTCTATTGTGAAAAGGATTCATCTAAAAAGTATGACCCTTTCCTACCCATGATGGCTACATGGTTTATGGAGACTTGAGCTAATGTGAACTCGCAATCCCATATCGGTGCTCAATACTACTCCCAAAAATATAATATTAGCTCTTATGTTTAAAAACATACTTCTTTTGTGATTTGAGATTAGTGCTCAACTTAGCTCAAAGGCTATCTTAAAAATCTCAGTTTCCCTGCTTGCTTCATTTAGAAAGCTATTACTCTTTTCTGAAAACTAGCTCGAAGGCTCTTTGGAAATCTCAGTTTTCGTTCTTATTTAAATGTGAAAACATTTTAAATCTCTTTGGGAATACGTAGTCCCCTATACTTTTTGAATAAAAGAACTTCAAGCTTTACTCTTTACTCAACTCAAAACTTAAGTCTTAAAACAAAGTTAAAATGTTTGTAAAAGACTTCTTAAAATATGGTTCATACCGAATTATGGACATGAACGACTCAATACAAGGTTTTCAATAATCATAGATAGAACTCAAATACTTGGAACTCAAGAACTTCAATGATACTACTAATTTCAAGAATGCTCAACTCAGAAGGTTCATGCGGAATTATGAGCATGAACTACTCAACTCAAGGACTCAAAGATACCTCTCATCTCAAGATTGTTCGACTTGTGATGTTCATACGGAATTATGGGCATGAACAACTCAACTCATGGACTTCATGGGTAATAGGTAATAGTCCCATGATTAGGATTATAATCTTGAAAGGGTTAGGAACTTGATACTCAAGACTTAGAACTTGAAGATACTACTCCTTTCAAAGATACTAAACTGATGGAGTTCATGCGGAAGTTATGGGCATGAACGACTTGACTCAAGGGTCAAAATATCAATAAAGAACTCAGGTGTAAGACTCTTCTTATTCTCATACTTACTTCTCAAAAACTTAACTCAAATCGATGGTGGATCTCAAAGGATTCACAATTGAACTCAAAGATTTTGTTGAACTCTACTCTTAACTCTCTCTTGAATGTGAATTATGAATTCAAGAATTATAGTTCATGATATGAAGGATTTAATAATGATAAAGTAGACTCGTGAATACATTCTCCTCACTCGTACTCACTTGCTCGAGTCTTGAAACAAGTTATTAGAAATTGCAGAAGACTCCTCAAAAACTTAACTCTTAACTCTACCTTGAACTTGAATTATGGATTCAAGGTTGTGATTTGTGATAGGAAAGATCTCATGATGTTTAGGATTGATTTTAGATAGTTAAACATGAGAAAAGACTGAAAAATCAATATTTGAGGGTGGGTCCGCGATGCGAAGAGGATTTTAAAATTTTGTTTCGAAAATGTCTTTTGAGGCAGAACACCTCATGTCAGCTCCGCGACGCGAAGCAGAAATTTTCAAAACTGGGGAATGGGGTGCGACGCGGGGGCAGGTTCAAATCTCGACCGACGAAATTTCTTATTCATTTTCTAACCCCAATCACCTAACTTCGATTCTTTTTCTCAATCTCTCTTTAGATTTAGATATCCAGCACAAGAACACAAGAATCTAACTCTAACAACTATAAATCGAACAATATCCTCAAGATTTCCTGAATCTCATCCCAATTCAAGAACGAAAGCAATTTCATGAATACATATCAAGAACATCAAAGCTTCAAATTTCTAGAAGGAACTTAACACTGAAATTAACATGATTGGCGTGTGGGTGAACAAACCCAACACTATGGAAGGTTACATACCTGAAAGAATTATCCTCTTGAAGAAACTTGAAGGAAAACCTTTGAAGAAGAACCCTAGCCTTAGCTTTTCTTGATTTTCTTGAGCGTAGAATCTTTGGAGTGAATGAGAGGGTTTTGATTTAAGAAAAATGATTTTCTACACGTTTAGGGAAATTTAGATGACCTCCTAAGGGTTTTTAGGACTAAAATACCCTTAAAGAAATAATTAAAACGAGCTGGGAGTCGGAAAGATATTTCACTAGGCAGTGAGGTCCGTGTTGGCTCCGCGTCGCGTAGCTGCTGCCAGGTTTGTGCGACGTTAGTAAATCCGTCCTAACGTTTTACTCAGAGCTCGGAATTTAGCAAACTCAGCGGCATTGGAAAGAGGACTCTAAGGGCTTTTATTTTCTATCTTTAATATCACCTAACTCATCTTGTACTAGGAGTTATGCTCGTTTGAAGTTGACCCAAAAGTTAAGAATGACTTGAATGTTTTTTTCTTAAGTTCTTCTTGGAACTCAAGGTGCTACACCTAGTGACCTTAATACTCAAGAAATTTTAAATTCCTTGCAACAATCTCACTCACTACGAAGAACGGTTCGAGTCTTAGCTCAAAAAAATTCTGGGGTGTTACAGGTTGTCTAGGTATACACTAAAGCTCGACGGATCAAATATATCACATCTACTGATTGACCGAGTATATCCGACATATATTCACTACAGAAAGTTCAATGGAAAACCTACTCATCTAGATGTAATTAATCATTGCTTATAAAGTACACATTCGTCTGTGCATTCCTTTATGTTATAACTATTCCCTATTAATGTGAGGGATTGTTGGGTATATAGTAAGAATTATTGGAAAATGAAGGGAAGATAAAAAGAGGAATTTGAAAGGTTCTCTTATGCTTTAGTAAGAAAAAAACATTTCTCCCTCACTGGTGGTGGAAAGAAAAGTTAAAGTGTTTAAATAGATAAACACTTCTACTAGTTGTTAAAAGGGTTGGAAAAAGGGACCCCCTCGCGTCATCATTATTGTCACTCACTCGGCTCGGCTTCTGCTTTGGCTTTGGAAAATGATCGATCGAGAGATTATTTTTTGGACAAAGTTTGTTTTAATTATTTAGTTAATTAATTAAATTAAATTAAATGGCTGAAATTGTAACACCTCAGTATTTGAAAGAACTAAATTTAGAAAGAAATAATTTGGAAAGAGCCAAATCTGAAATTTTACAAGTTATGCTTAAGTTGTGAATTTTGGGTTAATTCAAACGACCATAACTTTCAGTACATGATGAGTTAAGTGGTCCATAAGATAACAAATGAAAGGTCTTTGAATCCTCTTTCCAAAGCCACCGAGTCTGCTAAATTTTGAGCTCGTATAAGGGAGATATGCCTGTTTGAAGTCAGCCTGTCCAGTTAAATAAAGTTACCCGAATTAGTGAGGGGTGTTTTGGTCTTTTCCTTACCCCATCAGATTAAAACGAATTTAGTAAATATTTTGGGGTCAAATCTGATTTGGATCAGTTTTACAATCCTAATTTACTCTTAGGGTTATGAGAGGAGTACAAGAAGAGGGAAAGAGGAGAAAAGGAAGAACGATCAAGGTTAATCGAGGATTTGTTTCATCAAATCGAGGTATGTAAGTTTTCATAGTGTTGGGTTAGTCCACCCACACGCCAATCATGATTTACATATTCGAAGTGGCCCATAAAGATTGATGAATTTAAGTTCTTGATAAGTATTGCTTTCGTTCTTGAATTATGATGGGTTTGATGAGTTTTTAGGATAAACGTATGAGTTTGAGGCTTGTGTTTTAGTAGATTCTCGTGTTGGGTGATTGAATCTAAGGAATACTTGAGAAAAGAAATTGATTCTAGATGAATTAAGGTCAGAAAATGAGAACAAAAATTCGTCTGGAAGTTTTGGGAAGCGGCTAGGGCGGTATGCCCCGGATGCGCCAGAAGGTCTAGGGTGGCACGCCCCCGATGCGCTAGAAGGTCTAGGGTGGCGCGCCCCCGATGCGCCAGAAGGTCTGGGGTAGTGCGCCCACAATGCGCCAGAATGTCTAGGGCGGAGCGCCCCTTATCCGCTAGAAGGTCTGGGCCGGTGCGCCAACAGTGCGCCAGAAACCAGTCTCTAAAGTTTAGGGGTTGGCCCCCCGTGCCAGCAGTGCGCTAGGGTCACCTGCCCCCACCTTCTTTCCATCGTTTGCTCCGTGTTAATTCTTTTAAAGTGTACCTTTACTTCATATCGATTCTAACTACTGAAACTACATCTAAACATCAAGAGATCATTCATAACATGAATCACAAACCTTTAATCAATAATTCAAATTCAAGGTAGAGTCAAGAGTAAAGTCTTGATAGTTCTTTCGAGACTTTTTGAGAAGTCTTTTACAATCTTTTAAATTTCTTTTAAGACTTGCGTACTTGTGTTTAAGGAAGACTAGAGTTGAATTTCATTTTTTTAAAATGAATATATGGGGACTAAGCATTCCAAAGAGTAAATGTTTTTACATTTAACAAGAAAGGAAACACCGATTTCCAAAAGAGTTCATGAGGAGTTTTGAGTATTATCTCTTTTAAGAGAAACCTTTTGAGTATAATCTTGTCACGACCCATGGGTACACCCTAGATGTAACATGGCGTACTTGACCCCGAAGAGGTCTCATACAACCCCTTAGCATATCATAACATAAGATCATCGAAAAGTGCATAAATTTTAAAACATTTTCCACACAATCAAAGTCTTTATAAAACTAAAGCGGAAGTCTTACTACACTTGTCTCAAACCATCTATAACAACTTTGAATAACTCTTGGGGCACATCCCATACTATAGTCTCAAAATATAAAAGAAAGACATAAAGGAAATGGTGGTTTTATCCACGATGCTATGGGGACTCACCAATCTTCAACTCCTTGCTCTTCTAGAAACCTATCCTCAAGAATGGACCTCAAATCACCGAACCCTACATTTGATGAGAATGTAGGCAAGAGTATGTGTTAGTACAAAAGTACAAAATATGATAGCTAGCATAACATCATCAGAGTATAACATAAGGGTTAGTCAACATAAGACATAATCCATAAGCATTAGAGATACTTCATGAAACAAAAATTATAAGCATAAGAGACAATATCATAATTGTAAGCAAAGTCTCCAACATAAGCATCATATAAGCATTATTCCACCCTTAGTCCTTCATATCATAAGAGAACTACTTCTCAAGTAACCTCAAAGAATACTTGTGCAATGAATGGATAAGACCCCATACCCCATAATCCTATTCATGCTAAGTACCCCCCCCCCCCATTTGACCATCATAATCATATTAACCATCTTATGGTCTCATCCTTAGCTTAATTCTCATAACCAAGGGAATCTCTCACCTTTAGTCAATCATAACATAACAAGAAAGGAAACTATAGCACAATCCTATCTAAACATACATCATATAAGAGAACACTTTCTTAGGTAACCTTTGGTCATACTTGTGCAATGCATAAATAAGATCCCATAATCCTATCCATGCTAAGTACCACTTTTAGTCCCTCATACTGATACTTCTTGATTTGGAGACTAGTCCCTCTTTTTAAGACATTGGAACCCTAGGAGATACTTCTTTAAGCACATCTTAGTCCCACTTCTTTACTTTTGAACACTATGAAATACCTACTCAAGCATATCTAAGTTCATTATGTATGAACACTTGCAGATGCTTCTTTAAGCATATCTTAGTTCATTATTAACTTGGAACACTTTGAGATACTTCTTCAAATATGTCTTAATTCTATAATAATCTTATACTAGTTGTGAAAATTGCCTTAACCGACATAGGACCACATGAGCTATAACATGATCCTCTCCGATGTTACCCACACCAAGAAGGGTTGGTCTACTTGCCTAGGGTAGAACTGGTTTGTTAGCTTAGTTGTACCCGCTAGCTAACTTTCCTACGAGGCATGTAGTTATACGATACGGATACTTCTACTAGGAAACACGCACTCCACTTGTGTGGGACTCCATATCTTGAGATATACTTTGGGAAACTCGGACTCTACTTGTGAGAGTTCCCATCTTGGAAGCCGGACTCAACTAGATAAAAGCTTTCATGTCATTACAATATCCACTCGGTGCTAGGCATACATTCCACAAGATAACTTATTAAGTCTTACTTAATTCATGACTCATGGAGGGATGTCCTTGACAACCAATCCATGTATCAAGTGCTTTTATCACTTTATGCATTTAAACATTCTTAATTCAACATATTAGCTTTACTCTCAAAGCCCTAACAATCAACACTCATGACTACAAGCCTTACTCTCAAAGCTTTACTTCTTACCATCATCATTCATACCTAGATTTCAAGGCATTCTAATCACATTCTTCATTCCCAAGTGATTCTTAGTCATAACTCATCATAAAGGTTCAACTTCAAGTTTTACTCGTAATGGTCCATAATATATACTATAATCTAATTCAATTCATGTCTATATTCTTTTATTCTTGAACAATTACTATACAAGTCATTAATTCTAGAAGATCATCTATAAATCCTCAATTTCACCTTTCATGGCATAAATCCACATTACTACAATTTCATCAATTAGACTAGGGTTAACCATGGAAAACATATAATATCATGACTCAGTACTAAAACAACCATAAACAAGTACTATCCACTCAATTGGATTCATACTTAACACTACCCACAATATAGGAAGAAACCCTAGCTAGAATTGGGGTTCATCTTCACAATTGAGGGAAACCTAGGGGGCTACATGGATGGAAACATCCATGGATGAATAAGCTATCATACCTTGATTATAAAGCCCTCACAATGCTTGCATCAATTGAGGAATTTTCCCTAACTTGCTTCTCTTCTTCTTCCTCTTCTTTGCTTCCTAGAGAGAGAAATTCTTGGAGGGAATTAGGTCTCTTTAGTGAACTGAAAATAATGATTTAGAATCCCTTAATTAATGGCATAATAGCTTTATATAGGCGGTCTAATTAATAATAAAATGACACCACTTTATAACAAATTAATTCTAGAAAGTTCCCTTAACCCCCAACTTAAATCGACATAACTTCAAGGCTGCCTCACCCACGAGACCCCGACCCACGGAACGATGGTGGACCCACGGACCGTGTTGGTCTTCCATGGGTGGAGGTACTGGAACATGGTTTGCAGGCCTTGACCTACGACCCTCCCCCATGGGGCGTGAGTCCCCATCGTGGGTCACTGATTTTTGGCAGGTTCTAGGGGCTCTTTTAGGGTCCTCCTCAAGGACCCATGGTTGGTCCTTGGGGAGCCGTACCTTGACGTTTAACCCCTAAACCCCTCATTCTAAGTACGGGAAATCAGTTCTACGACTCTAACCCTCAGATTAAACCCTAGAACTCTCACGTAAGGCTCTAGTTTAGCCTACTAGTTTTCCGGGTGGTACAATATCTCCCCCTTGGGAATACTCGTCCTCGAATGACACTCTAGGCACTTTTTAAGGTCACAACTCTAGACTAGCAACCCATCATGCATGCAACACATCTAAATGCACACAACTAAGAAGGAAACTTCAACTCCAAGATAAACCTACTTAATGCAACATAAGGGAGTAGGAACTACATCTAACAACCCAAAATGCATGAGATTCTTTATCTACTCATGTTCAAGGAGGTCAATGCAACATAAGGGAGTAGGAACTGCATCTAACAACCCAAAATGCATAAGATTCTTTATCTACTCATGTTCAAGGAGGAACTACCATCCTCTAACTAAAACATGTTCAACATACACTCATGGAGCCTATATGCAATTTACTCTAAAAAAGCATTCATTCAAAGAGGATTCTTTCAACTCCAAACTAAGGTATGCTCATTAATTCATCTCATGAAGTCTATAGGCAACTTATACTCAATGCACTACAACATGAGGAAATAATCATGCAAACTATTTTTCTTTTAAATCACAAACTTTCATGAACATGCATCATATAAGGAAATCATGGCAACACATAAACACACATGACTTCACATAACAAGGTAAATCATGAGTAACTCATCCTCTTAATGCTAAAGGAGGAATACAAGGAAAAGGATGAGGATAGTGGGACTTCTCATTGGCCCTTAGCCTCCCAAGTAGCCCCCTCACGTAAAACCCTCACTCAAAACCCATTCCTTAACACTTGCATGGAAGCAACTTCCTTACGCTTCTATTTCTTAACTTGCCGGTCTAAGACCCCTACCATCATTTCTAAATTAGAGGAATTCTCCTTAACTCCCTAATCTTCTTAAGGAATTTATGAACGTCGGATCTCAAACACCCTTTTATATCCTAGAGACATGGAAAACCAGATACATCGGTGTCACTCAATAAGAAACTCCAGTTCACAAGTAACCTTACTAACTCCACTCAAGATCTCACATGATCCTACAAAACCGGGACGAAACTTCCCAAAACACACTACACTTCTTATTGTGAAAATTTCAAGCCACTCTAAATCATGAACATCAAAAACACTCAACTACCTTGCTTATCTAAGCACATCATCTCCCTCTTGGGAGTTAACCTATACGGACTCTTCTAAGCTTCATTTTTTTAAATTCTAAGGTCAGAGCAAGTTATCAGTAAGCTTTCAACTCCATCACATAAGATGATTCTAAACCATGGTGAATTACACTTCTACCCTTAGAGGAGTATATTCACTCTACACATCTAGGCATTACTTACACACCCTATTCCCCAAATCTGTCCACATACCTTAGAACTAATCATGACTAAGTCGGATTCTACCATCAAATACACATAACCATAATGCAACCAATTTATACCAAAGGATATCATCTAAATCTAGCATATCAATTCCTATCTAGTCACATAAAAATAATTGGCATCACAACCAATATTTTCTCCCTCGATCCTTGTAGCATAAGCCTTTCAAGTGGTCATATCCTAAAGACCATCAGATAAAGAGTTGGAGAGAGATATTATAGAGTTAAACTCTATGGCACAACTTAGAGAATGAAGAAGTGAAGTTTTTTAAACATCCAATAGCCTCTTATTCATAAATGTGGCGCGCTTCCCAGTTATGAACAAGACTCTACTAGACATGGTTTGAGACATCCTAGAACCATTCTAAACCTTGTGCTCTGATTACCAAGTTTGTCACGACCCGAGGGTACACCCTAGATGTAACATGGCGTACTTGACCCCGAAAGGGTTTCATACAAGCCCTTAGCATATCATAACATAAGATCATAGAAAAGTGCATAAATTTTAAAACATTTTCCATACAATCAAAGTCTTTATAAAATCAAAGAGGAAGTCTCACTACATTAGTCTCAAACCATCTATAACAACTTTGAATAACTCTTGGGAAACAGCCCATACAATAGTCTCAAAACATAAAAGAAAGACATAAAGGAAATGGTGTCTTTATCCTCGATCCCATGAGGACTCGCCAATCTTCAACTCCTTGCTCTTCTAGAAACCTATCCTCAATAATGGAACTCAAATCACCGAACCCTACATTTGATGAGAATGTAGGCAAGAGTATGTGTTAGAAAAAAGTACTAATTATGATAGCATCATAAGAGCATAACATAAAGGTTAGTCAATATGAGACATAATCCATAATCATAAGCGATACTTCATGAAACATAAACTATAATTATAATAGACAATATCATAATAATAAGCAAAGTCTCCAACAGAAGCATCACGTAAGCATTATTCCACCCTTAGTACTTCATATCATAAGAGAACTACTTCTCAAGTAACCTCAAAGAATACTTGTGCAATGCATGGATAAGACCCCATACCCCATAATCCTATTCATGCTATGTACCTCCCCCCCCCCCCTTTGGCCATCATAATCATATTAACCATCTTTATGGTCTCATCCTTAGCTTATTTAACATAACTAAGGGAATCTCTCACCTTTAGTCAATCATAACATAACAAGGAAGGCAACTATAGCACAATCCTATAAAAACATATATCATATAAGAGAACATTTTCTTAGGTAACCTTAGGTCGTACTTGTACAATGCATGAATAAGACCCCATAATCCTATCCATGCTAAGTACCGCTTTTAGGTCCTCATACTCATACTTCTTGATTTGGAGAATAGTCCCCATTTTTAAGACATTGGAACCTTAGGGGATGCTTCTTTAAGCGCATCTTAGTCCCTCTTCTTTACTTTTGAACTCTATGAAATACTTACTCAAGCATATCTAAGTTCATTATGTTTGAACACTTGGAGATGCTTCTTTAATCATGTCTTAGTTCATTATTAACTTGGAACACTTTGAGATAATTCTTCAAATATGTCTTAGTTCCATAATAAACTTGTAGTAGTTGGGAAAATTGCCTTAACTGACATGGGACCACATGAGCTATCACATGATACCCTTCGATGTTACCCACACCGAGAAGGGTTTGTCAACCTACATTGGGTAGAACCAGTTTGTTAGATTAGTTGGACCCACTAGCTAACTTTCCTAGGAGGCACGTAGTTATGGGGATACAGAGATTTCTACAAGGATACCCGGACTCCACTTGTGAGAAACTCCATCTCATAAGATATACTTTGGGAAACTCGGACTCTACTTGTGAGAGTTCCCATCTTGGAAGTCGGACACAACTAGGTAAAAGCTTTCATCTCATTACAATATCCACTCAATGCTAGGCATACATCTCACAAGACAACTTATTAAGTCTTACTTAATTCATTACTCATGGAGGGATGTCCTTGACAACCAATCCATGTTTCAAGTTCTTCTATAACTTTATGCATTTAAAAATTCTTAATTAAACTATTAGCTTTACTCTCAAAGACCTAACAATCAACACTCATGACGACAAGACTTACTCTCAAAGCTTTACTTCTTACCATCATCATTCATACCTAGATTTCAAGGCATTCTATTCAAATTCTTCATTACCAAGTGATTCTTAGTCATAAATCATCTTAACGGTTCAATTTCAAGCTATACTAGTCATGGTCCATAATATATACTATAATCTAATTCAATTCATGTCTATATTCTTTTATTCGTGAACAATTACTATACAAGTCATTAATTCTAGAAGATCATCTATAAATTCTCAATTTCACCTTTCATGGCATAAACTCACATTACTATAATTTCATCAATTAGACTACGGTTAACCATGGAAACATATAATATCATCATAATATCAGGATTCAATACTAAAACAATCAGAAACAAGTACTATCCACTCAATTGGATTCATACTCAACACTACCCATAATATAGGAAGAAACCCTATCTAGAATTGGGGTTCATCTTCACAATTGGGGGAAATCTAGGGGGGTCCATGAATGGAAGAATCCATGGATGAATAAGTTCTCATACATTAATTATAAATCCCTCACAATGCTTGCTACAATGGAGGAATTTTCCCTAACTTGTTTCTCTTCTTCTTCCTCTTCTTTGCTTCCTGGAGACAGAATTTCTTGGAGGGAATTGGGTCTCTTTAGTGAATTGAAAATAAGGATTTAGAATCCCTTTATTAATGTTCTAATATCTTTATATAGGTGGTATAATTACTAATAAAATGACACTACTTTATAACTAATTAATTCCAGAAAGTTCCCTTAACCCCCAATTTAAACCGACTTAACATCAAGGCTGCCTCACCCACGAGACCCCGACTCACAAGCCATGCTGGTCCTCTGTGGGTGGAGTTACTGGAACATGGTGTGAAGGTCTTCACCCACGGGGCGTGGGTGGACGCACGGGGCGTGAGTCCCCATCGTGGGTCATTGCTTTTTTGCACGTTCCAGAGGCTGTTTTAGGGTCCTCCTCAAGGACCCTTGGTTGGTCCTTGGGGAGTCGTACCTTGACATTTAACCCCTAAACTCCTCATTCTAAGTACGGGAAGTCATTTCTATGACTCTAACCCTCATATCAAACCCTAGAACTCTCACGTAAGGCTCTAGTTTAGCCTACTAGTTTTCCGGGTGTTACAAATCTCAAAGTTGAGGATGAGGAAATGTTTTTTTAAAAATATATAAGCTAAGTTATATTTTTTGGAGTAGTATTGAGGACCGATATGGGGGAGATTTCAAACAACTCACATTTCCCATAAACCATGTAGCCAACGTGGGTAGAAGGGTCATACTTTTTAGATGATTCCTTATTTATTTTTAAGCGTAGCTTAGTGGATCCACTTAATTGAGGAGTTCTATACACCGACAAGGTATAGGACAGTTCTGGCAACGTGGGCGAGACGTTGTATCATCACATAGCTCATAGTGATGGCTATCGGTTAGAGAATCTCCCAAACAGAGTTTATTTTGTATTTTTACATACAAACTGAGTTATATTGTATTTTACAGTACATTGTGTTGTTATCTAGTGTTTTAAAAGATTTATTTTATATCGCATTATTGTTATTGCTTTTATATTGAAATTAGTTGATATTGAGTTGAGGTTTAGTTGAGTTGAGATGAGGTAAGTTGTTTCTTCAGTTCAAATTCAAGTTTATGTCATGTTTTAGATTTCCCCTTGCATGCTCATACATTCCATGTACTGACGCCATTTGGCCTGCATCTTTTATGATGCGGATACAGGTAACCAAGATCATCAACCGGGGCGTCGTTGATCCAGTTGCAGTTCAGGAGTTGTTTGGTGTGCCTCCTTGATTCCGGAGGATCCCACATATATGTTTTATCATTTCAGTTTTGTTATTATTATGTCATGGGTCTTTCCCTGACGTCCATCTCAATTAGTAGAGGCTTCATAGATAGATAGATAGTAGTTCATGAGTCTTTTCATTTTTAATTGTTATGTTTCAGACTTGAGTTGCCCTTGAGGCCAATTTGAATGTTTTATTTCTAAAATATTTTGAGTTTACCTCTTTAGACAGTTGAGTAAAGTTTACTTTTAAGGTTCATCTTATGTTGAGCAAGTCTTCCGCTAAGAGTTGAGCCAAGCCAAGGGTTCGCTTAGGGCCAACAATGGTTCTCGAGTGCGGGCCATGTCCAGGGTGTAGGCTCAAGAAGTGACAAACTTGATATCAGAGCACAAAGTTCAAAAGTCCTAGGGTGTCTATGAAGCTGTGTATGAAGAGTCCTAGTTATCAGTATGAAGCGCGCCACATCTATAATTAGAAGGGTGTGACATTTAGGAACTATCTCACTTTTTTCATACTATTTTCGTGCGATGGAGTTTAACTCTATAAAGTTTCTTTCTAATTTGTGCTTGCGCGTATCTTTCAGATCATGCCTCCATGAAGATCTGTCTGAGGTCATATTGCTAGAAAGAATGTTCATCCTCAGGATCAAGCGGGTCCCTAATACACCCGGAGTGCAACCCTAAGGAGACGTCACTAATGCTGAGTTCTGGGATGCTATCCGAATGTTGAGTCAGGTGGTGACCAACCAAGCTGGTCAATAGAGAAGAAATTGACATAATGTGGCTGATACTTCCAGGATCCGTGAGTTCTTAAGGATGAATCCTCTAGGCTTTACTAGTTCAAGTGTCACTGAGGATCCAAAAAAGTTTGTGGAAGAGTTGCAATTTTTTTTTGAGGTTATGCATGTTGTTGATGTTGAGCTAGTGGAACTAGATGCATACCAATTGAAGAGTGTTGCTAAAGTGTGGTACAATCAATGGAAAAATAGTAGAGTTGAGGGTGCACCAATTATGAGTTGGGTTGTGTTCGAAGATACCTTCATGGGGCGTTTCTTCCCCGTGAAATGAGATAGGCAAATGCAAAGGAATTTCTCAATGTTAAGCAGTAATCCATGAGTGTGCATGAGTACAACCTCAAGTTCACTCAATTTTCCCGTTATGCTCCAGAAATGGTTGATGATATGAGGATCAGGATGAGCTTGTTTATGTCTGGGTTGTCTCGTTTGTTAAGCAAAGAGAGTAAGGCTGCGATGTTGATAGGGGACATGGACATAGCAAGGCTGATTATCAATGTGCAACAAGTTGAAAAAGATAAGACGAGAGATAGAGAGATTCTGAAACAAGATGGCTAAGATAATAGGAAATGAGTTCGGGTTGTAGAAGAGTAATGTGAACCAGTCATATTTTCAACAAAAGCAAAATGGACATGCTCCATCATCTGCTAGTGCACCTACACCAAGGAACAAATGTGAGTTTAAGAATCAGAAATCGCAGAATTTTTGAGCTAGACATGCACAGTCTCATGATAGTGTAGCACAAGGATATAATGGGATTCCTGCATGTGCTAAGTGTGGTAGGAACCACTCAGGAATGTGTCATGATGGCTCCACTAGTTGCTTCAAGTGTGGTCAAAATGGTCACTTCATGAGAGAGTTCCTTAAAAAAAGGAAAGGTAATGGCAATAGGGTCAATAGAGCCCAATCTTCTTCAGCGGCTCCGCCAGACAGAGTTGCACCTAGAGGAGCTACTTCAGGAACATGCAGAGGAGCAAACCATCTGCATGCTATCACCAGTCTCCAAGAGTAAGAAAATTCGCCAGATGTTGTCACTGTATGATCAAAGTCTTTACTTTTAATGTATATGCATGACTAGATCCAGGCGCGAGTCTATCTTTTGTGAATCATTATGTTTCTATGAATTTCAATATCTTTCCTGAGAAACTTCTTGGGCCCTTCATAGTTTTAATACATGTTGGTGAGTCTATTCTAGCTAAGAGAGTTTATCGTGATTGTACCATTTCTATCAAACACAAGGACATTATGGCTGACTTAGTCGAGTTAGACATGGTATATTTTAATGTTATTCTAGGTATGGACTGGCTTCATGCCTGTTATGCCTTAGTTGTGTCACACCCCGAGCCTATACCCTGAGCGAGACTACCACTCGAAGACCATTGTTGACACCAAGCGAACCCTTTTCCTGGCTTACTTAACTCAGCGGAAGACTTAGCTTAACAAAATAAACTCATGTAATAGTTTAAATGATAACATCTTAACCAAATTGGCAAATTCTGTCTCAAAACAAAGTATCTGCAAATACATAGATGAGAAACTCATAACTACTATCTGACTGTCTATGAAGCCTCTATAATATTGAGTGGATGTTAGGACAGACCCCGTAACATCCTAATAATGAAAAACTAAAAGCGAATAAAAGAGTCCTCCAGAATACAAAGAGGCTCACCACTGACTCTGGAGTGCTAGACTAGATCAACGGCGCGCTGGATGCTGATCCTGGTTACCTGTGTCTACATCATAATAAGATGCAGGCCAACTGGCATCAGTACATTAAATGTACGAGTATGCGAGTTGGAATGCTAAACAACAACTTAAGCTTGAAAGGAGTAAGAATGAACACTTACCTTGGTACTGTACAACTCATGAATAATTGAACTCAATATAAAGCAATAAAACACATGCAATATATAAATAAAGCTTGTAACACAGTGTAAATAACTTAGTTCATTAAAGATAAAGCAATAAAAAAACTCAACTTTACTTATATATAAAAGTGATATAACTTTTGTGCGAAATTCTTTAACCGGCAACCACCACTATGAGCCCTAGTGATGATACAACATTTTACCTCGTGTTGCCCAAGGACCATCCTATACTTTGCCGTGATATAAGAACTTACTTAACTTAGTGGATCCACTAGCTTAACTTATGTAATCATCTAAAAAGTATGACTCATTAATACCTATGATGGCTACATGGTTCTTATGGAGAGTTGAGTTAATATAAACTCGTGTCCCCAATTTGGTGCTCAATACTACTCCCAAAATATACTTTAGCTCATATGTATTTTAAACAGCTCTTTCTTTAGTTTGAGATAATTTCTCAAAGTTTAGCCAAAGGCTCTCTTGGAATCGATGTTCCCTTTACCGAAATCTAGCCCAAAGGATCTTTAGGAAATCATAGTTCCTTTCTTTCTCAAATGTGAAAGCATTTATAAACTTCTTTGGGAATACTTAGTTCCCTAATAACTTTTGAGAAATAAACTCAACTCTTTACTCTTTACTTTACTTGAAACTTGAGCCTTAATATGAAGTTTAAACGTTTAATAAAGACTCTTGAAAACTTTTAAGAACTTTGCTTTTACTTGCACCTTAACTTCTAGACTTGAGTCTTAACTTCTTTGACTTTGATCTTAACTTTCCTTGAATTGGATATGAATTCAAGGTTCATGATCTCATGTTTATGGATGATTTCATGATGTTTAGATGAACCTTAGAGTGTTGGAATCAACTGGAAAACTTAGGTACATCACTTAGAAACTAGTACGAAAAGATGGGGGAAGAATGGGGTGAACTGGCATCCTTGGCGCTCTGAGAGGCGTGGGGCGCCAGAGCACAAACTTCAAAGCTGAAGTTGTGGCGCTCTGGCTGGTGCGTCACCCCAGAGGCCATACTTCAGACTCTGAAGTGTGAAATTCAGGGTAAAATGTAATAATATTCATTGTAATACCATTTTTCGGTGCGGAATTGGTAGCTGAGGAATTCATAGAAGTGGTAGTGTGGTAGGTGGTAGTGTGGTAGGTGAGTATTTTATTTTAAAGATTTTATTATAATATTTTTTGTTAAGTGTCTTAATCTTGATATCTCTTTAATGTTATTTTTTGGTAGTGTGAAATTCATGGTAAAATGTAGTAATATTTATTGTAATATTCTTCCGATAGTTGTTTTAATCTGAATATTTCTTTAATATTATTTATGATATATTCTAGATATAACATATCTTCGGTTCTTTGGTACATATATAAATTTTCCTCCATTAATTGTTCTAGTAGTTTTATATCTTCCATATATTTTATCCAATATTATAAATATTCGTAGTTCATTTTAATCTGAATTTATTTCTAACTCATACCATTCTATTCTTTCGAAGTCTAAATCATGTAGGTCTATTTCATACCATTCTTGATTTAATATATCTTCTGATTCTTAATCATTAAATATTTTTTCCCATATTATTCTTCTTAATTCGATTAATTCTGTATTTTTAAGTACATATAAGATTAAAGTTTCATAGTTTTTTATCATTTCATCATGCATATGTATGTAGTCATGTTCTTTATTATGCAGGTTTTTTATTTCAAATTATTCCTTCCTATCATATTCATAATTGATAAAATTCATATTAGACCATTATGAACTAGATTATCTTTATCATGTTTTCCTGTCACTACTAGCATCGTACTTTAGCGGATACTTCCTTCTTATCAGTGCCTCAACTTTGTTTACTCCCCTAAACGGCTTCCTCGCCTACCGGTTTCAACATTAGGAAGGCATAGTATAGAAGTTTTCTCTCTGTTTCCAGTGTGCTAATAAACTAGAAATCATGATTCAAATAATTCTAATACATAATAACTAACATAAATTTATTCAATCATATATATGATATTCAGGAATATATGAAATTAGTTCTGCATATTTTTTGAACAATATACCTTTGTCTCTTGCTTAGCCATGCTATCTGAAATATCTGAGTGGATTTCAGATTTCTCCATATTAACTTTTAAGTATTTTTATATCTTAAGGGAGAGAGTGTTTTTAAGAAAATGTTTATTAAGTTAGGCATTGCCTGCCATTATATTTACATATATCCTCCCTTATATAGAAAGGAATTCTCACGTACTACTTACAATAATGTGCTACTTACACCTACCATTCCTACTACTTACACTTACCCATATTATTGTTACACTTGTTCATACTTGCCCATACTCTTTATTACATTTGTCCATCCTACTTTTAATATGCACATGCACACACTACCTACTTTATTGACTATTTTACATTACATTCCATAATAAGACTAGTAGAATTTACAAGTGTCTTCTTTTCCTTATCTTCTTCCGTCCTTATCTTCTTTTTATCTTCTTTTTCTTGTCTTCTTCTTCTTATCTTCTTCCGTCTTTATCTTATTAGATCATTCCAGCTGGACATCTGGAATTATATTATCTTCTCTGTTGCACTTTGAACATATATGGTCCGGGTATTTATGACCAATTAGCTTGCAATATCTGGTTAATAATTCTACTGAAATAAATCATTCTTTTAGTGCTCGTGTCGTAGGTCGTTCTTCTGGCTTTAGTAGTGATAAAATCTATCTTTGGACTTCATCCATATCTGCTTTCCTTAGCTCCCTTGAATTGGAATAAATCATTAGCTGGTCTCTTGCATAGTAACTCCATATAGCGTTTCCGTTTAAATAGTTATTTTCTAGCTCTTGTATAATCGTTGATATACCAATTATTCGTTTGTTGGCATAAAAACTTGGTATCTCTATTTTGCATATCTCTTCTTGTTGTCCGATATCTTCGGGTATAATCATATCTTTAGTTAATCCTATCTTGATAACCTGTATTGGAGGTTTTATTTCCTCGTATAATATCTCCGCTGGTGCTGTATAGAATTTTATATAAAATAAATTTCCTTTCGTAACTCTTTTGTATGTGATGAATGCTTTGTGTAGTTCTGGTATTCCACTAACTTCTTCTCCATCGTATGTGTATACGGTATTTAACAGTCCGTAGTTGTAATATGTTCTTACTAAATTAGCGTTAGCTTTCAGTTGTTCAATTAACTTGTTATATCCTTGTAACTTTTGTGTCAAATAATCCTGGTTTGGTTCTTTTGTAGTTGATCTGGGGTTGCGGTTTAAATAGGTTTGAATTTTGGGGATATTTTCAATATAGGTTCGTGTGATGTAGTTATATGTCTTTTTCTCATTTTGGTTTTGCAAACTATCTGCGTATGTAGATGTTTGTGGTTCTATGGACACATGTCTAGGTGTCCTTTGGGTAAATGGTTTTGCGAATAGCTGGTTTAAGTTAGCATTTTTATGTTGTTTATCGCTAACTTGTTTGCTTGTACCTGCAGCTGTATTTAAACAAACATTATGGGTTTTAAGGAGTTTCCCATCGTCTCCTTTTAGCTCTGGGTTTTTTCCGTCTTCCGATCGACGTAGCTCCGCATTTTTATAGTCATGCTGCTGACTAGCTTTAGACTTTAGATTATTTTCATCAATCTTTAGCTTTTGTATCTCGTTGTCCATACTATCCACTTTTGTGCAAAGTGTAGTAATGGCTTTGAGTATCTTTTCAATTGTATCTTCTTCCTCAGTCTCAGTTTGAGTAGCTTTGTCGTGATAGGTAATCTGCAATAACATTCTTATCAGTTTTTATTACTTCAATTGTAAATGTAAAATTTAATATATTTAATACCAATCTCCTTATTTCTTTTGTTGTTACCGAATCTTGTATTTTTCTTGTTAGCCACCATTTTACTTGTGTATTATCTATTCTTATAATAAATTTGTTGTATACAATATATGATTCAAATGATAATAAACACTTATATACCGAATATAATTATTTCTTATTTATTTCCCATCTTACTTCTGCATTAGTAAATGTTCCTGAATAATATCTACAATGATGTTCTATTTTTCCTTCTCCATACCTATATTTTAATACTCCTCCATAACTCTTTTCACTATCGTCGGATTCTACTATATAAGTAAATTTTTTATTTTCATCCGGAAAATATAGGTTAGGTAGGTTCTTACATAATAATTTTATTTTTTGTATTTGTGTTTGGTCTTTCTTATCAAACTGGTATTCTACATCTTTCTTTAATTTTTGTTGTAATTGTTTTAAATTCTCTGCTAATTTTGGTATATATTCTCTTACTTGATTTACTAGTCCTAGAAATGATTGTAATTTCTTTTTCATATCTAGCTGTTCATTTGAGTTAATTATTTTTTGTACTATATGTGTTTGTATTTTTATTCCATTTTTATCAATTTGTATTCCTAAGAATTCTATTTGATTTTTCATTATATCTGCTTTCTTTTTACTTAGACTTATACCTGAATATTCTATGATATGTATAAATTTTTCTAATAATCTTATATGTTCATCTTGTGTTTTGGAATATAATAATATATCTTCTATGTACACTACACAATTTTCTATTTGTTTAAAGTAATTGTCCATAAAGTGTTGATATCTACCTGGTGCATTTTTATATCCAAATGGTAATACATTTCATTCATAAAATCCTTGTGGTACAGTGAATGTTGTTAGTTTTTTAGATTCTTCTTCTAGTTTTAAGTGATAAAATCCTGATTTACAATCAAATTTGCTAAAATAATTATATCATTGTATTTGTCTTATCTTTAATATTTTATTTGGTATCGGATAATTATATGTTTTAGTTTTTGCATTTAAATTTTTATAATCAATAACCATTCTGCTTTTTCCTCTTTTTTGTTCACTATGTTTATTTATGATAAATGTCGGGCTTATATGCTTACTACTGCTTTCTTGTATATATCCTTTTTCTAGTAATTCATCTATATGTATCTTAAATTCGGTTAAATCATTTAAATTATACTTTAATGGTTTTTGGGTTATTATACTATTATTATCAATTAGCTCAATTTTTATTTTTATTTTATGTTTCTCCCATCCTTGTAAAGGGTCCTCACTATATAATAATTCTAACTTATCTTGAATTATTTTGACTTTATCTATAGAGAATATAATTAATTTAATTAATTCTATTTTAGGGTCTTCTTCTTTTATATTTTCTAATTTTTGTGTAATTTTTTCACTTCCTTTTATCCATTCTGTTGTTTTTCGTTTTTTATTATTTAGTCTTTTTGCTCCTATTTTTTGTTTACACGGTGTCGTGAACCACCAGTGTGTTTTTGTTATTATATGTGGGTATAATTTTTCTAAAAATGGCATTCCTAATAGCATATCTTTTGTAGTTAATTCAAAGTTATATATTTCTTCTATAGTTAATATCTTATCCCATATTTGTATTTTTATATTTTTTGCCTTATATGTGATCATGCTTCCTTCATTATTAAATCTTGTTACTACTATCGGTGTTTTTAATTTTTCCCATTTATCTTCTAGTAAACAATTGTATTTACATATATTAACTTCTGCTCTCGTATCTATCATTGGTGTATAATATCGGTTGTAATATCCTTCTATTATTACCTTTGCAAGTATATATATTTTCATATTTTTATTATACTAAAGCCCTTTTTATTATTACTCTTTTATTTTCATAATTTATTGTTAACTGTTTGTCTTCTAAATTATATGGCTTTACTTGTTCTAGCCATTTTATTCCTAAAATGATATTTTCATTTCCTTGATATATTTTGAATTTTATCACTTTTGGTACTCCTCCGATGATTATTTCCTTTTCTGTAGTTTCTTCGGTATACATTAATGTTTTTGGTAGTTCGGAGCATGATTGTTCAATAGTTATTATTTCATCTTCCGTCACTAATTCTCTTGTAATATAGTTTTCTTCTCGTCCTGTATCTATTAATATTAAATATTTTCGTTGTTCCATTATTCCCGTTATGTAGTAATGATGTGGTTTTATATCTTCCTCCATTGATTTTTGTAGAGTTTTATCTATTCTTCTTGAGGTACTCATTTTTTATGAGATTTGTGGTATTTCACAGTTCATGTTTATTCTTTTTGATGTTGATGTACTTAATCTTTCTTTTACTATTTCTAAATCTTTTTCTATGTCAATTTCATTATAACTATAGTCATTCTTGTCTACGACTGTGACTATTCTTTCAAAAGTATCTTCTATTTTTATTTTTTTTATTTTTTTTTGCTGTTATTTTATGTTTTGTCGTTAAAACATATAAGTTTTTACACCTAAGTGTAAATATTTTACTTCCCGGGGCTAGTTCTATTCTTGACATTCTCCAATATAATACTAACGATTTATCTATATTTCTGTCATTTATTGCTACTGAGTAATTAGCACTTATTATAAATTTAAATTTTTGGTATATGAGGTTACCTCTTACTGCACTTATTATACTTTTTTCTATGGGTTGTATAATTCTATCATCCGCTAAGTATATTTCTATGGATATACCTATTCCTTCTCTAAAACATACTTTTATTAATATTTCTGTTCCTCCTAAACGTATATATTTAATTGGATTTTTAGCCTTAATATGTTGTATTTCTTTATTTATTATTCGTTTATTTATTATTGGTATTTTGGCCTTTCCTTTAGTGTATTTGCAATCTATGATATGTTCTATTTGACTTACTACATAATATTCTTCTTTTTGTCGTTTAAACCAGTTTCTTATTATTGGTATTTCGAATATTTTTGCTACACTTAGGTCTAATTCTTTTCCTTTTATTTGTTCAAATATACTATTATCAAATATTATTTTCTGTTCTAAAGATTCTTCGTCTTAATGTTCTTCTTTATTTATTATTTGTATGTCTGCTTCAATCATTTGTTATATTATAGAATTCTTTATCTGATTCTATTTCTATGTTATTATCTATTTCATTTTCTGATATTTCATGTATGTTATCTTCACTTTCTAATTCATAATCTATGTACTCTATTTGTGTATATTTTTCATCGTCTATTATTATTTCTAATATTTGTTTTTTCTTTGGATTTTTAGGTAATTTACAATCTCTAGCTATATGTCCTAATTTTCCACAATTATAACAAGTACATTCCGTTAGTTTTCTTTTTGGTCTATATGGTCTTTTGGTTTTGTAGTTTTTTACATAGTACCTTCTTCTTGGTTTTTTATATTTATATTTTGATCTATATTTTTTATTATATTTCTTTCTATTTTTATAATACTTATCCGTACAACCAAATTGGGGTGCTGTTTTATTTTTGCAACATGCTAAGTTTTTTACTAATATTTTTTCCATTTTTATTTCTTCTTTATGATTTTCACATAGTTCCATAAACCATCGTTGCAAGAATTTCATTCTAGCTCCTAAGGTGTCCGTTAATTCTGCTTCATTCCAACTTTTTATTACTTTTGAATTAAAAGGTTCTAGTAATTTTGTAAAATATAATTTTCTTATTTCTTTACTTTCTTTTGTGCTATATGTTCCTTTATAATAATATTCTCTAAATGCACATGTATATTCATCTACGTAACACATATTACATATTGCTAATTTTGTCATTAGATTCCAATTTATGATTTTTTCTTTATTTTATTCTTCTACCTCTTTTTTCATACTACTAAATTCATTTCTTATAGCTATTTTGTATTTATATAATATTTCCATGGTTGTAGTGGCTATTCCACCATCAAATTTCTTATTATTTCTTAAAGTTGTTAAACTTTCACTTGTTAAATTTTGTAGCCATAATTTTACTGTTCCTATAAGTGTTCTTTCTATGTATCCTGGTGCCTCTGTTATTACTATCTTGTTATCTATTAATTGTTTTGATATGTATCCTATCCATAATTGGATTGTTTTATTTATATCTGTTACACAGTCTAAATCTAAAAAATCATGTTGTCCAGTTATTGGTTTGGGCGTCCATTTTCTACTTAATCTTTTATCCCATGTAGTTTTTTCTTTATCATATTGTTCATAATTTTCATTATAATATTTTGGATTAAAATTTTTTGGGTTTTTTACTCCTAATGTGCTAGGTTTTTCGTCCATGTCTACGTCTTCTGTATTTACTTCTAAATTGTTTGTATTATCTATGTTTGCTAAAAGTTCTGTATATGTTTCGCTTGTTTCCGAATGTTGTTCTAGATCATCATCGTTTATTTCATCAACTCTTATTTCAGGTAGATTATCTTGGTTATTTTCTTCTTTTTCTCCTAATTCATCTTGTAATTGCAATTTTTCTTTAAATTTAATTATCTCATTTGCTAATTTTGTTTTTTGTTCTTTTTCTTTTTGTTTAATTTCATACATTTCTTTTAATATTGCTAGCTCTTTTTCTAGCTCTATTATTTTAGTATTTTTTACTTCTTCTAATTGTTGTACTTCCTTTTTTGCTTGTTGTTTTATTTTTTCAATTTCCGTTCTTCTATCTATTTCTTCATTTTCTTTTGTTATTCTTACCATAGCAGTTAAACTATCATCTAGTTTTACCGTTTCTTTTTCTAACATTAAACTTATATTGTCACCTATTTTCTTATATCTTCTTCCTAGATTAGAAAATATTATCTTTATTTTTAATCCGTCATAATTTTCATATGTTTTTTCATCTATTGCGTATTCTTCTTTATTCATTTATAAATTATGTTGTCGTTTATATTCTAAGTTATTTATTTGTATTTCTAGATATAAAATAGTCTTTCTTTGTGCTATTATAGATTTGTGACAAATTGCTGCGAATTTATTATTGTTAAGTCTATTTTGCCTATGCTCTAATTCTTGTCGTTTTTCTATAATTATTTCATTAAGTTTTTGTCTATATTCATTATTCTTGTTATTCATTGTATTTTAAAATATTGAATATATTTATATTCTATTTTAGTTATATTATCTATTAATTGATCTAATTTTTCGTTATCAGTCTTTGTGATATTAAGTTGTTTATATTCCGAATATAATTTATTTAATTTTCTTCTTATTTTTCTTAATTTTCTACTCGTATGTTTTTTACCGTGTTTCTTATTATCCATAGCTCTGATACCATATTTTATCACTACTAAAGCCAGAAGAACGACCTACGACACAAACACTAAAAGAAGGATTTATTTCAGTAGAATTATTAATCAGATATTCCAAGCTAATTGGTCATAAATACCCGGACCATATATGTTCAAAGTGCAACGGAGAAAATAATATAATTCCAGATGTCCAGCTGGAATGATCTAATAAGATAAAGACGGAAGAAGATAAGAAGAAGAAGAAGATAAGGACGGAAGGAGATAAGGAAAAGAAGACACTTGTAAATTCTACTAGTCTTATTATTGAATGTAATGTAAAATAGTCAATAAAGTAGGTAGTGTGTGCATGTGCATATTAAAAGTAGGATGGACAAATGTAATAAAGAGTATGGGCAAGTATGGACAAGTATAACAATAATATGGGTAAGTGTAAGTAGTAGGAATGATATGTGTAAGTAGCACATTATTGTAAGTAGTACGTGAGAATTCCTTTCTATATAAGGGAGGATATATGTAAATATAATGGCAGGCAATGCCTAACTTAATAAACATTTTCTTAAAAACACTCTCACCCTTAAGATATAAAAATACTTAAAAGTTAATATGAAGAAATCCGAAAAATGGTATCAGAGCTATGGATAATAAGAAACACGGTAAGAAACATACAAGTAGAAAATTAAGAAAAATAAGAAGAAAATTAAATAAATTATATCTGGAATATAAACAAATTAATATCACAAAGACTGATAACGAAAAATTAGATCAATTAATAGATAATATATCTAAAATAAAATATAAATATATTCAATAACAAAAATAACGAAAAATAGAACATCATTGTAGATATTAGTCAGGAACATTTACTAATGCAGAAGTAAGATGGGAAATAAATAAGAAATAATTATATTCGGTATATAAGTGTTTATTATCATTTGAATCATATATTGTATACAACAAATTTATTATAAGAATAGATAATACACAAGTAAAATGGTGGCTAACAAGAAAAATACAAGATTCGGTAACAACAAAAGAAAAAAGGAGATTGGTATTAAATATATTAAATTTTACATTTACAATTGAAGTAATAAAAACTGATAAGAATGTTATTGCAGATTACCTATCACGACAAAGCTACTCAAACTGAGACTGAGGAAGAAGATACAATTGAAAAGATACTCAAAGCCATTACTACACTTTGCACAAAAGTGGATAGTATGGACAACGAGATACAAAAGCTAAAGATTGATGAAAATAATCTAAAGTCTAAAGCTAGTCAGCAGCATGACTATAAAAATGCGGAGCTACGTCGATCGGAAGACGGAATAAACCCAGAGCTAAAAGGAGACGATGGGAAACTCCTTAAAACCCATAATGTTTGTTTAAATACAGCTGCAGGTACAAGCAAACAAGTTAGCGATAAACAACATAAAAATGCTAACTTAAACCAGCTATTCGCAAAACCATTTACCCAAAGGACACCTAGACATGTGTCCATAGAACCACAAACATCTACATACGCAGATAGTTTGCAAAACCAAAATGAGAACAAGACATATAACTACATCACACGAACCTATATTGAAAATATCCACAAAATTCAAACATATTTAAACCGCAACCCCAGATCAACTACAAAAGAACCAAACCAGGATTATTTGACACAAAAGTTACAAGGATATAACAAGTTAATTGCACAATCGAAAGCTAACGCTAATTTAGTAAGAACATATTACAACTACGGACTGTTAAATATCGTATACATATACGACGGAGAAGAAGTTAGTGGAATACCAGAACTACACAAAACATTCATCACATACAAAAGAGTTACGAAAGGAAATTTATTTTATATAAAATTCTATACAGCACCAGCGGAGATATTATACGAGGAAATAAAACCTCAAATACAGGTTATCAAGATAGGATTAACTAAAGATATGATTATACCCGAAGATATCGGACAACAAGAAGAGATATGCAAAATAGAGATACCAAGTTTTTATGCCAACAAACGAATAATTAGTATATCAACGATTATACAAGAGCTAGCAAATAACTATTTAAATGGAAACGCTATATGGAGTTACTATGCAAGAGACCAGCTAATGATTTATTCCAATTCAAGGGAGCTAAGGAAAGCAGATATGGATGAAGTCCAAATATGGATTTTATCACTACTAAAGCCAGAAGAACGACCTACTACACAAGCACTAAAAGAAGGATTTATTTCAGTAGAATTATTAACCAGATATTGCAAGCTAATTGGTCATAAATACCCGGACCATATATGTTCAAAGTGCAACGGAGAAGATAATATAATTCCAGATGTCCAGCTGGAATGATCTAATAAGATAAAGATGGAAGAAGATAAGAAGAAGAAGAAGACAAGAAAAAGAAGATAAAAAGAAGATAAGGACGGAAGGAGATAAGGAAAAGAAGACACTTGTAAATTCTACTAGTCTTATTATTGAATGTAATGTAAAATAGTCAATAAAGTAGGTAGTGTGTGCATGTGCATATTAAAAGTAGGATGGATAAATGTAATAAAGAGTATGGGCAAGTATGAACAAGTGTAACAATAATATGGGTAAGTGTAAGTAGTAGGAATGGTAGGTGTAAGTAGCACATTATTGTAAGTAGTACGTGAGAATTCCTTTCTATATAAGGGAGGATATATGTAAATATAATGGCAGGCAATGCCTAACTTAATAAACATTTTCTTAAAAACACTCTCTCCCTTAAGATATAAAAATACTTAAAAGTTAATATGGAGAAATCTGAAATCCACTCAGATATTTCAGATAGCATGGCTAAGCAAGAGTCAAAGGTATATTGTTCAAAAAATATGCAGAACGAATTTCATATATTCCTGAATATCATATATATATGATTGAATAAATTTATGTTAGTTATTATGTATTAGAATTATTTGAATCATGATTTCTAGTTTATTAGCACACTGGAAACAGAGAGAAAACTTCTATACTATGCCTTCCTAATGTTGAAACCGGTAGGCGAGGAAGCCGTTTAGGGGAGTAAACAAAGTTGAGGCACTGATAAGAAGGAAGTATCCGCTAAAGTACGATGCTAGTAGTGACAGGAAAACATGATAAAGATAATCTAGTTCATAATGGTCTAATATGAATTTAATCAATTATGAATATGATAGGAATGAATAATTTGAAATAAAAAACTTGCATAATAAAGAACATGACTACATACATGCATGATGAAATGATAAAAAACTACGAAACTTTAATCTTATATGTACTTAAAAATATAGAAATAATCGAATTAAGAAGAATAATATGGGAAATTTTTTTTAATGATTACGAATCAGAAGATATATTAAAGCAAGAATGGTATGAAATAGACCTACATGATTTAGACTTCGAAAGAATAGAATGGTATGATTTAGAAATAAATTCAGATTAAAATAAACTACGAATATTTACAATATTGGATAAAATCTATGGAAGATATAAAACTATTAGAACAATTAATGGAGAAAAATTTATATATATACCAAAGAACCGAAGATATGTTATATCTAGAATATATCATAAATAATATTAAAGAAATATTCAAATTAAAACAACTATCGGAAGAATATTACAATAAATATTATTACATTTTACCATGAATTTCACACTACCACTTCTATGAATTCCTCAGCTACCAATTCCGCACCGAAAAATGGTATCACCCGGAAATACAAATCAAAACAACACTGGGCATTCAACAATCAACCAATAGGAATTCAACAATGTTCTTCAAGAACTTCACTTCTTAACATGTAAACAACTCCAAATCGTTGAATTGAAACAAATTGGTGTGTGGGTGAACTAACCCATCACTAAAATATCTCACACACCTTAATAGGGATCACCCCCGACAAATTACACTCGCAAACTTGGATGATCTTGACGAATTCTTGCCTCTTTCTCCCGTTCTTTCTTCCTTTCTCTCTTCTACAAGCCCTAAGCGTTCTTTAGTTTTCCAAATCTGATTTAGGTTCTGTTTTTACCCCAATAAACCCCTAAAAACGAATTAGGAAATTAAGTAGAGAAAAGACTACTTTGCCCTTCCCTAAATCCGGATTGGGACTTTCCTCAATCCAACAACCCAACTTCCGAAAGGCATATCTCACTCATACGATGTCGAAATCATGCAATATCAGCGGCGTTAGAAATATCTCTCCAAGGGATTTCCAACCATATCAATAGTTGCTCCTAAATTCTCCTGAGCTAGGAGTTATGGCCGTTTGAAAATGGCAAAAACTCACTTTTTTAACTTAGACAAAATTTCCAGATTTCCTTATTCTTTCCAAAAATCAATATTTTCATATTTTAAACTCTTTATAGTCGTCTCTAGGTGCGAGATGTTACAATATCGCCCCTTGGGAACATTCGTCCTCGAATGAGGTTTATTTCACTAAGCTAAGGGTAGCAACATCAAGTTCAACACTCAATAAGTAAAAGCAAGTAACAACATGCATACTCATAATTTAGCTAGTACTAAGAAGAGTATTAGTACCTTGATCTGATGTTTCTCCGGATTCAAAGAGATGTGGATTTCTCTTCTTCATATCCTTTTCAGCTTTCTAAGTAGCTTCTTCAACAAATTGGTTCCTCCAAAGGACTTTGACTGATGCGACCTCCTTTGTTCTCAACTTGCGAACTTGGCGATCTAAAATCTAGACCAGAATCTCTTCATAAGATAAATTATCCTTAATCTCAACATTTTCAGTTTGCACTATCAGTGAAGGATCTCCCATGCACTTCTTCAACATAGAGATGTGAAATACCGGATGAACCGCTGCTAATTCGTATGGTAGCTCCAACTCATAAGCTACACTGCCAATTCTCTTGGCTATGCGATAAGGTCCAATATACCAGGGACTAAGCTTCCCCTTCTTACCAAACCACATAACACCCTTCATGGGTGAAACTTTCAAATATACCCAATCATCTACTTCAAACTCTAACGCTCTTCTCCTAACATCAGTGTAGGATATCTGACGACTTTGTGCTGTTTTCAATCTCTCTTGAATTACTTTCACCTTCTTCATAGCTTGATGAACTAAATCTGGTCCTATCAACTCTGCCTCACCAACTTCAAACCATCCAATAGGAGATCTGCATCTTCTCCCATAAAGAGTTTCATATGGAGGCATTTGGATGTTGGAGTGGTAACTATTGTTGTAAGCAAACTCAATGCGAGGAAGGTGAACATCCCAATTTCCTTTGAAATCAATCACACAAGCCCTCAACATATCCTCTAAGGTATGAATAGTGCACTCTACTTGCCCATCTGTCTGAGGATGAAAGGCAGTACTTAAATTCACCTTCGAACCCAAACCTTTCTGGAAAGATTTCCAGAATTGTGCAGTAAATTGTGCACCTCTATATGAAATAATGGAGACTAGAACCCCATAGAGTCTTACCACTTCTTGAATATATAGCTTAGCATAATATTCTACCGAATGGGTAGTCTTTACCGTCAAAAAGTGGGCAGATTTTGTCATTCTGTCGATAATCACCCATATAGAATCATGCTGTCTGCGAGACCTTGGAAAACCTGTGATGAAATCCATATTAATCATCTCCTACTTCCATTCTGGAAGTTCTATATTCTGCGCCAAACCACCGGGCCTTTCGTGCTCAACTTTCACTTGTTGGCAATTTGGACACTTAGCGACAAATTCAGCAATGCCCTTCTTCATTCCATTCAACCAATAAACCTCTCTCAAGTCATGATACATCTTGGTGGACCCAGATGGATGGAATATCTGGAGCTATGAGCTTCCTCCATGAGTCTCTCTTGGAGTTCATCCACCATTGGTACACACAATCTACCTTGGTATTTCAACACACCATCTCCCCCTTGTTCAAAAGCTAGTACTCTTTGCTTCTGAACATTTTCCTTCAAGTCGAGCAAAATGAGGTCTTGGTCTTGCTTTTCCTTCACTTCTGACACTAGTGATGATTCAGCCCCGTTCGTCATCACTATTCCTCCTTCTGTGGAATCCATAAGTCTGACTCCCAGGCGTGCAAGTCTGTGCATATCTTTGGCTAACTCCTTCTTTTCTTCCTCAACATGGGTGTTACTACCCATAGATAACATGTTTAAAGCATCAACAACCACATTAGTCTTACCTGGGTGGTAAAGAATACTCATGTCATAATCCTTGAGTAATTCTAACCACCTCCTCTATCTGAGATTGAGCTCTTGTGATCAATGAATATATCAATATGAACACCATACAAGTAGTGTCGTAAAATCTTCAAGGAGAAAACTACAACACCCAACTCTAAGTCATGGGTTGGATAATTCTTCTCATGAACCTTCAACTGTCTGAAGGCATAAGCTATCACCTTGCCATTCTGCATCAAGACACAACCCAAACCAACCCTGGATACATCACAATACACCACAAAACCTTGAGTACCCTCTGGTAAGGTCAAAACTGGGGCACTAGTCAACCTCTTCTTCAATTCCTGAAAGTTTTTCTCACAAGTTTCAAACCATTGAAACTTCGTTGTTTTCTGAGTCAACTTCGTCAGAGGAGACGAAATGGATGAGAAAACCTCAATAAATCTCTTATAATAGCCAGCCAAGCCCAAGAAACTCATAATATTAGTTGAAGATGTGGATCTAGGCCAATTCTGCACTGCCTTAATTTTTTGAGTATCAACTCTAATATCGTCACCGAAAATAATATGGCCCAAGAATGCAACACACTCAAGCCAAAATTCACACTTGGAGAACTTGGCATACAACTCTCTCTCATTCAAGCTCTGAAGAACTATTCTGAGATGACTAGCATGATCTTATCCATTCCTTGAATATATTAGAACTATTCTGAGATGACTAGCACGATCTTCTTCATTCCTTGAATAGATTAGTATATTATCAATGAAGACGATAACAAACATATCTAAACAAGGTTTGAAGACTATGTTCAGATCCATGAACATTGTTGGTGCATTGGTCAAACCAAAGGGCATGACCAAGAACTCATAATGACCACATCTAGTCGTGAATGTTGTCTTTGGAATGTTGCATTCCCTAAGTTTCAACTAATGGTAGCCTGATGTGAGATCAATTTTTGAAAAACAGGTGGCACCCTGAAGTTGATCAAATAAATCATCTATCCTTAGAAGAGGATACTTATTCTTGATGGTAACCTTATTTAATTGACGGTAATCTATACACATCCTAAGGAAACCATCTTTCTTTCTCACAAACAAACCGGAGTGCCCCAAGGTGAGACATTTAGTTGAATGAAGCCCTTGTCTAACAAATCTTTCAACTGCTCTTTCAACTCTTTCAACTAGCTGGTGCCATTATGTATAGCAGAATAGAGATAGGACGAGTGTCACGACCCGAGTCTCTACCCTGGACGTGGCCGACACTCAAGAACCATTGTTGGTCCCCAAGCGAACCCTCATCATGGCTAACTACAAGCGGAAGAATAACTTAAGCATGCAAAAGATTAAAACTGAAATAAAAGTTCATAAAACTTAAATACAAACTTTAAGAAAACTCTATATAATAAAATATATACAACTCGCCATAAAAAGGCAACTTTAGCCTTTAAAACATTTAACAAAATAAATGAAGACTTCTAAAACTCTACTGTCTATCTATGAAGCCTCTGAATGACAATGAAGGAAGTCAGGACATTACCCACGACCTCCTAACAACTGAAAGTAAATGGAATCCTCCGGAAGAAAGGAGCTTCACCATAGCTAACTCGAACTCCATGTGACATCAACGAAGCTCCTGTTGATGATCCTAAATACCTGGATCTGCATCATAAGAAGATGCAGGCCAAATGGCTCAGTACGTGGAATGTACGAGCATGTAAGAGGAATTCTAATGCATAAACATAAGCTTGAACTTTGATAAAAAAAAATGGAAACATACTTACCTCTTTTCAAACTTACTCAACTCAAGGAATACTGAAAAATACTCAAAACTACTCAACTTACTCAACACAGAAGTACTCAAGGATAAGATACTCAACTTAGAGATTAGATACTCAACTCAAAGATTAGATACTCAACTCAAAGATGTAATACTCGACTCTGGGTACTCAACTCAATATAAAGCAACAATATACATGAAATATATGGAAAGCTTTATAAACAGTAAAAACAACTTAGTTAGTTAAACAAAATGCAATAGAAAACTTAAATTTACTTATATAATAAAGTAATATAGTTTATGTGGGAGATTCTCTAACTAACAACCACCACTATGAACCTAAGTGGTGATACAGCGTCTTGCCCACGCTGCCAGAACTATCCTATACTTTGCCGTCATATAGAACACTTAACTTAGTGGATACCCTAGCTTAACTTATGTGATCATCTAAAAAGTATGACCCATTAATACACATGATGGCTACATAGTTTATGGAGACTTGAGTTAATATGAACTCGCATCCCTATATCGGTGCTCAATACTACTCCTAAAAATATACTTAGCTCATATATTTTAAAAACAAACTTTTTTCTTTGGTTTGAGATAATTACTCAAAACTTAGCTTAAAAGCTCTCTTGGAATCGATGTTCCCTTTCTTGCTCAAAATTCTTTTGGAAATCTCAGTTTCCTCTCATCTTAAATATGAAAACATTTACTCTTGGGAATACTTAGTTCCCATATATCATTTTAAAGAAATGAACTTTACTCTTACTCTTTACTTAACTTCAAAGCTTAAATCTTAAAACAAAGTCTAAACATTTGTAAAAGACTTCTTAAAATGTGGTTCACGCTGAATTATAGACTTAAACGACTCAATGCAAGGTTTTCAATAACCATAGATAGAACTCAATGCTTAGAACTCAAGGACTTCAATGATACTACTCATTTCAAGAATGCTCAACTCAGAGGGTTCATGTGGAATTTATGAGCATGAACTACTCAACTCAAGGACTCTAAACTACTTCTCATCTCAAGATTGTTCGACTTATAATGTTGATGTGGAATTATGGGCATGAACAGTTCAACTCAAGGACTTCATGGGTAACATATAATAGTCACATGATTAGAAATGAATCTCAAAGAGGGATTAGGAACTCAATACTTAAAGGCTTAGAACTTGAAGATACTACTTCTCTCAAGGGTACTCAACTGATGAAGTTCATGCGGAAGTTATGGGCACGAACAACTTGACTCAAGGGTAAAAATATTAATAAGGAACTCAGGTATACGACTCTTCTCATTCTCATACTTAATTCTCAAAACATAACTCAAATCGATGGTGGATCCCAAAGGATCCACAATTGAACTCAAAGACTTTCTTGAACTCTACTATTAACTCTTTGTTGAATGTGAATTATGAATTCAAGAGTTATGGTTCATGATATGAAGGATCTAGGTGATAGTATAGACTCATGAATACATTCTCCTCACTCTCATGCTTACATACTTGAATCTTGAAACAAGTTACTAGAAATTGTAGAAGACTCCTCAAAAGAATTCAAAGAAAGTCTCTCAAAATGATCGGAAGAACTCTCAAGACTTAACTCTTAACTTTACCTTAAATTTTGAATTATGAATTCAAGGTTATGATCATGTTATTAATGATTTCTAGGTGTTTGGAAGTAGTTTAGAGTGATTAGAATCAAAGGGAGTGAAGGTACACTTAAAAGGGGCACAAACGGGACAACCGACGGAAAAGGAGTGGGGGCAGGCGACCCTGGCACTCTCCGGGCGCGGGGAGCCAGCCCGTAACTTCTTCACTGCATATTGGCGCACTGCAGGCGTGATTCCCCACCCCCTTGGGCGCATCTGTGGTGCGCTGCGCCAGCCTCTCCCCAGGCAAAGTTTCGACGAATTTCGCCTCTCATTTTCTGACCATAAACTACTTTTAATCGATTTCTTTTCTCATGTTTTCCTTAGATTCAATTACTCAACCTAAATACACACTAATACACTAAAATCGACACTCCAAACAATCACTTTCAACTCAAGAAATCATCAAAACCCCAACAAGACAAGATTTATAATGAACCTTAAGAACACCTATCAAGAACTTAAATCCTTCAACTTTTTGAGAATGAAACTTCACTGAAAATAATTTATTTTGCATTTGGGTGAACAAACTCAACACTATGGAAGCTTACACACCTCTTAGGGATTAAACCCATGGCGAAAATCCGCAACAAGATGCAAGAATCTCGACGAACGCTTGATCCTCTCCTCTTTTTTCCTCTTTTCTCTTCTTTTATCTTCTTTTATCTTCTTGAACTCTCAACTAAAACCCTAGGATTATAAAACTGAACCTAATCAGATTATACCCCTAAAATATTACTAAAAATGAATTAAATCTGATTGGATAAGGAAAAGATCAAAATACCCCTTACTATTTTCGGCTAACTTTCCTTAACTGGACAACCTAACTTCAAAAGGTCATATCTCACTCATCTGATCTCAAAACTTAGCAAACTCGGTGGCGTTGGAAAGATAATTCAAAGGTCTTCCCTATGGTATCTGGTATCACACTTAACTCATCTTGATCTAGAAGTTATGGTCGTTTAAAGTCAACCCAAAACTCATACTTAGCTTAACTTGCAAAATTTCAGATTTTTGCTATGTCCAATTTAGTAGTTTTTGGAACACAAGGTGCTACATCTAGTGACCTTAAAACTCAAGAAATTTTAAATTCCTTGCAAAAATCTCACTCAGTACAAATAAGGGTTCGAGTCTTAGTTCAAAAATTTTCTGGGGTGTTACAATACCTCCTCATTGGGATCATTCGTCCTCGAATGATGACTGGACTGGGTAGAGAATGGGGTTACTCTTACTAATGTCTGAGTCTAATGGTCTTCTCTTACTATATTCAAGCTGAACCCAAATCCTTAGGTTCGGGTTCTATACCTCTCTATAAGGAATCTCATCCAAAACTATTACTCTTTACCACCACATCCATGCTTAGTACTCGAACAACTCCATGAACTCATACTAACCAACTCCTTCAGATCCAACTAAGGGATCTCATTTAACTATTTCTCTTAGTAAAACCTAATCCTCTTCTTCCTTATTTTTTAATAACCTTAGATGGAATTATCACACCATCACTAACACGATAAGAACATCAACCTCCACTTTTTAACATCACTCCATTACAAAAAGGACCTCTAAAAAGATATCCCCCAAACTCTTTGAATTTGTTACCATCTTAATCTCAAACACTTGACTCGATTTCTCATCTTGGCATCTCCCCCTTGGGTCTAAAGCTAACACTTGAAAGCTATGGACATATTCCATCATCTCTAAATGGTCTACCTCTTCTTTTAATCTATCACTTAGGAGAATTTTATCTCATGCCTACCAAACTCTCTATAAGCGGTACTAAGACCTCTTTCTAAGGTGTTTCCCTTAAACTCTTCTGGTTACATACCCTTTTGGTACACCTCTTAACGCTCTTATTACTCTTGTGACTTAGCCACACTTCACTACCCTTATCTAAACGTTATGGTCTCTCACTTGTACCACTCATATCTATTGCAATTAATCACCTCAATTTCTTTAAGTCTTTTAGATCAAATCTTAAGACTATCATCATCACCCTCATGTTGTTATTCTTTTGATCATGACACTCATCTCAAATTCAAGCTTAATGTTCATTACTAAACCCGAATATCAATACAATTGCTCACCTACTATACTATACCTCATTACTCAATCAGTTCTATAACCTTATGATCATCATGACCCTCACAAACAAATCATAAGCCTAGTTTATATCTATTCCTTCATGAATACTCTGTGCTTCTATTCAACACATGCACTTGGTCATTACCTACACAATGACACTTCATCGCAAACTCCTTTCTAGCTAAAACACACTCTACCTTTTATGATGCAATCTTCACAACTCATCACTTCTTAGTCTACCCATAAAGGAAAACTCTTCATTACTAACTTACTAGGTGTATGACTATAGTAACATAGCTTGTGAAAACACTATCTCCCTTTCTTAGATCACTAAACCTCTGCATACTTTTCTCTAACTCTGGGCTCTTTCACTACTACTGTTCATGATCTCGTAACTCATGCTACCTTTTCGGGTGAAAATACTACTCAAGCTCTAAACATACCTCTTAAAAGGATCTCAGCTGAAACGAGGCTTAGGGAAGAGAGTACAACTCGCTTTTAGCTCAAATGCACGATTCATATAATTATGGGTGCATTCCTCTGAAACTGAACACTTAACTTACTTTTTGGGCTACTCTCAAACCCCTCTGGAGTTTCATGACTTTCTCAAGGCTCTTGCTAAGAACAACTCATCCACAAAGAACTGACTCTGCTTTTCAACCACCTTTAGTATGATGGGTAGTCGAAGGAATAGGAAAACACATGAGTTAGAATAAGTCTCTACGACATAGCTCTATTACACGACTAAGCGTATGAAAGAATGGAAACTTTTCTTAAATGTCTGCAATCCCTCATTTATAGAAGATGGGCCCTCACAACCATAAACAAGATCTTACTTGACACGGCTTCATAGATACCCTAGGACACTTGAACTCTGTGCTCTGATACTAAGTTTGTCACGACCCGAGTCTACACCCTGGACGTGGTCGGCACTCAAGAACCATTGTTGGTCCCTAAGAGAACCCTCATCCTGGATGACTGCAAGCGGAAGACTAACGTAAGCATGCAAAAGCTTAAAACTGAAATAAAAGTTCATAAAACATAAATACAAACTTTAAGTCCAAAGAAAACTCTATATAATAAAATATATACAACTCGCCATAAAAAGGCAACTTTAGTCTTTAAAACATTTAACAAAATAAATGAAGACTTCTAAAACTCTACTGTCTATCTATGAAGCCTCTGAATGACAATGATGGAAGTCGAGACAATACTCACGACCTCTTAACAACTGAAAGTAAATGGAATCCTCCAGAATCAAGGAGGCTCACCATAGCTAACTCAAACTGCATGTGACATCAACGAAGCTCCTGTTGATGATCCTGAATACCTGGATCTGCATCATAAGAAGATGCAGGCCAAATGGCTCAGTACGTGGAATGTATGAGCATGTAAGAGGAATTCTAAAGCATAAACATAAGCTTGAACTTTGATTAAAAAAACGGAAACATACTTACCTCTTTCCAAACTTACTCAACTCAAGGAATACTAAAGGATACTCAAAACTACTCAACTTACTCAACTCAGAAGTACTCAAGGATAAGAAACTCAACTCAAAGATTAGATACTCAACTCAAAGATTAGATACTCAACTCAAAGATATGATACTCGACTATGGGTACTCAAGTCAATATAAAGCAACAATATACATGAAATATATGGAAAGCTTTATAAATAGAAAAAACAACTTAGTTCGCTAAACAAAATGCAATAGAAAACTTAAATTTACTTATATAATAAAGTAATATAGTTTATGTGGGAGATTCTCTAACCGACAACCACCACTATGAGCTTAAGTGGTGACACAGCGTCTTGCCCACGCTGCTAGAACTGTCCTATACTTTGCCGTCATATAGAACGCTTAACTTAGGGGATCCACTAGCTTAACTTATGTGATCATATAAAGAGTATGACCCATTAATGCCCATGATGGCTACATGGCTTATGGAGACTTGAGTTAATATGAACTCGCATCCCCATATCGGTACTCAATACTACTCCCAAAAATATACTTAGCTCATATGTTTTAAAAACAAACTTCTTTCTTTGGTTTGAGATAATTACTCAAAACTTACCTTAAAAGCTCTTTTGGAATCGATGTTCCCTTTCTTGCTCAAAATTCTTTTGGAAATCTCAGTTTTCTCTCATCTTAATTATGAAAACATTTACTCTTGGGAATACTTAGTTTCTATATATCATTTTAAAGAAATGGACTTTACTCTTACTCTTTACTCAACTTCAAAGCTTAAGTCTTAAAATAAAGTTTAAACATATGTAAAAGACTTCTTAAAATATGATTCACGCTGAATTATGGATTCAATAACCATAGATAGAACTCAATGCTTAGAACTCAAGAACTTGAATGATACTACTCATTTCAAGAATGCTCAACTCAGAGGGTTTCTGCGAAATTTATGAGCATGAACTACTCAACTCAAGGACTCAAAGTTACTTCTCATCTCAAGATTGTTTGATTTATAATGTTAATGTGGAAATATGGGCATGAACAATTCAACTCAAGGACTTCATGGGTAACATATAATAGTCACATGATTAGAAATGAATCTCAAAGAGGGATTAGGAACTCAAAACTTAAAGGCTTAGAACTTGAAGGTACTACTTCTGTCAAAGGTACTCAACTAATGAAGTTCATGCGGAAGTTATGGGCATGAACAACTTGACTCAAGGGTCAAAATATTAATAAGGAACTCAGGTATACGACTCTTCTCATTCTAATACTTAATTCTAAAAATGTAACTCAAATCGATGGTGGATCTCAAAGGATCCACAATTGAACTCAAAGACTTTCTTGAACTCTACTCTTAACTCTTTGTTGAATGTGAATTATGAATTCAAGAGTTATGGTTAATGATATGAAGGATCTTGGTGATAGTATAGACTCATGAATACATTCTCCTTACTCTCATGCTTACATACTTGAGTCTTGAAACAAGTTACTAGAAATTGTAGAAGACTCCTCAAAAGAACTCAAAGGGAGTCTCTCAAAATGATCGGAAGAACTCTCAAGACCTAACTCTTTACTTTACCATAAAAATTTTAATTATGAATTCAAGGTTATGATCATGTTATGAATGATTTCTAGTTGTTTGGAAGTAGTGTCGAGTGGTTAGAATCAAAGGGAGTGAAGGTATACTTAAGAGGGGCACAAATGGGAAAACCGACGAAAAAGGAGTAGGGGCAGGCGACCCTTGCGCGTTCCGGGCGCGGGGTGCCAGCCCGTAACTTCAGAGACTGCATATGGTCATACTGCAAGTGCGCTGCCCCAGCCCCTTGGGCGCATCTGGGGCGGCCGTGCCAGCCTCTTCCCAGGCAAAAAATTTCGACGAATTTCGCCTCTCGTTTTCTGAACCTAAATCGCTTTTAATCGATTTATTTTCTCATGTTTTCCTTAGATTCAATTACCCAACCTAATTACACACTAATACACTCAAAACAACACTCCAAACAATCACTTTCAACTCAAGAAATCATCAAAACCCCAACAAGACAAGATTTATAATGAACCTCAAGAACACCTATCAAGAACTTAAATCCTTCAACTTTTTGAGAATGAAACTTCGCTGAAAATAATATGTTTGGCGTGTGGGTGAACAAACCCAACACTATGGAAGCTTACATACCTTTACTTAGTTCCCTAATAACTTTTGAGAAATGAACTCAACTCTTTACTCTTTACTTTACTTTACTTGAAACTTGAGCCTAAAAACGAAGTGTAAACGTTTAATAAAGACTCTTGAAAACTATTAAGAACTTTGTTTTGACTTGCTTCTTAACTTCCTTGACTTGGATCTTAACTATCCTTGAATTAGATTATGGATTCAAGGTTCATGATCTCATGTTTATGGATGATTTTATGATGTTTAGATGTACCTTAGAGTGTTGAAATCAACTAGAAAACTTAGGTACATCGCTTAGAAACTAGTACGAAAAGATGGGGGAAGAATGGGGTGAACTAGCATCCTTGGCGCTCTGAGAGGCGTGGGGCGCCAGAGCACAAACTTCAGAGCTGAAGTTGTGTTGCTCTGGCTGGCGTGTCGCCCCAGAGGCCAAACTTCAAACTTTGAAGTGGGGCACTCTAAGAGGCACGGCACCCCAACCCCTTGCCCAGCAAACTCCGACTTTTCTCCTTCGTTTTTCATCTCTAAACCCTCTAAACTTCTATGGTTCTTTCCCCAAACACTTAGGATCATTAGTCCCATCAATACCCAATATATTTAACTCAAAAAACAACCCAGAAACACAATTCAAATCAACACTGGGCATCCAACAATCAACCAACAAGAATTCAACAATGTTCTTCAAGAACTTCACTTCTTAACGTGTAAACAACTCCAAATCGCTGAATTGAAAGAAATTGGTGTGTGGGTGAACTAACCCATCACTAAAATATCTCACATAACTTAATAGGGATCACCCCTGACGAATTCCACTCGCAAGCTTGGATGATCTTGACGAATTCTTGCCTCTTTCTCCCGTTCTTTCTTCCTTTCTCTCTTCTCCAAGCCCTAAGCGTTCTTTAGTTTTCCAAAATTGATTTACGTTCTGTTTTTACCCCAATAAACCCCTAAAAACGAATTAGGAAATTAATTAGAGAAAAGACTACTTTGCCCTTCTCTAAATCCGGATTGGGACTTTCCTGAATCCAACATCCCAACTTCCAAAAGACATATCTCACTCATACGATGTTGAAATCGTGCAATCTCGGCAGAGTTAGAAAGATCTCTCCAAGGGTTTTCCAACCATATCAAGAGCTGCTCCTAAATCCTTTTGAGCTAGGAGTTATGGCCGTTTGAAAATGGCCAAAACTCACTTTCTTAACGTGGACAATTTCTAGATTTCCCTATTCTTTCCAAAAATCAATATTTTCATATTTTAAACTCTTTATAATCGTCTCTAGGTGCGAGATGTTACAAGTTGACTGTAGAACTCGAGTAGTAAAGTTTTAGTTTCCTAATGAGACAGTTATAGAGTGGAGGATTAGTTCAATAGTGCCTAAGGGTCATTTTATTTCGTACCTTAAGGCGAGAAAGTTAGTTTTCAAAGGGTGAATTTATCACTTAATCCGAGTTAATGGATCTAGTGTTGAGACACCACCTATTCAGTCAATTCCAGTTGTGAGTGACTTTCTAGAGGTCTTCCCAGATGATCTTCCTGGAGTCCCTCCTAAGAGAGGAATAGACTTCGATATAGATATTCTTCCCGATACTCGTCCTATCTCTACTCCGCCATATAGAATGGCTCTAGTTGAGTTGAAAGAGTTAAAAGAACAGTTGAAAGGCCTTCTTGATAAAGGTTTCATTCGACCAAGTGTGTCACTTTGGGATGCTACGGTCTTATTTGTGAGGAAAGAACATGGTTCACTTAGGATGTGTATTGGTTACCGCCAATTGAACAAGGTTACTATCAAGAAAACGTATCTTCTTTTAAGAATTGATGATCTTTTTTATCAACTTCAGGGTGCCACCTATTTTTCTAAGATAGACCTTAGATCTGGCTACCATCAATTGAGAGTAAGAGAAGGTGACATTCCTAAGATGGCTTTCAGGACCCGTTATGGTCATTATGAGTTTCTAGTCATGTCCTTTGGTTTAACTAATACTCTTGCAGCATTCATGGATCTTATGAACATAGTGTTTAAGCCTTATCTAAATATGTTTGTTATCGTAGTAATTGATGATATTCTAATCTATTCAAGGAATGAGGAGGATCATGCTAGTCATCTCAGAATAGTCCTCCAAATTCTAAAGGATTGAGAATTGTATGCTAAATTCTCTAAGTGTGAATTTTGGCTTGAGTCTGTGCTATTCTTAGGCCACATTATCTCTGGTGATAGGATTCGAGTAAACACTCAAAATATTGAGGCAATGCAGAACTGTCCTAGACCCACATCTCCAATTGATATTGGGAGTTTATTGGGATTGGCTGGTTAGTATTGTCTAGGGGTTCTCATCTATTTCATCCATGTTGACTCTGAAAACAGTTAAGTTTCAATGATCTGAAGCTTGTGAGAAAAGCTTTCAGGAATTGAAAACTAGGTTGACTACTGCCCCAGTTTTGACCTTACCGAAGGGTATGCAAGGATTTGTTGTGTATTGTGATGTGTCCAATCAATATAAATGAGAATGAATGGAGTGAAGCGATAAGAATAAAATTAGACCAAGGACGCACGATAGAGATTCAAAAAGTAATGATTTTTCCTTAAAGTCACTATAGCCACTCGAAAATAAATACAAACGTCTCTGTACCAATCCTCAAGACTCTACTTAGACTTGGCTTGTATACGCGTGAGACCTATGAACCTGGGGTTCTGATACCATTTGGTCACGACCCAAAAATGGATGTGATGGCACTCATCTTATTCAACCAAGACAAGTCAGCCTAATACTCGAAAGTCTAATACTTTAATATAATGTGGAAATTCATAATCGACTTAAATATACCCCAAAACCTGGTTGTCACGTGTACAAGCCTCTAATGTGTTTTAAGAAAATTGAAAGAAAATACAAGTCTCAAATGATATTGTTTCTAGAATAGAACAAGATCATAAATGAGGAGAAAGAATGTTTGAGATGACAATCAGCTACCTCAAAAACATCCACAAGAAGCCTTAGACAAGAAGAGAAGAGAAATTATCACGAAGGTCCGGGCAAAGAACCTACAAAAATATAGAAGCAAGGGTGAGTACCAAACCACACGGTACTCACCAAGTAAACTCCTAAACACAAGTTAAGGGAATAGAAAATAGGTACTCCTTACACCCAAACCAAACCTCCACAACTACCACCTACATAAAAACCAGTCCAAGCTAATAGTTCACAATTTCATAGCACACAGCTCAACAACAACACTCTAACAAATACGTATCCTCAACAACAAGCTCAATATTTATCAATCACAAGTTCCACAGAAAGGCACTCACAAGATCAACAACACAGAAGATCAAATTCACTAAAGATAAAAATATTCAATGCAATGAAATGCAATGTCACGTATAGTGATGCATGTCTAACCTAATGATACACACCCGATGTCTCACAGTCCGGGACCCATAGGGGACATATCTATTTATTTATCCATCACGGCATGCGACACGACCCTCTATAATAAAATTCATCGCAGTGTGTGACACGTCCCTCAATAATATAATCTATTACAGCGTGCGATACGTCCCTCGAAATATAGTATTTGTTGCAGTGCGCGACACGTCCCTCAAAATGGTATATCCTCTTTAATTTCTTATTCTTCCTAAATTCACATAACACTTATCACAACCATGTCTCAGAACCAATGCAAATGACATGTTCACAGAAATAATGAGGAGATAACTATTTTCATAACAATGCATAATTCACAACAACACAATCGTGATACAACATCAACAATGAATCAATAAGCCTTTCAAACCATTCTCAACACATCACACACCTATAATTAATCACATTGCCTTTCATTACCACTTTTTCATCATTAGAATTATTCAATATGGACAAGTCAACCCATCACCAATTCTCATTACTCCCCAACACATACCACAAGAAATTACACGACTTTATGCACTTAACAAGAGTTTAGAAATTCACTTGCCTCAAATAGTCAAACAATTACTGTGGGACTTGAGTCTTCCCTTTCATGAATCTTAAAAGTGCTTCCAATCTATCAAATATGTAGTCTTCATAAGAATACTAACCTAATGACATACATATTTCTATATTTAGTTTCAGATAAAAAATTGGGTCAAAAAGTCATCCCTGAGCCAGCAAATTCGAATCTAAAATTTTCTTTCACATTATGTTTACCCATGATAAAATAAACTCCCATGCAAAATTTCAGCTAAAATGAATCGCTATTCGACCCCCAAATCAAGATTTTATTCTAAAAGCCCTACACCTATATTTTCTTAATTTAGCATAAATTATATACGCTTGTAACCCAAAAATTTGCTCATAACTACATAAAAATTTAATGGAAAGGATGAGAAGCATTACCTTAACGCTCTGGGATGAAAATCTCAATTTTTCTCCTCCCTTTCCCCCTCTTTTTCTCCCTTTCTTTTCTTTTTTTTGTCTGCGTAATTTTCCTCGGTCCCGTTCGTTCTTTTGAAAAAAATTCGTCAGCTACGCTGACTTTCAACATTTTAGGCCATTTTATTATTTCTTTTATTATTATTATTATTATTTATTTATTTATTTTTCCTTTTCTATTCTTTTTCTTTTTCCATTATTATTAGCAACAAAATAATCCTTTATTAAATCTGAAAATCATGTCACTCATTGTTATAAGTCATAAATTATTTATAAAATCTACTAAAAAGGTTAATATAACAGTAATGGTTAAAATTCATAAAACGACTAAGAGGGTCGTTACAAGCCCATAGAAGCTTCAATGATCTGTAGATGGGACCCGTAAAACAAGACTTCGGTCATAAAAAAAATTTCTTCCTTTTCCAGGTTTGAGGTGTTACAATATCTCCCCCTCGGGAACACTCATCCTCAAATGGGACTCAAGGTAACGTAAGGAGGGTAGGGGAAGAGCTCTAACAGTCCAACAAGAACGCAACTTCATCAACAACACAAAATAAAGGAAAAACATCAACTTCAAGCTTAAACATACTCAGAACATCATTTCATAAGGTATACATGCAAATCCTACTCAAATGCACATAATAATGAAGAAATCAATTAAAGTTAAATCACGATCTCAAAATCAAGTTTTCATGAGCATGCATGCAAAAACATGAGACTAACTAAGACATGAGGATGGACCATGAGAAACTAAATACCTCAAGCTAGATTAGGGTTAGAGGGAAAGAGATGGGGATAACGGGATATCATATCGGCCTCAGCCTCTGCCTCACAACTAGCACCCTCAACTCTTTGATTTCTCCGTAAGACTTTCACGAATGCAACTTCCTTATTTCTCAACTTCTTAACTTGCCAGTCCAAAATCTCAACCGGAATTTCTTCATAAGAAAGACTTTCCTTTATACCATGACTCTCCAATGACATAATAGATATTGGATCATCAATGCATTTCTTCAACAAAGAAACATGGAAAACCGGATGTACCGATGCTAAGTAATTAGCTAAATCAAGTTCATAATCGACCTCACTAATACGCCTTTAAATCAGTTATGGGCCCACATAATGGGGACTAAGTTTCCCTTTCTTTCCAAACCTCATTACACCCTCTATGGGTGAAATTTTCAAGAAGAACTAATCATTTACCTCAAACTCAAGGTCTCTCCTTCTAACACTGGCATAACCTTTCTCTAATAAGTCAAACCTTCTCCATAGCCTCATTTACCAATGATATACCGTGAGTTTACGGTATTGTTAATACATTTCACTTGAGAGTTGTGTGTGTCTAGGGCCATTTTGTATTAGTTCTTATGTGTTTTTCTCATGTTTTCAGGAAATAAGTTCAGACGCGGAGATTTGAAGAAACAGCTGAAAGACGTGCAGAAAAGGGCATCTACGAGTGTTTCAGATTGCCCAAGTTACGCCCCATAGATGATGGACGTCGATGGGAAGGCAAGGCATGGCTGAAGATCAGGGAATGCTAGACTAAGTGTGGAACCATGGTTGCAACTTACGGACCGTAGATTGATCTATGGACCGTACTGTTGCTCCGTAAAATGTGACAAAAATTTGGTTCCAGCACCTGATACTGAAAAGTCTAAGTATGGAGCTATGTAGAGGAGTTACGGGTCGTAGATTGACTTACGGTCCATACTGTTGAACCGTCGAATGTGACAGAAGTTTGGATGATTTTGAAGATTAAAAAATTGCCCAAGTCCTGAGCCACGATAGGGACCTACGGATCGTAGATAGACTTACGGACCGTAGGTCAGTGTCGTAAATTGAAGACGCATCCTGTAAATTTTATTTCCTTATTTCATTTCCTTTTTAGTTAGGACTTATTTTCCTATAAATAGGGTATGTAAACCTCGTTTTTGGGGTTAGTCTTTATTACTTTTATTCTAGTTCTTGACTAGGGAGATTAACTTGCAACTTTAGCAATTCTTGATTTCCTAAGTTCGTTTTGAAGATTTTGGTGTTGAAATTTAAGTTGAAGTCTGGGTTTATTATTCTTCTTACGTAAGTTCATGATTTCTTCTTCTAAAACTATGAATCGTGTTCTTGCTAATATTGGTAACTAAATCCACAACTAGGGTTGTGGGAACCATGAGCGATTAACAAAGTATGAATAGTAACTAAGCAATTCTTGAATAGTGTTGTTGCATGCATTGATAATTCTTTCGTTTAGAAGTCTTTTTAACGAGTGCACGCGTTAGAACTCGTCTTGTTGCTACTTGCCGGACCAAGGAGGTAGTTAATAAGAAAAGAATTATCAACGTAGATTTAGTGTGATACTATCTAATAGAATTAATGTTGATTGGTGCGAGGGTGAAAACTAAATCACACATCGATGTGACGTCTAATATGAGGTAATGGTAAGGGTTAGTAAATTATACACACGTAGTCGGACCAAGGTGCGGGGTGAAATTCTCTAGATGCCGGACCAAGGATTTAAAGATACACACTACAAAAAAATCAGCATTTAGCGACAGACGAAATCCGTCGCTTATCGATGATATTCCGTCGCTATATCTGATTAGTGACGGATTAGCGACGGATTTTCAGTTGTTACTATTTTGCTTGTTAATAATATCTTAGCGACGTCTTAGAGACGAACGATATTTGTTGCCACATTTTAGTGACGAATTAATCCGTCGTTATACTTATATAATTCGTTGAAAATTTCATAATTTATTTCGTCACTTTGGATAATTTCGCGACGGAGTGTCAGTCACTAATCTGTCGCAAAATATTCTGCACATTTTCCACTTAAAAGTCTGTCGCTATTCCGTTGCCAATATTTTTTTTTTATAGAAACGACCAAATCATCATTAAATTTGTTGCTAAAAAAATTCTTTTAAAATAATTTTATTTATTTATTTTAAATCTACACTGCCGAAATAAATTAAATGACAATTATTAAATACCTCTAAAATAACCAACATTCACATGAAATAATACTTAGACTGTTCAAAATATGTAGATAGCAAAATTCAAATCACATATTTTAGTGCAAAACATCAAAAGCAATGTATCAACTATTCTTAAAAGGAGCTACATTCATAAACTATTGTTACTACACAATTTATAATTTCCAAAATAACAGACAATATCAAAAGTGAAAGTTGTAGGGGACTATGGGATAGAATCGTCATCACTTGAAACTAAGGGATCAGCCTCATTAGTAGTAGCAGGAGGAGGCATTATGGGGGTCAAAGGTGATGGATTGTCAACGGGATTAATCATTTCTTGTACCCGTTCCATAATAACAGGAAGAAAATGATTAGTAAGTGCAGGAAGCATTTCCTTTACAAATTCATCCATATTTGTTGCGATGCTGATTGAGAAACTGAAGGTTGTACAAATGATAAGCCACAAAGCTTATGCTTGTAGTAATTTTTCGCTTCAGATCCAAGACCGTATATTCTTTTCTTCTTTTCTCTGCCCGCAGCTTGGTAATATGCTTCAGATTGATCAATATCAGATTGAGATGCCGTTTTTTCCTGTAAGATCTCTTCATATGTTTCCTGTAATAAATAGAGGTAAAGAGAGGGCATTAATGATTAGGAAAAAAACTATATTGGTCAACTATGTAAGTTTCTAAAATAGGAAATCACACACTTTACATTTGTAAGAGCGGCATGTCTAACCCAAGACAACCTATGCAAAAGAACTCACACTGGTGTTATTTGTGTTAGCAAAACTCAGCAAGTATCAACCATGTCCTTCTACACTGCAGTTACTACTGAAGCTTGGAACTTCTTCCTTACAGCTTTTGGATTGAAATGGGTCATGCCTCAGACAGTGAAGCAAGCATATGAAAGTTGGTATTTTTGGAGAGTTGATAAAATCATTAGAAAGATTTGGGGAATGGTCCCATCAGTCATCTTATGGTATTTATGGACAGAAAGCAACACCAGATGCTTTGCTAGCACAAAAACTCAAACCTCTTATATGAAGTCTAACTACTTAGCTAATTTGTTTAGCTGGAATGCCCTACCCCTGTAACTAATGCATATACTTTAGTGGATTTTATATGCTCTTTATCACTAAGCTAAGATTTTTTTGTAATGAATTAAGCAAAGGTGCAGGTCATCTAGGCTTACCATCTAACAAGTACTACTTTACCATCTAACAAGTACTACTTTACCATCTAAGATTTTTAAAGCAAATAAACAAGGAAAACCATTACTTGGAAATGCAGAAAATACATAACCTTTTAAGCTGATTGCAGTACATTTAACTTGAAGATACTTACTGTCAATGAGTTGATTACTTACAGTTGTGATTTGTTTCATTATCAAAGATGGTGAACTTTAACATCAATACACAAATAGATCCTTAGTCAATCACTTGCTACTTAACTTTCCAGTACACATATAGCATGTTAAATGACCCTCACTTTTTAACCAAGTTGCATAGTAAGTTAACCAAGTTGCATATTAAGCTAACCAAGTTGCATATTAAGCTTGATAGTTCTAGAGTTAGGTGAGAATCGAGAACTCTAGTCTGTCCAGATAGTCAAGAAAACATGGTACAACTTTATATTTGTCTCCAACAAACACATAAGGAGAAAAGTAACAAAGTAGATATAGACACCAAACAAGGCAACAAGGAAGGGCAACAAACACATAGCTGGGACAGTAGCTTTGATCCCACTTCTTTGGACATCAAAAAACAAAAAATAGGGATGCCACATCAAACCAACAAATCTTCAAGTACTAGAAATAACATCTAACTGTCCTCTTGTATTTTCAGTCAAGATCCCCTTCTAATGAGAATTGACATGTATATTTTTAGATAGGTTTCAAAGTTTTGAACTTACATGGACAATTCGAGAACGCTCATCAACAAAAGACTTTCCATCATGACCATGCGTATATACGTGCAAATGTAACTCGGCTGGTGTTGGATCCCTACCTTTTTTAATAGCCTGTATAGAAGATAAATCACTTTTAGATACAATCATATCTATTGGTTATGTGTATTTAAAATACAAGTGTTTATATCAGACAATATGATGTTACTTATATTATTTGTGAAATATATACTTACAAGTCTCTTGCGATATTCTCAAATTGAAATAGAGCCACCCGTGTGAGTCCCAGTAGCAACTTCATGGCCACCATGACGATTCTTTGAATTTGTTTCTGACTTTTTAATAGACTCATCAGTTCCCCAAAGTTGCATCCATCTTTCCCACACATGCTCAGGTACATAACATGGCCTAATTCCTCCCCCTTTTATTTAAGAAATGAAATTCTTGTATTTTATTGCTACCTTAGCCAACCAGTGTCTCTTCACTTCACTTTCACTAATGGAAACATCCCAATAGAATTTTTTCTGAAATAAATTTTAAAAGTAATACATTAATATCCTATCTATAAATGTGAATATACTTTCCAAATTCACTTACGATGAAAAGTCATACCTTGAATTCTCCAAAACAACCATCTTTTACATTATTTGAAACACTTCTCCAATTGATTCCATTGGGATCAACTTCACTTCTAAAAGACTTGGTTATGAAACTAGAGCATGTTATAGAAGGCTCCAACCTGTGTAAATCAAAAGTAATATTAGTATCTGACATTATATATGTAAGTTCTAATAGAAAGAATACTCAGATTATATTAGGCTACCAAATTTCCAGATCCATCAATTGTTCACTATATTAGTTGAATTGAAACAATCTAACACTACTCGACATGTTTACATGACAAAAATTTATGAGGATATAAGCAAAGAGTGGACTAACCCTGCAGAAGTTAGAAAAATATGGGTCCGTGTGTGGCTACTACTAGAATCACCTTCAGCAATTGTGTTTCTATGACCTGTTAGGTTGCTTTGAGTGGATATATCACCTTCAACAGTTGGGTTACTTTGAGTGGATATAGCACCTTCAATAGTTGGGTTTCCATGACATGTTGGGATTCTCTAAGTAGACAGATCCTGAGCTATTGGATTACTCTGATTTTGTGTAACTGAAGGTGTCTCAGATATGGTTGGGGGGTTAATTTGAGTTGATGCGTCAATGATTGGGGTACCACCTTGGTTAGGAGAAACTATAGTGGGCATCGAAATAATTGGCATGCTTACGTGAATAGCAAGATTACTCCTACCTAAGGACTTGCCACGACCTCTGCCTCGAGCCATACCTAAAACTAAATATAATAGTGTAGTTAGACCATCACTGGTACAAAATAAAATTAAGCATAACCCATAATAATTATAAGAAGTATTGCAACAACAGAACCTAGAGTGCAACATTTATCATTACTGTAAATCAAATTAAGCTACCTCGCTAAAGTATTTTCCAATCAAGTGAAAGTGTGCTAAAATATTTAAAATGCCTCTAAAAGAGCTAGCAGATCAACTGGAACAACTTATGCCTGCAAATATAGGAGTGAAATAGTTAGCATTGTGTTTAACCATATGGAGAAGAGATCATATAAGAAAAGAAAAAAAATAGCAAACTGGGGAAGCCTTTTAAGAGACTGAAATATTGAATACCATCAGATCATGTGTTTCTAATAGGACACCTAAACCTGATGGTTATATTAACACAACAAATAGATATATTTAAAGTTAAAAATAATAAATAGAACACACATGATTAAAATTCAAAAGTTACCTGTACTAGTCATCCTAAATTGAAAAGGAGAAACTAAAGAAATGATAATATTTGGAGAAAAATTAATTAAAACAAAATACGGTGAAGATACAATACCAGATTATCAAACACTAGTCACTATCTATGTCTTCTTCAAACTCCTCCTCTTCGTCTTCGTCCTCATCCTCCTCAGTTTCCTCGCTTTCATATTCATCGTCTATGGATTCTATTTGGATTTCATGATGCTCTTGCAATAAACCATCATCAATGGGTTCATCCATTTCCATAACATCTCCATTTGGATCATTTAAGGGTATATTTTCATCAATGAAAACTCTCATATCTATCTCGTGGACTTTAACTTCTTCAACTTGGAATGGAACATTCAGTTCTGAAGTTGTCACCACTTCCTCATCTGGTAGTTCAATAACATTCCGAGGTTTGACCTTCAATACAGCTACCCAATCATCCTTGTCATTTTTCTTGCTCGGATAAGGCACATAGCACACTTGAGTTGCTTGCATTGCAAGAATAAAAGGTTCATATATTTTATATCGACGACGATGATTAATATCAATCAATTTGTACTGATTATGCTTTTTGACACCAACATCCATAGTTGGGTCAAACCATTCACATTTGAATAACACAGTTTGCTTCAAAGGTGCTTCACAGTATTCAAATTGTATAATCTCTTTTATCTGTCCATAATAATCACCACAATTTGAATCTGAGATACCAACTCCACTATTCATTGTTGATCTTGCGCTACCATGACATTCTGTGTGAAATTTGTATCCATTAACAAAATAAACAGAATGACATGTAGCGCCTATCAATGGTCCACGAGCAAGACTACGCAAGAACTTATTCTCAATGGGATTACATCGGACCTATTTTTAAAAAATTGTAAGATTTATTTAAGTTTCAGAAGTTAATTTAAGTACATTATCGTATAGAAGATAATATCTGTGAAACCTTACAAATTCTTTGAACCATGTAGAGAAATTTGCTTCAAGGCTCTCGTCTAGTTGACCCTGAGATAGATTTGGAAATTCTTCTTGCAAACGTTGCATGAACATACTTCATTACAACAAAATAAGTTAAATTTAAAACTCGTGAATAAAGATATGTTATTATTAGTAAAAAAATATCACTAACTTTTGTTACTTCACAAATGGCTCAACCTCCTCACTATTTAGTAAGATATAAGTTTGGGCAACCTTGATTTCTTCAAGGGATAAATCCCTTTTTTTTTACTTCTCCCCATAATCAACCTGGATGGGAGAAGATTGATAAATTTCCTTCAAGATCTTCCATAACACCACCATCATCATTACGGTCCACATTGTGATCACGTGTCATGACATGAGGTCCAAAATAATGAGAAAACAGTTGGGTTGACTCTGTCATCAAGTATGCTTCACAAATGGATCCCTCAACACTAGCTTTATTTCCAATCATCCTTTTAAGAGTTCCCAGATACCTTAATAGATAAAATGGATGGACCACTACATTAGAAAAGGAAAGTATAGAATACTAGCCACAAGTTTGACATAGAGGATGTACATTTACCTTTCCAAAGGATACATCCATCGATATTGCACAAGTCCAGCTATTCTTGCTTCATATGGAAGGTGCACAGGTAGATGTTCCATTGAGTCAAAAAAGCCAGGAGGAAATATACGTTCTAACTTGCACAAGATTTGTGGGATATCTCCCTCTAATCTCTCCATGCCATCCACTCGTAGAGTGGTTGAAGTAAGATCTTTAAAAAATAAGCTCAATTCTGTAAGTGCCTGCCACACATTACTAGGAAGTAGTTCACGAAAAGCAATAGGCATTAGTCGTTGCATGAACACATGGCAATCATGACTTTTCATGCCAAACATCCATTTTGCATTTGTGTCTTGACATCTACCCAAATTCGAAACATACCCATCTAGAAACTTTAAGCCTTTCACCTAATTGAACAAGATCGATCTTGCTTTCTTGTCTATTGTATATACAGCTTTCGGATATTTTCCACTACCGTCTTTTTCCAATTGAGGTCGATCAGAATAGACTACCATATCTTGACGTGATTGTGGATTGTCTTTGGTTTTGGCATCAAAATTAAGAACCGTGTTAAACACATTATCAAAGACATTTTTTTCAATATGCATGACATCAAGATTATGTCGAATCATGTTGGAACTCCAATATGGCAATCCCAAAAGATGCTTCTCTTTTTCCATCCACAACAGTTCCATATTTTTTTGTTAACTTCTTTTGCATCTAAATCTGTTACTTTTCTTATGCCCAGGTCACAAATTTGATTTAATATCTCATTTCCTGTCCTATAGGGTGGTGGTGATCTTTGGACAGTCTTGCCTTTAAGAAATTTCTTACGATCTCTCCTAAATGGGTGATTTTGGTTGAGAAACATCCTATGACAATCAAACCAGGATGTTTTCCTACCATGTTTCAAACTGAATGATTGTGTTTCCTCCATACAATAGGGACATGCTAACTTACCCACAGTACTCCATCCTGATAGCATAGAATCTGCTGGAAAGTCACTGATTGTAAATGCAAGTTTTGCTTTTTTGAGATGTCAAATGCTTTCACACCTGTCTCCCACAGCAAGGTCAATTCCTTTATTAAAGGCTGCAAATAAACATCAATTTTATGTTTGGGATTATTTGGCCCTGGAACAATGATTGTTAAGAACATATAAGCCTCTTTCATACACATCCCTGGAGGTAAATTGTAAGGAGTAACAATCACTGGCCATGAAGAGTACTTACTCCCAGATTGACTAAATGGTTGGAAACCATTAGTACATAACCCCAATCTTATATTTCTTGGTTCAGCAGCAAAACAACGATGAGTTTCATTGAAGTGCTTCCAAGCCTCAGAATCTGATGGATGACTCATTACACCATCCTCTTTTGTATGCTCATGATGCCATCTCATGTCGACAACTGTAGCGTGGGATGCATATAATCTTTGCAATCTAGGTATCAAAGGAAAATAATACATTTTCTTATAAGGGACCAATTTCCTCTTGTGAGAGCTGACACAACGCTTGTATCTCTCATGGCCACAAAATGTACAAGATGTAAGGTGTTCATCATCACCCCAATATAACATACATCCTAATTCACAACAATCAATCTTTTCAACCGGCAAACCCAAGCTACGCACTAGTTTCTTGGTCCGGTAATAACTATCAAGAACTATGTTATCTTCAGGTAAAGCCTCTTTCAACAATTGCATCATTTGGTTATAACCTCTCTATGAAATATTGTTCTCCATTTTAATATTTAACATCCGAAAGGCAACCGCAAGTTGAGAGAGAGAAGCACCGGGGTATAATTTTTTATCAGCTGCTTGTAGCAAATCATATAATTTTTGAGACTCGGGATTAGGATCTTCGTCCATTGAAGGTTCACAAGGATGAGATGACTCAGGTTCAATATTGTTGAAAGATTGCCAACTTGATCCCTGGAGAAAGTTGGGATCTAAAGCATCTAAAACCATTTGTCGGTATGGGTTATCATATCCTAATTCAGGTTGAGCACTACCATGAATATCTTAACCCGAAGAAATCTCATTGATCACTTCTTTTTCCCCTTGATGCTTCCAAACAAAATACTTATCAACAAATCCATACTTATAAAGGTGATGTTTAACAATTTTAACTTCCATGTATGTAAAGTTGTGACACTTTTTACATAGACATCTAACTTTGTCACCACTCATGCGATTCATTTGAGAACATGCATATTGGATAAATTTATCCACGCCATCTATGAAACTAGAGTTTATAGCCCCTCGACCATCCAACCTCTCATACATCCAAGTACGCTCTAGATTATTCATGTTCCTATTCATGTTTAAATAAACGAAATAGTTAGTAACAAACACAAGTTGATTGAGGACTACTTCCAATAACAAGCGCATTTTTTGAGAACATGCATACTGGAAAGTCACTGATTCTCATTTATATTCAAAATTTCGTCAAAACATACAGATTGGCATAACAAAATCAGTTGTTGAAATTGCTCACTAGGAAAGCTGGGAAAAAAGAATATTAGACAGTCTCAGAAACATCCCCACCAAAAATAGTTCTCCTTGGGATTTATAAAAAGAAATTCGAGAATCTAAGAAATGAAGAGAAGCACATCAAGGATAGGTATGAACACAATTAAATCTTCAATATGATGAACTCAGCAAGCTCATGGCGGAATGAAATTTCAGTATTCACACTGAAGAAAAAACACAATATAAGCTCGAGAGAGAGAGACAACAGTTGGTAGAATCAATGACTCACGCATCAGCCAAAGGAAAATATTAGCTCAGCTAGCAAAGATCAGACATTGGAATGACTGCAATGACTGCAGATACATACAGAACCCTTGGTATCATCTACCAAATGTTTTGTTCACTATATTCAGATGTTTCAGAGTGTATTATTTTTATCCCAATTTGTTTCCTTTTAGTGTTATGCTGGCCACTTTTGGGCTAGTACTTTTGATATTTTTATTATATCTTGTTGAACTTATCTTCATGATATAAAATGGCCTTTTTAGGCCACAAAAAAATATTTTAAAAAAAACAAATGACAACAATCTTCTTCCTAATTACAATCAGTAAAGTAAATACCTTGAGAGTATATCTTTAGCTAAATCAAGGGAAAAAGTAAAGAGCAAGGCTTACTTCGAGTGAATGATAACCAGATACTAAGTATAATGTTATAGCAGTAGATACCTGCAATATTTAAACATCAGATATCTTGGTTATTAACAAGAACATGAAATAAGAACAATAGAGCAAATAACAACTAAACACTTAATATGAATCAGTTGTCGTCTTGAGTTACATATTCAAAGTGTTATTCTACATGATCCTCTTTGCTTGTTCAATTGGTTGATTATATAAATATGTCTAATTTTTTTCAAAATCACAGTCATGGTTACTTATATTGCTTCTTTGTTTTCATGTCATATGTTTGTATCTTATCCGCCCAAATGCAAGAGACTGTTTTCATAGATTCTTAGCTAAAGAACATCAGAAAACCAATTACAAGATAAAAAAGCAGTCATATATCATACAAGTGAAAAGGTCCTTAAATCGTAAAACCAAAATCACCGCAGAAGTAGCTTCTAAGCTGGATTCAATATTACAGTAACATTATTTATCAGAAAAATGAACTAAACACAATTTTTGTCAAGTTCCTAACTCTATTGATAGAACTCATTTGCAATCTAATGCAAATAAGCATAGTAGTATTGCTGCAATTCATGTGAAGCAGAGCACACATCAGGAACCCAAAAGGAATAATGAGGAAATTATTCACAATAAACAACAAGAAAGCAATTTCAGCAATCCCCTGCACAATGACAGAAATATGTATGCCATTCAATCTTATTTCCTGAAAGTTTTGAATGACTTTAAGAAATGCACCCCCTCATCCAAAAAATAGAAATGTCCTGCAAAATTCCAACCCTCCCAATGACCACATTCAGCCTCCCCAAACCACAAAAACAACTCCCAAAAAGACCAAATACCAACTCATGCACCCTTTACTGTTATTCAATCTTTTGCAGCAAAATTTTCTTATTGCAAATGGAAAACTACAAGCAACTATTAGGTAGCTGTGGGGGGGGGAGAAAGAGAGATACCTTTAAGTGGAGAGAGTAAAGCGATAGTTAGTAGTCACAAACAATGAAAGTTAGCTGCAATAAGAAAAAAAAAATTAAGCAAATCAGTGTGCAATTTACTTTCACAAAAGCAAATAAAATTAAATCACAGTAATGCTTCAACCCTAATCCCAATTTTTTTAGAAAATCTTACTTCGAAAAAGCCCTATTTTCAGAATACCCAAACTACTAAAATCACTATTTTCAGAACACCTCAAACTTACTTCGAGCTAAAGGAAATGGAAAGAGTTGAAAGTTATAAAACCCTATTTTCAGAATATCGACACTAATAAAACCTCTATTTTCAACACATCTCAATATTACTTCAAACTAAATGAAATGAAAAGAGCTGAGAGCTAAAAACTCTAATTTTCACAAACCCATCAAAGATAGAGAGATGATAGTTTGACAACTCACTTTTTAGATCAAAATGGAAGATTGAAGGAGATGATAAGAGTTAGAGAGCTTACTTTGAGATGAAGATTGAAGGAGACGAGAGTTTCAGCCATCAGAGAAGGAAAGTTCCATCAGAGAGCTTACATCGTCATTACTTTGAGAGATGAAAGTTTCTGGTGAAAATGGAAAAAGTGAGGTGAAAATTGAGAGTGAAGTGATTTAACTTAAAACAAAACCATAATTTTGCAACAGCCTTAGTGACGGATTTAATATCCGTTGCTAGCAAAAATTATATTTATTTAGATTTAATTCTAGCAACGGATTTTTCCGTCACTATATAAATTATATTTTATAAAAAATATATTTTTAAGTTTAGTGACATTTTTCCGTCACTATTTCCGTCACGGAATATTAATTAAATTGGTCACACTTACTTGGTCGCCAAATTGGTAGCGAAAACTAGGGCGCCAAAATTTCACGCTCATTTTTAGCTACCAAACAAATATTTCGTCGTTGATCCGTCGCTATATCATAAATCAAAAAATTATTTACAATTCTTGCGACAAAATGTATATTCCATTGCGAATCCGTCGTTTTATAATGACAGAATAAAATTCATCGCTAATATCCGTCGCTAAACACTATTTTTTTAGTAGTGACATAACTTATCGCTTTGCATGTTATACACTAGGAAGGGATTGCTATTTCTAGGAATACGGAGTTATGAGCTTATGGGAAACACGTACTCCCTAGTTTCTTTCTCAATTTGATAACAACAAAAGTTTAAATCTTGCTTACTAATTACTTTCATAACTTCCAAAATTTGTTACAAAAATCCCCCCCCCCCCTCCCCGTTTTTATTTATTTGTCTCAGAAATACATTGGCTAAACAAATATAATCGTTATTGAAGTTAAATCTAAACCATATTCCTCGTGGGATCGACCTCAACCTACAAGTTGGGTTTTTTACGTGATAATGATCGCTTATGCTTCTGAAAGGAGGTGTCATTTGAGTGTACCAACCAACTCGGGACCTATCAAGGAAATCTCACCAACTTCAAACAAACCTATAGGAGATCTACACCTCCTACCATAAAGAGCCTCAATGGACCCATACTAATGCTTGAATCATAGCTATTATTGTAAGAAAACTCGATCTAAGTCAAATGATCATCCCAACTTCCCTTGAAGCCAATCACACAATCTCTCAACATATCTTCCAAAATGTGAATAGTACACTCTACTTTCCCATAGATTTGAGGATGAAAGGTCGTACTAAGCTTAACACGAGTGCCAAGGCTTTTTTGGAAAGATTTCCAAAACTGAGAAGTGAATTGAGTCCTATGATCGGAGATAATATATAAGGGAACTCCATGCAAGTTAACCATTTCCCTCAAATACAACTTATCATAGTCCTCCGCCGAATAAGAAACCTTAACGGGTATGAAATGAGCCAATCTCATGATACGATCTATTATAATCCAAATTGAGTCGTGCTGTCACTGGGTGGGGGGTAAACTAACAATAAAGTCTATATTCAAATCTTCTCACTTCCAAGTAGGAATGCTAATATCTTGGGAAAAACCTCTTGGCTTTTGATGCTCAACTTTCACTTGTTGATAACTAGGACACTTAGCCACAAATTTTGCAATATCCTTCTTCGTCCCATTCCACCAATAGAACTTCTGCAAGTCACGGTACATCTTGGTGGCTCCCGGGTGAATGGGATGTCGAGAACTATGGGCTTCTAAAGATTTTCTAAATCAAGTCATCAACATTAGGAACACACATATGACCTTGATATTGAAGAACACCATCTCCCCCTTGGGAGAAAACCTCAATGGACTTTTTAAGCACCGCTTCCTTCAACTCAACCAAAATCAGATCAAAACCTTGAGTGGCTTTCACATCTGATACAAAACACGATTATGAACCATTATGAACCATAATATAACCGTCATTGGAATCAACTAATTGAACACCCAATCGGGCCAATCTATGAATATCACGAACAAACTTATTTTTATCGTCCTCGTCACGAGCAACACTACCCATTAATAATAAACTAAGAACATCCGCCACCACATTCACCTTACCGGGGTGATAGAGAATACTCATGTCGTAGTCCTTTAGTAACTCAATCAACCTTCTTCGGCGAAGATTTAGATCCTTTTTATTGAACACATATTGCAAACTCTTGTGGTCGGTAAAGAGATCATCATGAACACCATATAAGTAATGCCTTTAAATCTTAGGGTAAACACAACCGCTGCTAGCTCCAAGTCATGGGTAGGATACTAATTTTCATGAATTTTAAGTTGTCGTGAAGCATAATCAATAACCTTCCCATTTTGCATAAGGACACACCCTAGTCCAATCCTCGAAGCATCAGCATAAAAAACAAACCCATCAGAGCCTTCTGGTAAAGTCAACAGTGGATCGGAGGTAATTGTATCTTAAAACTCTTGAAAACTCTTCCCACACGCTTCCGACCATAAGAATTTAAATTTCTTCTATGTCAATGCCATCAATAGAGAGGAAATCGAAGAAAACCCTTCAACAAACCTTCTATAATAACTAGTAAAACCCAAGAAATTTTGAATATCCAAAGGGGTTAAAGGTCTAGGTCAACTCGTAACTGTATTTGTCTTCTTAAGATCTACCTCAATATCGTTACTGGAAGCAACGTGACCAAGAAAAGCCATGTATCTTAACCAAAAGTCACATCTACTAAACTTTGCATAAAGTTGTTGGTCCTTAAGGATTTTCAACACAATCTTCAACTTATCGATGTGCTCATCCTCACTCCTTGAGTAAATCAAGATGTCATAGATAAACATAATCACAAACATATCAAGGTATTTTCTATACACCACATTCATCAAATCCATAAATGCGGCCAGAGAGTTAGTCAAACCAAACAACATTACCAAAAACACATAATGAACATACCGAGTCCGGAAAGGCATCATCAGAATGTCATCTTCCTTCACCCTTAATTGGTGATAACCCAACTGAAGGTCGATTTTAGAGAAGTAAATCGCTCATTGGAGTTGATCAAAACAAATCATCTATCCTTGGAAGAGGATACTTATTCTTAATGGTAACCTTGTTCAATTGTAGGTAGTCAATACACATGTGAAGCGAACCATCATTTTTACAAACAAGCAAAACTGGAGCACCCCATGGAAAGATACTCAGTCGGATGAAACGTGTATCCAATAAACCCTCCAATTGGTCTTTCAATTCCTTAAGTTCTATCGAAGCCATACGGTAAGGAGGGATAGATATAGGTTGCATATCAAAGAGAAGGTCAATGTCGAAGTCTATTTTCCTTTCGGGAGAAGGCGGGTAAATCATCATGAAACACTTCTGGAAACTCATTTATAATGGGGACCTACTCAAGAATAGGGGTTTTGGAATCTGCATCCCTAACCCGAACAAGATGACATATGCAACCCTTAGAATACATTTTTCTATCTTTAAGACAAGAAACAAACTGACCCTTAGGCATAGAATTTCCCCCTTTCCAATCTAGGACGAGTTCATTTGGAAATTGAAACTTGACCAATCGGGTTCTACAACCAATATATCCATACCAAGAATAACATCAAAATCTAACATATCAAGCTCTACTAGATCAACATGAGTAACTCTATAGGATAAGGAGACGGAGTGATTTCTATAGACTCTCTTAGCCACAATAGATTCACCAACAGGCGTAGAGACAGAAAAAGGGTCTATCAACACATTCAGAAGAACATCAAACCTCCTAGCCACGTATGGCATCAGAAAAGTCAAGGTAGTACCGTGATTGAGAAAATCATAAACATCAAGATGAAAGACTTTCAATAAATCGATAACAACATGAGTAGCTATTATAGACTACCTTCCACCTCAATGCCCTCTCGGTGCTAAGTGTAAATCATAATAAATAATTAAAAGAAAAATATCATTTTAACACAGGAAAGGCAAATATCAATACCAATTAACAATTTTGAGATCAAAACATATAATAGGTTCTTAAATAGAATTCAACATAGATGAGAAAACCTTTCACCAATGTGAATTTATTTGTGAGAAATACCTTAAACAATCATGATTGTCATGATAAGTGAGAAGTCCTTTCACAATAGCATTGATACTTTCCTTTCAAAGCATCCTTAAATCATTTATAATAACTTCAGAAAAACATGCATAGCTTCATCGATTCATAATTCATAGTACATAACATTCATCATGGGTTCTTAATCAAAAATCATGTATCATGCATGGGTCAACATAATTTCATCTAAACATCATGAATTATTATAGAATCGTGCATTAGAAGACTTAATCAACAACAATAAGTCATAATTGAATGAAACCCATGAGATTGATTTTGAAACCCTAACTTGAATCAATTGAAATTGAAGGGGAAACTTGAAAACCTTGGGGATCCCATGGAGGAAAGGACTCCATGGGTGAATACACATATACCTTGATGCTAGAAGCCCAGAAATAATGGAGGATTGGAGACTTGGATGAACCCTAGCTCTTCTTCTTCTTCCTTAAACTTGAGAGAATTTGGAGAATGAATTTGGTCAAGTTTAGGGAATTTAGGAGAATGAGTTGAAAATGGGTAATTTGGGGCTGAAAACTTTTATATAGGGCTTAGGGTAAAAGTAAAAACGATGTAGTATAGGATTAAACTAATTAGCAAAAGACCCAAAACTCCCCTTTAAAAATAACTGTTGACTCGACCTATTGTTCCGACCTATGGACCGTACATCTTTCTATGGTCCATACTAGTCAATCATAGACCAAGTACTAGACCATGATTTCACCTATCTTTTGAAGGAACATTTCTATGGTTCGTAAGAATTTCTACGGTTCGTACAAACCAACTTTGCTTTCTACGGTTCGTAGATACCAACTTTGACCCTCAAAATTTCACTTAGTCTGGGACTCACCTACGAGACTTATCCACGACTCATACAAGGAATGTCGGACCGTCCGGGTGAACCATACAAAGGGTACTAGGACTTTTTTTTAAAACCTTTATTCTCCTTCTTCCTACGGTTGTCATCTGCAGCTTGTAGAAGCTTTTATTCCGTCAATGGAACCCGTAAAACCAGGCTTCAGTCCAAAAAAAATATTTTCTTCCTTTTTCAAGTTCTGAGGTGTTAGAGGGTTATCACAAGGCAATTCATAAGCATTATGATCAATACATAATCTTTCATTTAACCCTTTTTTATTCATTAAGATTAATCAAGTAGAATAATAAATCCCTCACCTTATTTCCATTACTCCCAACACACAAACAATGAAGGGATTACACGAATTCTACTATATTACAAGGTTTAGGAGATCACTTGTCTTAAATCTAGAGGTGGGCATGGAATGGTATATATTGAATTACTATACCATATCAAAACTTTTATTACCATGGTTTTAGTATTATGATATTTGGTATGGTATAAGTTATATAGTATATATTTTAATGTTTTTTTATATTCGGTATGGTATTTGATATTTAGAAATAGCATACCAAAATACTGAATACCATACCGAAGTATATAGTTATATATATATATATATATATATATATATATATATATATTAAAATACTAACAAATATGTAACATAGTATTAGTATAAACTAAATGTTTAGAAGTTAAAACTCCGACTACTCTATTTTGATTGAATGTATTTGAAATTTAATTGATTAACAAAAGGAGTTGTTTGTACTTTATTTTGAATAAATATTTCTACATGTGTAAAGTCTTAGTATGATACTAAATTATCGAAGTCATAAAACTCTATTATACAAGTATATATTAGTCGAAGTTGAACAAACAATGGTTACTGATTTACCATACCGTAGAATACATAACCGAACTTCAAAATACTTAACCATGCCGAATTAAATTGGTATGGTAATAGTTTAATGTTTTAAAAACCGAACACCGAAATTACGGTATTGAAACTTTCAAATACCGTATCGTACCATACCATGCCCACCCCTACTTAAATCAATAAATTAATCACTTCAAGAATTGAGTCTTCCCTTTCCGACCAATGTCTAAAGCCACACAATCTATAACAATCAAGTATTCACAATAAATTTATGAAAACAACAATACCCACATCAATTTATTTAATATATGGGTCAATCAACTCAAAACCCGATTTCACAAGAAGGTTTGAATTTGAAAATCAACAATTGAAAACATTACTCAAGGTCTTAGGAACTCATTGCTGAAAATCATCTCAAAAATGGACTTAAAATCAGTTTAAAATCTCCATTTTAGTTTACACCTTGAGTACTTGAAAAACATTGTCATTTTCCAATCAAAAATCCAAATTTTAATGTTAAAATCCATAAATAATCAAAGGGAAATGAAGTTTTAGGATCACAAAATCTTACCCAAATGATTCAACACAAGAAATTCTTCAAAAATCGCCTCCAAGGGTTTCCCAAGATCAAAAATGGAAAATGTGGCTTAACCCCAAAATTTCAGGTCTAAAACCTTCTCTGATGTCGCAAAAGTGGACTCAGGTTTGCTTAAGCGGACTTCGCGAAAGCGGACTCTGCTTGCTTAAGTGAACCCTGCTTAAGTAGACCCCTTCACAAAAGCGAAGCTCCTTTCACTTTCGCGAAGGTTTGCTTAAGTGGACTAACCTTCGCAAAAGTGAAGTCAGCAGACACCAAAAAATTTAGCCAACTTTGAAATCATCTAATAAACCTTCGGGATTCGTTCAGAACCTCGTACACAAAAACCATATATGCAAATAAATTATACTCGACGTTTAGACTCAATAGAACTGTTGAAATATGAATTTGGGGTCTCCTTGAACCGATATATGTGAAACTGCAAGAAACTAACTTAACGCCTAAAAGGGCTAAAATAAGCTCGAGACCTCTCAAAAATTTGCGAGCTATTGCATAGGAGTAGGGGTTTTAACATGTGCGCACCCAAATTGTGGGTTTCCCTTGTCATAAAAAAAAAAGTCAACCAAGACCTCACCTAGGCCTAAATTATCCCCCGATCCAACAGAACTCTTAGAATTTTGATCCAAGCATTCGAACCCCGAATGTTGACCAAGGTCAACCCAAAGGCTAAATTTCTACAATTTCACAACTTAGGACCTCAAATTCTCAAAAAAGGCTCGGAACTAGAAATAGACAACTCTCACGGATCAGATTCCCCATTTTGGGACGGATGGAATTGACGGAATTTCATTTTGACACTTAGGACTCCAAAAGACACGAAAAACTATTATCTTAACAATATTAGTCTTTCAAACTCCAAACTTACAAAATTCTCAACTTTAAACACAAAGTTCGAAACCAACTTCCAAACTCAATCATAAAAGACTCGGGGTCGATATCGGGAGGGGAAAATGGTATATTTATAAAAGTTTCCAAAAATGACCGACCAGGTCAATACAATTAGTGTCAGCTATATATATCAATTATGGCCTGTTGCATTTCAATATCGCAAAGAATGTTTCAGTTTAGTTCTAAAAATATTTTATCGATCACATCATATGTAACAACAATAACATAAAAAAGTCAATTTGAAGCATGTCAGTCATTACTTTTAAGGCCTCATTGATATGTCAGTAGCATGGTAGTCTTGTTCTCTAATATTAGAAAAACTAGATAATTTACCCGCACTTTGCGCGGGCATAAATAATCTTTCTAAACTTTTGAACAACTTTTCCAATAATCAACATTTATAAGAAAATAAATAAATTTTAATAGGTTTTAAAAATATTTTCAACAGAAATTAAATGATTTGACATTATCACATATCTAAAAATTGTAAATATATATTGAATGATTAAAAATATCTTGAGATCTAATCATTTTTATCTTTTACATAATTTATCATAATATATGTTTGATGATATAATTGTGTTGTTTAAACTGAGTGATGTTTTTATGTAGCGATTAAACATAATTTTTTTTATTTTTTTGTACATGAAAAATATAGAATCTGATAATTTTATGGTTAGAATAACTCCTTGTGAAAAAAAAATATGTTAAAGTTTTCGATAATAAATATTAGTTATAAATAAGTTAAGACCGTTAAAAATGTATACCACAACAACATAAATAATTTTTTTTAGAGATAATCTATTTGTCTAAGGTCAAACGTTCACTACTTTTCGTTATTGTTACTTTGTTACTCTAACAAAATTTATAGAAGGAGAAAAATTAATTTGAAACAACAACAAAATAATATTGTTGACCCTTTTAGAAATTCATTCTTTATTAAACAGCTTTTTTGAAGGCCTTCTAGATGCTTCATCAATGCAACTTTTTGACTTTTTTAGAAATATATATGTATAATTGTTTCATTATGAAATTACAAGTAGATCAAAATATTGGATTTTAGACTCAAGTTAAAGAAATATTCTCGAACATTAAAAATTTAAAAATGAGTCTAACCTAGATAACTCAAATGCTCAGCAATAACTTGAGACATAAAGGACAACAAATTGTAGCTTAAGATATTACTTTTATTTAGAGAAGATTTTGTTTAATATTGTTCAAATTAAGCTTGCCGAAAATAGTCATAACTCACACAAAAAATATTTAGAAGAGTTGAATGAGAAGGAAAAAAAGAAAACATTAAAAGGACGAAAGTTTTGTCTAAGTGAGATCTAGTCACTAAAACAAACTATAGTGGCGACTATTATCGGCATTAGCAGCGCCTAAGTTTGCCACTAAAACACACTTTTAGTGGCGACTATTACAGGCATTGGCAGCGACGAATGTTGCCACTAAAACACTCTTTTAGTGGCGACTATTTAAGTATTAGTAGCGATTAATGTTGCCACTAAATCATACTTTTAGTGGCGACTATAAGAAGCATTAGCAACGACAAATGCTGCCACTAAATATTCTTTTAGTGTCGACTGTTATAGGTATTAGCGACGATTAATCTTGTCACTAAAACAAACTATTAGTAGCGACTATTATAGGTATTAGCAACGACTTATGTTGCCACCAAAACATTCTTTTATATATATGTATAGTAAAATTACCCGCGCCGCGCAAAAAATTTAATGTTACGGAATTTATAAAATAATACTTATAACCTATTAGTCATTTAAAGTAAAACACTACAAAGGAAGTGATAATTATAACATCTTATCATTTATCCTTCAATCAATCATCTTTAATTTGATTTTATAATTTATCATTTTGCTTCCAGGAATCAAATGCATCAACCGGTAATATTAAATATTCTAATAAATAAATAATTGTTGGTGTAGAGATAAATAAATTGTAAAAAGTTAGAAAAAGTGAACAAATATTCTAATTTTAACGTGTAGAAAGTTCAGCACTACCTTTTGTTTTACATATATCACTTTAAAGTTCCCATTTAAATGTATCATAAGTAATTATTAAAATGAAAATTAAAGGGGAAATGTATCATATTGGACAACAATTCAACTTATTATATATATACTTGAAAGGGAAAAATATTACACAAAACTATTCAGTTTGTTTGGGTGTTTTTTTTTAAATCAACATACCAAACTGATGAAGTTCAATTTGAAACTACACTTCTAATTCAATCACAGTGTCGAAAACACATCTATTGCTTCAAAAAAAGTATCTACAACTTGCAGTAAACTTGAGAAATTTGTCCATACTTCATATTGAATATGAGCAATTAATTTATAGTGTAGTTATCTATTTCTTTGGGATTAAAAGATGTTGCAGTCTAGTCTTATTCCTTTATAGGTCATTCAGCACATCCTTGAACTTATGTCAAAAGTTTATTAATTTTTGTCTTCTTTTCCTGGTTCATTTCGCACATCAAGGTGCGATAAAGTTTTTAAGATCTTTATGTGTTTACAATGACATACCAAATTTGAATTTTGCCTTCAAGATATGGTAGTACAGATCTTTAAGGAATTCTTTTACTCTACTTTCAACAATTTTAGTAGAGAAAACTTGCATGAATACGCAATTAACGTGTGTTATTTAATATGTACTAACAAATACTTATAACAATAACTTTAAAGAAACATAAACAACAAAGTTTAAAAGATATACTCAAAAATAACAATCAATAAAATAAGCATAAATTAATGACTGTAAAAAAAAATACTAGGAACTGTAATAATAGAATGAAACAACAGAAAGGAAAAAATCGAGCCCACTAAATGCATAGTGTACCCTTAAGAAATTATTCCCCTCTAGTACCCGAGGTTTAAAGAAATAGATCCTCTCAGGATAGGATGATTCTATTCACCAGTGTATTGATACAAAAAACAATGGTGAAGTGAGTCACTCAACAAAAGCAAAGTACACGAATATTTAATTGTGTAAAAGAAGAAGAAGAAGAAAAAGAAGTAGTTCAGAATTTTCGTTGTTTTAAAATGAGAGAAAATCCCTCTATTTATAAACTACAAAGGGTAGTGTGAACAAATATTTATTGTGCCTTATCAGAAAAGTCACAACTCTTTTGAAAAGATCACAACCTTTCATAAAAGTCACAACATTTCATAAAAGTCGCAACTCTTCAAAAAAGTCAATACTCTTCAAAAAAAGGCGCAACTTTTCATAAAAGTCACAACTTTTAATGAAAGGGGAAGGCTAGTTTTGGAAATAAATAAATTAAAAGGGAATCCTAGATTCTGGTGGCGTCACGTAGGCGAGACTAAGGCTCTCTCTTATACATGATATATGATATGATATGATATGATGATTGTAAATAAATTAATTTTATTTTTTAAAATAGACATCAAATATAATATAAGTGCTTACTTAAGGCATACGCACTCTAAACTTAAAACTTGGTCAAATTTTGATCACTGAAATCCAAATAATCTAGTTAAAACCAACATGGGTTGTGGTGCACTGGTGGGAGTGCTTCACCCTTAACCAGAGGTCTCGGGTTCGAGCCTAGGGTACGGAGAAAATCCTATGGAGAGTGTCACCCCGGAATGGGCCCTACAGTGCGCGATTCAGATTTAGTCGGAGCTCCAATGTGAGCTCCGGACACCGGGTGGGAAACCAACAAAATATATCTAGTTAAAGACAAACCATTTTCATCACACCCTTTATCATTATTGATTCTGGCTATAAAGTACTTTTTTGCCGCACAACTTCATACTTATTTTTCTCATCACGCACAAAACCTCTCTCTCGTCACGATTGTTAAGGGAGTTTTTCTACAAATCTGTAGTAGCTATTTGTGTATAAAATGAGGATCCATTCTTTTCCTTCCTCATCTTCGACCAAAGGTTCTCTCGAAAAATCCTTCTTTTACTCATCCTTTTTTTTCTTGTGTTTCTATTTGCGATCATACAACTTGTTTATTTTTATGTGATTTGCATTTGTTTTGCTTGAATCTTATTGAGTGAACAAGTAAAATCGATTTTTTAGGGTGTGTTTGGTATGGAAGAATTTAAAACTTTTCATGTTTTTGTTGGTTAAAAATACTTTTTCTAGAAACATCAAGTACTGAAAATCATGAAAATGACTTCCCAACAAGGAATTCATTTATCCAACCCATAGTGGGGTAATTTAGTGGTCAAAGGGAGTGACATCATTGGTTCAAACATTAAATGAAATGACATTAAGTTAATTATTCCCAAATTTTGTGATAGAGTTTTTCGGTACTTTTGTTGATTAGAGATAACAGGTGCCTAGAGATAGTCAACACACCAACGTTATAAAACCTCTCTCTCTCTCTCTTTCTCTGGTGGTCACAATTGTTGAGGGATTTTTTCTACAAATCTGCAGTAGTTATTTGTGTATAAAATGAGGATCCATTCTCATCCTTCCTCATCTTCGACCAAAGGTTCTCTCAAAAATTCCTTCTTCTACTCATCCTTTTTTTTCTTGTGTTTCTATTTGCGATCATACAACTTGTTTATTTTTATGTGATTTGCATTTGTATTGCTTGAATCTTATTGAGTGAACAAGTAAAATCGATTTTTTAGGGTGTGTTTGGTATGGAAGAATTTAAAACTTTTTCATGTTTTTGTTGGTTAAAAATATTTTTTCTAGAAACATCAAGTACTGAAAATTTTCATGACTTCCCTGCAAGGAGTTCATTTATCCAACCCATAGTGGGGTAATTTAGTAGTCAAAGGGAGTGACATCATTGGTTCAAACATTAAATGAAATGACACTAAGTCAATTATTCCCAAATTTTGTGATAGAATTTTCCGGTACTTGTTTTGATTACCTAGAGATAGTCAACACACCAACGTTATAAAACCCCTGTCTCTCTCTCTCTTCCTCTCTCTATCTCTCTCACAATTGTTGAGGAATTTTTTCTACAAATCTGCAATAGTTATTTGTGTATAAATGAGGATCCATTCTCGTCCATCCTCATTTTCGACCAAAGGTTCTCTCGAAAAATCCTTCTTTTACTCATCCTTTTCTTTTCTGGTGTTTCTATTCGCGATCATACAACTTGTTTATTTTGATGTGATTTGCATTTGTTTTGCTTGAATCTTATTGAGTGCACAAGTAAAATCGATTTTTTAGGGTGTGTTTGGTATGGAAGAATTTAAAACTTTTTCATGTTTTTGTTGGTCAAAAATATTTTTTCTAGAAATCAAGTACTGAAAATCATGAAAATGACTTCCCTGCAAGGAGTTCATTTATCCAACCCATAGTGGGGTGATTTAGCAGTCAAAGGGAGTGACATCATTGGTTCAAACATCAAATGAAATGACACTAAGTGAATTATTCCCAAATTTTGTGATAGAGTTTTCCGGTACTTGCTTTGATTAGAGATAACATGTGCCTAGAGATAGTCAACACACCACTGTTATATCTGTTTGACCCTTACTATTTGTTTTTATTAAGGAGTAAATGGGTTGATAATTGATTGAACGAATATTATTAATGATAAGAGTCCCACATTAGCCCTTTAAAAATGGGAGCACCTTATTATATGAACTTGGACAATGTTCTCCTTATTAGCTAGGTTTAAGATGAATCGAACACCAATATATGTTCAATCCAAATGGATTGATGAATGAATTTACTCATTAAACACGAAGAAATTAAAAAAACATAGAAAGAGCACAATAAAATACTAGTAATAAATTCTTATAAAGAAAATAAGGCAAGCTTTTAAACTTGTTCTTGTATCAGGGACAATACTTGTCTTCATCTAGGGTAAACAAGATATTTCGTCAAATGCCCACCTTACTATGCCTACGCAACAAAACAAAACTTTTATAAATAGAAAGAAAAAAGGGAAGATCATTAAATGAGGTTTGCGAGTATTATTGGGGAGAATGATATTTCCTAATAGGAATATTGCGAGTTTGTTCCCATCCTTAGAAACAAGTGGGCCTATTTGGTTTAAAATTTGTCCTTTTGATTTTTAGTTTTTTTGTGTGTGATGAAGAATTTCTCTGAGATGACGTGTGTCAAACATATATATATCCACTATGTGTTGTATATAAAGTAAATGATGTGGTTGTACTTGAATGTGAATTATGAAATTAGGAGAACAAAGCCGCCAAATTAGGAGCTCTTATGAGGATGATGTTATTGTTATATCCTAAGATTCTGATTACGTTGGGAGCAGTGATGAAGGTATTCTATGTTACTTTTATTTTTTATGTAAATTTTTATAGCATGCTAAGACTTTTTTCGCTGATGCATGATACCTATTGGCTGACCTAAGACAAAAGTTCATACACACAAATATGGATGTGCATTGAATAGTTAATTGATCACGGTTAATTATGTGAGTGTTGGTTTAACCATCTATGCAGATGAAGGCCAAGCTAGTGGAGTTGCTGATATTGATTTAACTGCGGAAGCAGTTTGGCCCAATATAACACAAGGAAGGAAATCCTATAGACCAAAGGGTAAACATAGTATTAAAATAAATGAAGAGCCAGTAGAAGAAGATTGTGTAATGAATGATGTAGGAAAGGGTGGTGACCATGTATTGATGTGGCAAATATGGGAAGAAGAGAACAATAGGTGGATGGAAGAAAACCATACACTTTATCTGGACTTCAATAGTCAAAATGAGTTTATGAGTGAAACTGCTGAGCAGCCATCTGATTTGATCATTCCTTTGTTGAGGTACCAGAAAGAGTGGTTGGCTTGGGCGTTGAAGCAAGAAGAATCAACAGCTAAAGGTGGTATCCTTGCTGATGATATGGGGATGGGGAAGACTGTTCAAGCCATGGCTCTTGTGCTTGCTAAACGCGAAATAGGACAAGCAATTTCTAATTCTAGTTTGCTCTCACCTTCCTCTTATGTGCTCCCAGAAGTGAAAGGAACCCTTGTTATATGTCCTGTTGTCGCTTTGATTCAATGGGTCAATGAGATTGACCGCTTTACCACTATAGGAAGCAACAAAGTTCTTATTTACCATGGTGCCAACAGGGAGAAAGATATCAACAGATTCGCAGAGTATGATTTTGTTATCACTACCTACTCCACAGTAGAGACTGAGTATAGGAAAAATATCATGATTTTGCACTCTATGAAGTGGAATCGTATTATTCTGGATGAGGTAATCATTGTGTAACTAGACCCACATATTTGGTTTTGCTTGATATTCTTCACTTGAGGCAAGAGTATATCTAAAAGAACCTCTCTACCTTCACAAGGTAGGGGTAAGGTTGTGTACACATGACCAACCACTCTACCATCACAAGGTAGTTAGGGGTAAGGCTATTGTATATTTGTTTTTTCTTACTGAGAAGTCTGTTCAAAGTTCACATTTATTGGTTTTGTGTGACATCTGTTAAACTTGTTGGTTTCCCTATATATTGTTTGTGTCTGATGAAAACCCTTCATCCATAATTTTCTAACGGATTACACTTTTGTGGCACAGGCCCATTGTGTGAAAGATATACGCAGCAACACTACAAGAGCTATTCTTGAGCTAGAATCTTCTTTTAAGTGGGCCTTAAGTGGTACTCCCCTCCAGAACCGTGTAGGAGAGTTGTACTCACTCGTAAGTTTTTTTTTTTTATTAATGTTCTTTTGTGGCTAACATAATTCACAACTTCATTCTCTGAAATAAATATATCCTTACTTTTGGACAGGTCCGTTTCTTGCAAATTAATCCTTACTCGTACTACTTTTGTAAAGATTGTGATTGCACAGCTCTCAACAATAGGTAGACTTAAAAGCTTATTTTTTATCTTTGCACATAACTTGGTTGGAGAGAGAAACATATAGCTGAAGATTTGTTTTATTTGGTCATTTTCACCAGAGATTTTGTCGTTAATGTTTCTTCCTTCAGTCTCTTTTTATTTTTCACCTTTTTGAAATCTCTTGTTTGTTCCCTTTTGTGTTTGTATTTATTTTAGCTCATTCATGTGCCCACATTGCCACCACAAATCTACTCGGCATTTTTGCTGGTGGAATAGAGTAAGTCATCAAATTGATATACTTATTTTGGTGCTTCATGTTATTTGTGATAAAAAAAAAATTGTTGTTGCTGACACGGAGACGTTGATACATCTTATGTTTCTAGTATATTGCCTCACCCATACAATTTCAAGGAACTCATGGGATTGGTAGAGATGCGATGGTTTTGTTGAAACACAAAATTTTAAAAATGATAATGCTAAGGCGTACTAAAAAGGGAAGGGTTGTTGATCTTGCACTTCCTCCAAGGATTGTAAGTTTTTTTTTTCACATTAATGTACTGCTAGAGTTGTTAATTTTTTTCTCCTCTTTAGCATGTTATTTATTTTTGCATTTAGGTTACCTTGCGCAAAGATTCTTTGGATGCTAACGAAGAAGACTACTACACATCACTGCGCGAAGAAAGTCGGGCAAAATTTAATGCGTATGCAATCTATTTTTGTCAGTACTTATGCAACTACTAGCTTACTTGTCTGAAAGTCATCTTTGTCTTTTTGTTGCTCTCCATTAGCTACTTATGGTTATGTTCACATTGAATTTGTTTTAACAACACAGACCATGGTCTTTTACTTTTATGTTGTTTTTTTCTGGTCTTTGGATTAAATTCTTTCATGGTATATGTTTCATCTATTTGCCATGTGTTAAGTAATCCTGGATAAATACAAATGTTCCTTTTCTTGAAAATCCTGAAAAATGTCTATTTTACACCGTTTTTCATGGAATATGCTCAACACTAGCTATTTCACCTTGTGAAATAGTAAATAATGAGAGACAGAATAAGCAGTGCATTATTCTTCTTCTTATCACTACATTGTTTCTTCCTAACGTATTTTGGTGCAGATACATTCAAGTTGGTACATTGATGAATAACTATGCTGACATTTTTGATCTACTCACACGCATGCGACAGGTATGGAGATCATGCTTTCAATCTGAATTCTTCTTATTATGTATTGATACCTACTTGTATTTGGTTTTAGTTGTGAATAAAAATTTGTGTTATAGGTTCATTGTTAACCTTCAAACTATGAATCTAATGTAAAAAAAATTCTTAACAAGATCTATATCAGTACTTCTACATTAATTGAGGTAAAATAACTAAAGCATGGAAATGAAACAATTGATGTTGTTAATGGGTTAAATCTTTCAATATTGCATAACTCGGAGATAATAATTTCGTCCTTCAATAATTTCTTGGCTTTCTTTTTCCTTAGATATCCTCCCTCGAGCCATTTTTCTGTAACCTTTTTCATTGTAAGTTTTTCCTTCACCACTTATATTTTTTCTTCACTAATGTTTTCCTTGTTTTTTTTCTTGATCAATTTTGTACTAGCATGCACTTCTTTCAATTTGATTAATCTTTTTTTGCTTCATTTCTTTTTATACTATTTAGTTTTTTTGACTTGTAATATATATTACTTGTGGGATTACACTAGGAAAATTTTGGATTGGGGGGAAGCAGAGAATCGAAAAAAAAGCAAAAGAAAGTCATGCTTATGGAGGAAGTCACTTCCGCTGGGCTTCGAAATTAGCACTGGTAAGAAGGCCAACCACATGGGGGGGCGAACCGAAAAACTTAGCTTTTCGGAGTGGACCAATCTTCCGTGTCGCCCCCCTCATAGTACGGAGTAGAAGATAGGATGTTAGTTGTTTCATGGTTCCCAACGGGACGTAGCTAACCCTTCTAAGATAACCAAGCGAGAAAAAAGGCGTATTCTAACCATGGGACAATCAATAATAAAACAGTATAATATTATTGTTGTTGTTGTCATAATATTCATTGTTATTCTTTCTATATGATGAAGTGTAATCTCTACCCATGAGAACCCCCTACCAAGGCGTCCGTCCGACAGTGATCCTTTCCTACTATGTTTCCTTTGTCAATCGAATCCACATGTCATATGATTTGGTGGTGGAGTTAGTTCCATCCATATGTTTTTTGCAGATGTATTTACATCACTATATCACATTGAATTTAAGTTGGCGTAAAAGTGGATGCAATATTTGGATACCAAAATGGAAGTGCCTATTTTATATTTCTTATTTTTAATTTTTAATTCCACGAATGAAGAAGTACAACACAAGAACAAGAGCAAGAATTGACTTCATTTGTGTCTTGTGGCATCAACTTATTTTCTATTTTTAGCATGCCTTCGCTCTCTTGTTGGATCTCTTGAATTTCCTTAACAATTTTAGGTCCTTAAAGATATAAATAGTTCAAACTTCTTTGACTTCCTATAATCTATGCACAGTTCTACCTCAAAAGTAATAACCAGAAAAATTTTGCTTATATTTGATTGATTTTATTTTTTATACAGGCACTTGATCATCCTTACCTTGTGGAATACTCAAGTACTGTTGTGGATAGAAGTGGAAGCACAAATAATGTTGGTTATGTTGAACAATCATGTGGTTTATGTCACGATCTAGTAGAAGATCCAGTTGTGAGTTTCATCCTCTTCCCCTTCCCTAAGAAAAGAAATAAAAAGTATAAAAGAAAGGAATAAGTTCAGTCATAAGACTTGATACTTCACTAAAATTGGATTTGATGGAATTCCTATTTGCAGTACATTAATATTTTGTATATTATATGGTGGATATTTCAAATCTTAATGTGGCCAGATTTTTCCACACTTACACCTATGATGTCTTTTGAAAGGATATTTTGAATAGGTTTTTAATCCTTCCTTAAGTGCATGAGCTTCTGCAAATTCTTTTCCAGCACTTTTCGAAAGACCTCAATATTTTACTAGAAATGCTTTAAGGAATGTCTTTTAACACCTAAAAGGACTTCCATGAAACTTGTGGACTTGATGATTTAAATTCTCGTACCTCATTTCTTGACAAACTAAGAAATATGCTATGAATTCCTTTACTATTATTTTTTCATTCGAAGTTTATACCTACTTTCCTATTAAAATGTGCACCTCTTTTGATTATTGCAGGTTACTTCTTGCACACATGTCTTTTGCAAGTCATGTCTGATAAGTTTTTCTGCAGTTATGGGACAAATTTCATGTCCTTCATGTTCTAAATCATTTATAGTGGATTTCACCGCAAATGATCAGAAAACTAAAGCAAATATCAAAGGGTTTAGGTCTTCAAGTATACTGAACAAAATTCGTCTTGATAATTTTCAGACAAGCACAAAAATAGAAGCTTTGGTATACAATTACTTTCCAATCAATAACTATATCTTATCTTGTCTTTATAGTTTGCTTTATAGTTTTATTTTCTTCTCACAATGAGTGCAAGGGACTGCAATATTGCATCACTTGCAGGAACTAGATATATTTCCTAAGGGTCCCATACCATCACTTGAAAATGTTGCATCAAATACCACCTCCGCTTAATTGAGTGGAAACTAATTGAGGAATAATAAATTGTCGTTGTGGTCTCAATCTTATATATATCCTTTAAAATTATGGCTTAAACATGTATAATCTTATTCTTGTGAATATCTCTATTATGGTAGTAAGAGCATTCTCATTGCTTGTTTTATTGATTGAAGAGAGAAGAAATAAGGTTCATGATTGAAAGAGATGGTTCTGCAAAGGCAATTGTCTTCAGCCAATTCACATCATTTTTGGATCTGATACACTATTCGCTACAAAAGGTAAGACATATTTTCTTTATCCCCTTCGTACCTACCCCTATTGTTGCCATCAGTAGTAACAACAAAAAACATGTCTTGTGTGCATTTGGCAGTCGGGCATCAGCTGTGTTCAATTAGATGGATCCATGACTATCACTGCAAGAGATTCTACAATTGCAAAATTTACAAACGATCCAGATTGCATTATATTTCTTATGAGCTTGAAAGCCGGAGGTCTTGCTCTGAATCTTACAATAGCATCACAAGTAAGATTTTCCTTTCCTCTCTTTGTCAATGCATATTCTTCATTTCTTGTCAAATACCATGGGTTTGACTCTATTGTTGGATTCCTTCGTCTTTTCAGGTTAAAATTACTTATTTTGTTTGGGATGTGTTCACTTCATCTCTGTGCAGATTAAGAATAGATACAATTTGAACTTGTAATATTTCATTGAACCTAGACTACATTCCTTGATGTGCCACTCTAATCTTGCCATTTGCTAGGTTTTCTTGATGGATCCTTGGTGGAATGCTGCCGTGGAGAGGCAAGCCCAAGATAGAATCCATCGAATAGGGCAGTATAAGCCAATCAGGTACGTGCTTGTGTTTCTTCAACCAACTTTACCAGTGAAGAGAGTTTATTGTTATTTTCTAATTTCTAGGATTGTGAGATTTGTGATTGAGAATACAATCGAGGAGAGGATCTTAGAGTTGCAAAAGAAGAAGAAATTACTTTTTGAAGGGTAAGTTTCTGCCAAGTTCATTGTGCTAGTTGCATGTGAGTTAAGAGAAAATAATTTGACAACTTGAAACTTATATCATTTTGATATGTTTCTCTTCAGAAATGATATCAAGATAAATTAAGAGAATCAATTGTTTTTTTATGTCCTCTAGAATATATAATATTGGTCTAAGATGAGCTTTAAATGGAGCGATATGGTCAACTATTTTTAGTTGTCTAGATACTTACAACTAAAAATTAAGACATTTGGGCTAGGGATTGAAGTAGGGTCATGCATTGTTTTATCTTCTTTTATTTTCTTAGAAAAGGGAACATGACCATACATGGAGAGCTTAAATAGGTATTTTATGGTTTGTCATTCATATAGTTTATTTATATGTCACAACAATAAACACTTAAATGTTTTTTCCCTCAAATGTGATTTAAACATATACTATCATTGGCGTATTTTGTTTAACACTTGTCTTTCGATCTCCCTCCTTTACTTTGACACTCCTCCCTTCTCTCTTTGGTGTGTGAATTGCCCGATATTGATATATTTTTTTTGCAGGACGGTGGGTGGCGCTTCTGAGGCCTTGGGGAAACTAACAGAGGAAGACTTGAAGTTCTTGTTTGCAACCTAAATCAAATTTTGTTCTGTTACTAGGTTTAGCAAGAAAGATCATTCGATTTTTGTTTAGTTTCTTTCTCGAATCTCATCCCTAGTATTGTTGTTTTTGCAAAGTAGGAAAGTCAATACTCTTGTTGTTAGTTTTACATCAACATTTAACTTTATCGTCATTTGTTTGAATGTTAATTATTATTCAAGCTACCTCCAGAAGACACTCTTAAGTGCAATTCCAAATTAGCAAGCATGTCAAATGCCTCTTATTAATTAGCTACTTACATCTTTGTCGAATTTGGTCATTATAATATTTGTTTTATTAGGTATGACAACACATGTATCTTATATTCATATCTTAACGTGCTCATTTTACAGATACTTTGAGTGATAGATGCCCAACATTTACTAAAATATAATATTGTTGGTCTTATATCTATTTTAAATTTGACCACGACCAGGACGAACTCGTATCAGCTTTGATGATTCCAACAGGTCTGAACATGTTTTATAATTGATTTGCATATTTGATTTTTTTTCTTGGAGGTTCCGAATGAGTTTCAGATGCTCGAGTTGCATTCTAGTTAAATTTGAAGTTAAGACGCCAATTGGCTGCAGCGGGACGCCGGGTTCTTCGCAGGTGTGCTTCAGTGATTTTAAGCTTCAAATCCATCTAACTTGATTTTTTCAATGAATGCCTACATACAAGAGAACTAGGACCTAAAATTCCCTCAATTAGCATCATAACACAACAATTATTCATGAATTTGAGTTCACTGAGTTGATAAAACACCAACTTATCAAGAGTACATAGAAACATCTAGTGCATAATTGTTAATAAAGTAACGAGTAGAACAGAGAAAAAATATTGAAGGAAAAGAAAACTTCTTATTGCTGGAGATGCATAAACCAACTTACAATAGGACTCTTAAATAGATAACTAAGCAACAAACTACCTTCTAGGACTCCTAAAGAAAAGAAAGTAACTTAACCACAAACAATAACTGAAACCTAAAAGTTAGGACCAGCTAAATAAATAGTAAAGCGATATAAGAGAATGAATCGATTATCTATTAGCTTGCATTGTACGGTATATAAAATCTATACACTACATCAAAAATTATCTTTAGCGGCAATTAATAAATGGAAATAGCTCAATTGCCACTATATATATATAATTTTAGCGACAATTAGCACTCTTTGTATATATCCCTAAAGACTTTAGCGACATTGGATCTAATGGCACTTAACTAATGCCGGTAAAAACTTTAGGACTCTTTATTAATGTGTCTATTTATTGCCACTAAAAGTTGGTTTTGTTGTAGTGATACCCAACTGATACAGAGAGTCCTAATATATACAAAGTCTATACATAGTAACTATAGGAGATAAAATAGAATTAATAAAGTGATTGAGATAAACTATAATTCTAGAAACTGGAAAACAACTAAAACTAGAATAAGCTGAAAAACAGGAAGAAAATATTTAGTTGTTATTACTAAACACGTTAAAAACATGTTTAAAGTAAGTGTCTCCACTAGCAACTGTAACATACAATTAACAACTTGTAACATCTCGCAATTTGAAATAACTAGGAAGAAGCTAATATTTGGAAATAGTCATTTTTGGAAAGAATGAAAATCTGGAAAAAAATTTAAGTTAGAATAAGTTGAGTTTTGGCCAACTTAAAACAGCCATAAATTCTAGCTCAGGATGATTTAGAGGTACTTCCAGATATGGTAGGAAATCTCTTGGAATTATCTTTCCAACGCCGCTGATTTTGCGCGATTCCGAGTTCGTATGAGTTAGTTATGCCCTTTGGAAGTTGGGTAGTTGGAATAAGGAAAGTCCAATCCGGATTTTGAAAGGGTAGTAGTCTGGTCTTTTCCTTGCCCAATTATTTTATTTCGTTTTTGGTAATTAAGTTAGGGTCTAATCAGAATTAGATCAGTTTAGCTTTTACCAAAATACCCTAGGGCTTGGAGAAAAGAGAAAATAAGAGGAGAAAGCAGAAGAGAAGCAAGTTTCATCAAGATCGTCGAGTTTAGCTTGTGGATTTCGTCGGGGGTGATCCCTTCAAGGTATGTGAGATCACATAGCATTGGGTTAGTTCACCCACGTGCCAATCATGATTCAATTTCAGCGAAGTTATTAGATTTGAAAGTAAATCCTTGAGGTCTTGATGAAATTCGTTGAATTCTTGTGGGTTGTGTTGATTGCAGTTTTCTTGAGATTGATTCATGTTATTAGTTGTGTTTTTCGAGTAGAATCTGATGTATATTGAGGGTATTGATGATTCTAAGTGTTTGGGGAAAGAACCAATCAAGTTTAGAGGGTTTAGAGTTGAAAAACGAAGGAAAAAATTTGTAAAAATCTAGGTAAGGGGATTGGGGCGCCGCGCCTCTCAGCGTGCCCCAAAACAGTCTCTGAAGTTTGGGTCTTGGGGCACCGCGCCAGCCAGAGCCCCCCACCCAGCTCTCTGAAGTTTCAAGGCTAGCGCCCCGTGCCTCTCAGAGTGTCAGGGATGCGAGTGCTTCCCATTCGTCCCCCATCTATTCGTACTAGTTCCTTAGCAATGTACCTATGTTTCCTAGTTGATTCCAACACTCTTAGGTACATCTAAACATCATGAAATCATCCATAAAGATGAGATCATGAACCTTGAATCCATAATCCAATTCAAGGAAAGTTAAGATCAAAGTCAAGAGATGTTCTTAGAGTTTTTCAAAAGTCTTTCTAAATGTTTTAACTTTGTATTAAGACTTAAAGTTCAAGTTGAGTAAAGATTAAAGAGTAAAGTTTGAAGTTCATTTCTTCAAAAGTATATGGGGACTATGTATTCCCAAAGGGTTTAAAAAGTTTTTACATTTAAACAAGAAAGGAAACCTCGATTTCCAAAGAGCCTTTGGGCTAGTTTTCAGAAAAGAGTAATCGCTTTCTAAATAAAGCAAGAGAGGAAACTTTGATTTCCAAGATAGCCTTTGAGCTAAGTTTTTGAGCACTAAACTCAAATCATAGAAAGAAGTATATTTTTAAACATAAGAGCTAATATTATAATTTTGGGAATAGTATTGAGCACCGATATGGGGGAGAGTTCAGACAACTCACAGCCCTCATAAACTATGTAGCCATCATAGATAGAAACGGGTCATACTTTTCAAATGATTCCTTTAGTGTTTTTTAGCATAGACTAGTGGATCCACTTAGTAGTTCAGGTTTTATACGCTCGGCAAGGTAAAGGACGGCCCTGGCAGCGTGAGGTAAAATGTTGTAGCATAACAATAGCTCTTACGTGATGGTTGTCGGTTAGAGAAACTCCCACATAAGTAATTGTATTCTTAAATAGAGAGTTTATTGTATTTTTACATACATTTCAGAGTTATATGTATCTTTGCATACACACAGAGTTGACATCATGTTTTAAATAGCTTTTTTTTATATTGCACTTGTTTTAAACTGATTTATATTGAAATGAGTTCAGTTATGTTGAGTTGAGTTGAGCCAGGTAAGTTCTTCAGATTCTTTTTAAGCCTATGTTGTGTTTAGCATTCCAACTCGCATACTCATACATTCAACGTACTTGTGCCAGTTTGCCTGCATCTTATTATGATGCAGAAACAGGTAACTAGGATCGGCATCCGGCGCATCATTGATCCAGTGAGCACTCCAGAGTCAGGTTGTGAGCCTTCTTGCATTCCGGAGGACTCCTTTTATTGCTTTCAGTTACTTTGTTAGTTCATTAGGATGTCGTGGGGTTTGTCCCGACATCCATCTTAGTTGTTTTAAAGGCTTCATAGACAGTTAGATGTTAGTTCTTTAGTCTTTTCATTAACTTTATCATTTCATCTGTTAAGACCTGAGTTGCCATTTTGGCCAAGTTGAATGTTTGACTTTTAAGTATTCTGAGTATTTTATTGTTCAAGTGAGTATAGTGCTTTTTATCATTATAAATATGCATAGAGTCTTCTGCTGAGTTAAGTAAGCCTTGCCAAGGGTTAGCTTGGGGCCAACAATGGTTCTCAAGTGCCAGTCCCGCCCAGGATGTAGGCTCAGGGCGTGACAAACTTGGTATCAGAGCACAGAGTTCAAGAGTCCTAGGGAGTCTATGAAGCCGTGTCTGTAGATTCCTAGTTATCGGTGTGAAGCGCGCCACATCTATAATTAGGGGGCTGCAACACTTAGGAAATTTTCTCACTTCTTTCACACTCATTTTGTGCATTAGAGTTTGATCTCTAAAAAGTTTCCTTCTAATTCGTGTTTGCGCGTGTTTTCAGATAATCATGCCTCCACGAAAAGGTGTCTAAGGTCGTCCTGCTAGACGTAATGTTGAGGAACAAGATTTACCAAATGCACCTAAAGTGCAACCTCAAGGAGAAGTTACCTATTCTAAGTTCCGTGAGGCTATCCGAATGTTGAGCCAAGTTGTGACCAACCAAGCTAGGCAACAAAGAGGAGCTAGATAGGAAGTGGCTGATACTTCTAGGATTCGAGAGTTCTTGAGGATGAATCCTCCAAGTTTCACAGGTTCGAGCACTATAAAGGATCCGGAGAATTTTATTGAAGAACTGAAGAAGGTATTTGAGGTTATGCATGTTGTCGATGCTGAAAGAGTTGAACTAGCTGCATATCAACTGAAGAATATTGCTAGGACTTGGTTTGATCAGTGGAAAGAGGGTAGAGCTGAGGATGCACCACCTGCGAGTTGGGCTTGTTTTGAGAAGGCTTTCTTAGGGCGTTTCTTTCCCCGAGAACTGAAAGAGGCTAAGCTACAAGAGTTCCTCACACTTAAGCAAGATTCTTTGAGTGTTCGTGAGTATGGATTGAAAGTCACCCAACTGTCCCGTTATGCTCCAGAGATGGTTGCGGACATGAGGAGTAGAATGAGCTTGTTTGTTGTTGGGCTGTCTCATCTATCGAGTAAGGAAGGTAGGGCTGCATTGCTGATAGGTGACATGGATATCTAAGGGTTAATGGTATATGTGCAGCAGGTTGAGGAAGAGAAGTTGAGGGATAGAGAGGAGTTTAAGAATAAGAGGGCTAAGACAAGGAACGAGTTTGGACAGCAGAAGAGTAATGCCAACCGGTAATATTTCCAACAGAAACAGAAGGGACATGCTCCATCATCTGATAGTGCACCTGCACCTAAGAAAAAAGGTGAGTACAATATTCAGAATTTCAGAGCTAAACCTGCTTATTCTCAGGGTAGCATGGCGCAAGGGGGTAGCAAGCCTCATGTCTGCGCTAAGTGTGGTAGAAACAACTCAGGTACATGTCGTGAAGGCTCCACTGGTTGTTTCAAGTGTGGTCAGAATGATCATTTCATGCAAGAATGTCCAAAGAACAAGCAGGGTAATGGTAATGGGGGCAATAGAGCCCAGTCTTCTTCAATTGCTCCACCAGACAGAGCTGCACCTAGAGGGGCTACTTCCGGTACTGACAGAGGAACAAACCGCTTATATGCTATCAATAGTCACCAAGAGCAAGAGGATTCTCCAGATGTTGTCCCTGGTATGATCCAAGTCTTTGACTTTACTGTTTAAGCTTTGCTAGACCTAGGAGCGAGTTTGTCTTTTGTAATTCCATATGTCGCTATGAATTTTGATGTTATTCATGAGCAACTTAGTGAACCATTCAGTTTTTCTACATATGTTGGTAAGTGCATTCTAGCAGAGAGAGTCTATCGTGATTGTCCCGTTTCTGTCAATCACAAGAGTACCATGGCTGATCTAATTGAGTTAGACATGGTAGATTTTGATGTCATTCTTGGTATGGACTAGCTTCATGCATGTTATGCCTCAGTTGGTTGTAGAACTCGAGTTGTCAAGTTTCAATTTCCAAATGGGCCAGTCTTAGAGTGGAAAAGTAGTTCAATAGTGCCTAAGGGTTCTTTCATTTCGTACCTTAAGGAAAGGAAGTTAGTTTCTAAGGGGTGTGTCTATCACTTAGTCCGAGTTAAAGACTCTAGTGTTGAGATAGCTCATATCCAGTCAGTTCCAGTAGTAAAAGATTTTCCTGATGATCTTTTCGGAGTCTTTCATGAGAGAGAGATAGACTTTGGTATAGATATTCTCCGAGATACTCGTCCTATATCTATTATGCCATATAGAATGGCACCAGCAGAGTTGAAAGAGCTTAAAGAGCAATTAAAAGATCTCTTTGATAAGGGCTTTATTTGACCAAGTGTTTCACATTGGGGCGCTCCAGTCTTATTTGTGAGAAAGAAAGATGGTTCCCTTAGGATATGTATAGATTATCGCCAATTGAACAAGATAATCATCAAGAATAAGTATCATCTTCCGAGAATTGATGATCTTTTTTATCAACTTTAGGGTGCCACTTGTTTCTCTAAGATTGATCTCAGATCTGGCTACCATCAATTGAAAGTAAGGGAATATGATATTCCCAGGACAGCACTCAGAACCCGTTAAGGTCATTATGAGTTTTTTGTCATGTCCTTTGGTTTGACCAATGCGTCTGCAGCATTCGTAGACCTTATGAATAGGGTATTCAAACCTTATTTAGATATGTTTGTTATCATCTTCGTTGATGACAATACTAATTTATTCAAGGAATGAAGAAGATCATGCTAGTCATCTCAGAATAGTTCTCCAGACTTTGAAAGATAGAGAGTTGTATGCCAAGTTCTCTAAGTGTGAGTTTTGTCTTGAATCTGTGGCGTTCTTAGGCCACATTGTGTCTGGAAAGGGAATTAAAGTTGATACCCAAAATATTGAGGCAGTGCAGAATTGGCCTAGACCCACATCTCCAACTGATATTAGGAGTTTTTTGGGATTAGTTGGCTATTATAGAAGGCTCGTATAGGAGTTCTCATCTATTTCATCCCCTTTGACCAAGTTAACTCAGAAAATAGTGAAGTTTCAATGGTCTGAATCTTGTGAGAAAAACTTTCAGGAATTGAAAAAGAGGTTGACTATTGCCCCAGTTTTGACCTTACATGAAGGTACTCAAGGTTTTGTGGTGTATTGTAATGCATCTAGAGTTAGCTTGGGTTGTGTATTAATGCAGAATGGTAAAGTTATAGTTTATGCCTCCAGACAGTTGAAAGTTCATGAGAAGAACTACCCAACCCATGACTTGGAGTTGGATACCGTAGTATTTTCCTTGAAGATATGGCGTCATTATTTATATGGTGTTCATGTTGATGTATTCACTGATCACAAAAGTCTTCAATATGTGTTCACTCAGAAAGAGCTTAATCTCAGACAAAGTAGGTTGTTAGAATTGCTCAAGGATTATGACATGAGTATTCTTTATCACCCAGATAAGGCTAATGTTGTTGTTGATGCCTTGACCAGGTTGTCTATGGGTAGTACCGCCCGTGTTGAGGAAGAAAAGAGAGAATTAGCAAAAGATGTGCATAGACTTGCACGCTTAGGAGTTCGACTAATGGATTTCCCGAAAGGAAGAGTAGTGGTGATGAATGGGGCTGAATCTTCATTAGTGTCAAAAGTAAAAGAAAAGAAAGACCAAGATCCAATTTTGCTTGAATTGAAGGCAAATGTTCATAAGCTAAAAGTACTAGCTTTTGAACAAGAGGGAGATGGTATATTGAGATATTAAGGTAGATTGTGTGTACCAATGGTGGATGGACTCCAAGAGAGGATAATGGAGGAAGCTCATAGCTCCAGATATTCCATTCATCCGGGTTCCACAAAGATGTATCATGATTTGAGAGAGGTGTATTGGTGGAATAGTATGAAGAAGGGCATTGCAGAATTTGTTGCTAAGTGCCCAAATTGACAACAAGTTAAAGTAGAGCACCAAAGGCCTGGTGGTTTGGCTCAGAATATAGAACTTACGGATTGGAAGTGGGAGATGATTAATATGGACTTCATCACAGGCTTACCAAGGTCTCGCAGGCAACATGATTCTATTTGGCTTATTGTCGATAGAATGACAAAAATCAGCCCACTTTTTGCCGGTAAAGACTACTCATTCGGCAGAAGATTATGCTAAGTTATATATTCAAGAGGTGGTAAGACTTCATGGGGTTTCGGTCTCCATTATTTCAGACAGAGTTACGCAATTTACTGCACAGTTTTAGAAGTCATTCCAAAAAGGCTTGGGTTCAAAGGTGAACTTAAGTACTGTCTTTTATCCTCAGACAAATGGGCAATCAGATCGCACTATTCAAACCTTAGAAGATATGTTGAGGGCTTGTGTGATTTATTTCAACCGGAATTGGGATGATCACCTACATCTCATTGAGTTTGCTTATGCTCTCCATCAATTTTAACATAACAAAGAGGTTGTTTAATAAATACTTGTTCTTGGAAGTATCCATGTAGAAAAGCCGACTTCATATCCAATTGAGATATAGGCCATGAATTTTGAGAAGCCAATGCAATCACCAATCTGATCGTATCAAGTCTGACAACTGGAGCAAAAACTTTTCAGTAATCCACCCTGAATTCTTGTTTGTAGCCTTCCGCCACCAGCCGTGCCTTACACTTGTCGATCTCCCTATTCTTCTTCAGTTTAGTTTAATAGACCCATTTTACTCATATCATTTTGTATCTATAGGGTAGATCAGCAAGCTCCCATGTATCATTTTTTCAAGGGCTGTAATTTCATCATCCACTGCCTTTCACCATTTTTCATCTTTGACAGCACTTTCAAAATTTGTTGAATCACAATATGAAAAATAGAGCAAAATGAGTGAGAGGATCTTTAAAACGATGAATTGCTCTTACCTCGTAATCTGCCATCCATGATGGCCTTCTTTGAACACGAAGGGCACGTGAATCAACTATAGTTTCTACATGCTCATTCATATCTAGTGAAGTTTCACAACATCCATAATTGATATTTCGAGCAACAGATGGAAATTGTTGTTGTGGTTTAATTGCTTCTTCATCGTTTTCTCCATGAAGGCAAACTGGAATTTTTTTCTCCCCTTGAATTTTTGTTCCACGGCCAAAACTGATTTCATCAAAGATGACATCCTGACTAATCAATGTTTTCTTAGTGATAGGATTATAAAACTTGTAACCTTTTGATTGATCACTAACACTGAGAAAAATATATTTTGTCGTCTAGCTTCTTTCTCTTTTGATCAGGAATATGAGCATATGCAATGCACCCAAATATTTTTAAGTGATCTATAGTTGGTTGCTTTCCGCTCCATGCTTCCTCCTGTGTCATATTTTTAACTGCAAATGTGGGGCACCTATTCAGGATGTGAATAGTCCAATAGGCTTCTTCAAGCCAAAAACTTCTAGAAAGTCCACTGCTTGTCAGAATGCTCCACACATATTCATAATAGTGCGATCTTTCCTCTCACAGACTCCATTTTGTTGGGGCGAGTAAGATGTTGTAAGTTGCCTCTAGATTCAATGAAACTCACAAAAAATTGTAAATTCATGTGAGTTATATTCTCCCCCATGATCTGAATGAAGAACTTTTATTGGACTACCAATCTCCTTTTCAACAAGTACATTAAAGCTTTTAAAAAGCTTCAAAAGCTTCAGATTTCACCTGCAAAAAATATACCCAACTTTTCGTAGTAAAATCATCAATGAAGGTAATTTGTAGCTTTTACCTCTGTTAGAAGATAGTGTTATCGGTCCAAAAATATCAGAATGGATAAGTTCAAGTGCCTTTTTTGCTCTCCATGAACCCTTTTGTGTAAAGATCTGCGAGACTTCTTGCTAACCACACACTTTTCACAAATTTCAGATGGAGATAAAATTTGAGGAAGACCAATCACCATATTCTTTTGTTGCAAGGTTCTTAATCCAACAAAATTGAGATGCCCAAACCGAAAATGCCACAACCAGGCACCATCTCCTTGCTTTGCTAAAAAGCATGATTGTTGTATATTATTGAGATAGAGAGGAAACATTTTATTTGCAGTAATTTTAACTTGAGCAATTAAGCCCAAATTATCATTTTGGATCCAGAAAAATCCCTTTTTAATGACAATCTCATACCCTTTCTCTTCCAACTGACCAAGACTCAAATAATTTGACTTTAACTCTGGAACATAAAGGACATCAGAGATTATTTGAGAAATATTCCTTTTAGTTTTAATGGTTACCTATCCTTTTTCTATGACTGCAACTTTTGAATCATTCTCGAACTTAACAGAATCTCGATATGACTCATCTAATGTGTAGAAAGTTGATTTGTTTCCGCACATATGATGGTTGCAACCTATGTCTAAGTACCAGATATTTTACTGAATTTCCTTTGTCACTTGTTCTTTATCTTGATAGGCCATTAACAAATGACATCTATAGAATTCAACCTTTGACTTGTTTACTGACTTCGGCTTATAATGACCTAAATTATTGTTGCTTTCAGAACATATTCCCCTTCCTTGAGAATTTGAAGAATTTTCTTCAAATTTCTAATGCAAGTGCCTCCCACCACCAAAAATGTTTCCTCTCCCTCTTCCTCTTCTACTACCACCATCTTTGTTGAGTAATAGTTGGATGAGACTTGAAGAGTTTGTTCCTCTATAATTTGTCAATTCATTTTTTGTTCGTGAATCAACAGTGAACTCTACAATTCATCAATTGAAAGTTTAGTAGTTTCTTTTGATTCATCAATTGAACAAACAACATAGTTGAATTTTGATGTCAGAAGCGAAAGATATTTTCAATAATGGTGACATCTTCCAGCTTTTCACCATGAATCCACATCTTTTTTGCTATTGCCATAGTCCTCGAGAAGTCATATGAAACTGATTCTCCCATCTTCATTTGTAATGCCTCAAAATCAGCGCGAAGTTTTTGCAATTGTGCCCTTTTTGCCTTTGTCGTTCCCTGATACTTCTTCTTCATGGAGTCCCATATTTGCTTAGAAGTACATTTGCAAAGAATAGTTTCCAATATTGAGCAATCTATAGCTTCGAAAAGATAATTCTTTGCCTTGAGATCTTTAGACTGTCCAACTCTACCTTTTGTACTTCCGATAAAGAAGTACCAGTCGCTCACTCTTGCACACCAATGCTGACAATTGGCCAAAACTCCTTGGACCTAAGGAAATTCTCCATCAAAATGCTCCAATGGTGGTAATGGCCATCGAAACGTGGAATAGCAGGCTTAACAATAATTTCGGAGGCTTAAGTTTTGCTACTGTAATAATACTGCAAAAAAAAACTCTCAATATGCAGTACCAACACTTACACTCGATATGAAAAACTCTCTTTCTGGCTCGGATACCAAATTTTAATAAAGTAACGAGTAGAACAGAGAAAAAGTATTGAAGGAAAAGAAAACTTCTTATTGTTGGAGATGCAGAAACCAACATACAATAGGACTCTTAAATAGATAACCAAACAACAAACTACCTTCTAGGACACCTAAAGAAAAGGAAATAACTTAACCACAAACAATAATTGAAACCTAAAAGCTAGGACCTACTAAACACGTTTGAAACATGTTGAAAGTATATGTCTCCACAAACAACTGTAACAAACAATTAACAGCTGAATAAAATTCTTGACAATATTATTACTATTACTAAAGCATTTCAAAGAAGACAACAAATATTTGCACATAATTTTTAAGATGAAGTAACTATCCTTGAACAGATTGTTGTAGCAAGAGAATAAGAAGCTTAAATATGGAAACAAAAATGGCACAATATTCAGAAGGAAAATATTTTATTCATAAACTCAAAAGTTCTCTCTATTTTTCTATAGATCTTTCTTTTCTATATATTGGAAAATAACTAACAGCATCCTCATTTATAATAGTAAGAAGTAAATTAAACTAGGACTAGAAAACTTATTCCTATATAAAATCATAACTAAACATTAATTGAATAAATACAAAATATAACAAATCCTAAACAAATTAGGATTTCTACTCAAACTTTGAATTATTATTCCAACATATTCGAAGTCCCGATGCTTATGATGATTATTTCCAAAGTTGTAAAATCACAAGAGAATTAAAAACAACAGTATGAATATGAGCATGAGTTTATTCATAGACGAGAGCAACAAAAGAAAGAAATGGCACTAATGCTTACCCAGATGCAAGAAGTAACCCTTCTACATAACAACATACCATTGGGGTCTAAAGAGGGTAGTGTGTACGCAAATCTTACCCCTCTCTTGTGTAGGAAGAGGAGTTTGGTTCCAAACACACTATCGGATCAAGTAAAGCATATCAAAGCAATTAAACTCGTACATTTTTCCTCTGTTTACTTTGCGCTACCGGTAATTCACAAACAATGGTATTGATTACCTCCGATGAATTGAATTACATTATTTTTTGGTACCTCGATGAATCTTGTGCTTCAATTTTCTCTTTGGAACCTATTCGTTTGTATATCTTTTTGGTTTGACATCAAAATTTAGGTTCTTCATACTTCGTTTTATGTGGAGAATTTGATATTGTGTCTCTATGTTGAACTTCTACATTAGTTTTTGTTTTGAATCACTTTAAGATGAGTTTAATTGATTTGCTATGCTTTACTTAAGACGAGAGTGTGTTTGAAAAGTTCTTCTCTATTAGAGATAAGGCTTGCGTGCACACTAGGTGTAACACCTCGAAAACCAGACCAAAAAAAATTGTAGAAAATACCTAAAGCAGTGAACCACGGCAGGGTTCACGGATCGTGATATGGTCCACAGTCTGTACACCTGCCCGTGGTCTTGACTTGGAAGTCACCAGGCCCAGACATCAGACCACGAGTTTCACGGTCCGTAGTCTTCATGACGGGCCATGCTGGTGCCCGTAGAGTCGAGGCAGTGAACATCCCTAGCCAGCCCCTTAGACCCCCACGCCTAAGGGAGGACCACGAGGACCTTCACGGTCTGTGGTCCTTCACACGGTCCGTGGGGGTGTCCGTGGAGCCTTACCAATAAGCCCCCTAGCCAGTCCCTCCAGACCACAGCCCAAGTGGAGACCACAGACACTTTCAAGGTTTGTGGTCCATCACACGGGCCGTGGTAGGGTACGTGGACTCAGACCCTCAGCTAGTAGTCACCAAGTAAAGACCACGACCGACTTCACGATCTGTGGTCCCTTTCACGGTCCGTTAAGGTGGCCGTGGTCAGCCCATCTTTAGTTTAAGTCAGGGTTATTTCGGCCTTTTCCTTATTCGTTGGACACCTAAACTACGTCGTTTTAACCCTAAATTTCGTGGTTTTAGACAGTTTAAGCCTAGAAACATAACTAGAACTTTCTCAACTCATATCTTTAATCAAAAATTAGAAAATTAGAAGCGAAAGGAGAGAAAGAGGCGACCAACCCTAAGTTCAAGAACGCAATAAGTTTCCTCCAATTCCAGCCCCAAAATCGAAAGATTTCTCCAGGGAATTCATCACCAGGTATGTGGGATTTCACTAGTGGGTCCTTCACCCATTAGGTCCCTAGTTTTCAGTCTGTTTCTTGATTCCCTTATTATGACTAGACCTAGGGTTTCTTGAATGTTAGCATTATTAGGTTCTTAGCTATTAGAATGATCCAAATCAGATTAGTATGTTAATATTCAATCTATTACATGAATTTCAGAACCCTAGCTGTGTAGTTCTTTAGTTCTTGAATTACACATGCTAGGCCAGATATTTCAGTTATTTCAAATATACATGCCTCAGTTTGAAATGTGTTATTATCAGTTATTTATGCGCATTCTCAGTTTGCATGTCATTTTGAGCTATCCAATATATCACAGTAATTCAGTAATAATGTGTTAACGACCTAATCCATTGGGAGTAGCATAATACTGAGTTGGACTCGGGTTCAACATACCCAAATAGTCCCAGAACAACTAGCCATGTAGGTTGTAAGTACCATCTGTGGGCATTATTTTAGTGATCACGCCAGCTCTACACCTTTCGTCGAGTGTATTGGGTCCTCTCGATGGGGCGTATACATCGGACTACACATTTAGCTCATGTAGTTTTATTATAGGTAATTAGTAGCTCCCATAGTTCAATCAAACTCTATTGCATTGACTATTTTAGTACAGTCAGTATTCAGTCTCAACATGTTATACATTGGTCATTGCATTTAGCTAGCTCAGTCTTAATTATCTATATCATGTTCAGATTATGCTCATGCTTTATTGCTTGTTGAGTTATATGTTTATTTCAGCTTTACTCTATCCTCCATGCTCAGTATCTTTCAAGTACTGACGCATATATTGCGCTACATCTTCTTGTGATGTAGGTTCAGGTCCCTAGCAGTCAAATCACGCTTAGATCGGTTCCCAATCTCCAGTTCAGCAGTATCAGCGGTGAGTTCTCATTCTTCGAGGACAATAGTCATGTTATCTTTTTAGTATTTTAGTCCTTTAGTTTCAGTTTTGCTAGACTTAGCTAGGGCATGTCCCAGCATGTCTAGTCAGTTAGAGGTTATTTTCAGACATAGTTAGACTCAGCTTAGTAATTGAGATTGGTCTTTCTTTTATATTAAACTCTCAGATTATATATTCAGTTTTAGTATATGGGTATTCCTCATCATTTCCGTTTTACTTATTATTAGCTTCCGCATCAGTTTTATTTCTCAGTTTATCTTTAGTATGCTCATAATCATGCCAGTAGGGTTAGCTTAGGGCCACTTATGGTCCTAGGTCTTGTGTCCGCATCTCGAAGGTAGCTCGGGGGGTGACAAACTTGGTATCAAAGCACTAGGTTTCAGAGTCCTAGAATGTCTGAAAAGTTGCACTAAGTAGAGTCCTTTTCATGGGTGTGAAGTGCACCACATCTAATGAGAGGGAGGCTACGGAGTGTTTTAGGAAAAATATTCATTTCTTGTTACTCTTATCGTGCGTAAGGTATGATCTGATTCCATTCTAACTCGACGTTTTACGTTTCAATGTGATCATGCCTCCTCGTAGAGCTAACGCCAAAAATGTGAATGCCAGGATCGCAAACGCATCTCTTCCTGTCCTAGATCAAGAAGTCTCGAATGCAGAGTTCAGGAACGCCATTCAGATGTTGGATCAGAGAGTGGCCAATCAGAATAACCAGTGGGATCCACTTCCAGAAAACGTTAATGTTGGGTCAGCTACAGCCAGAATGCGAGACTTTTTTAGGACGAATCCGTCGGAGTTCTTAGGATCGCATGTTAGAGAAGATCCCTAAAACTTCATTGATGAGGTCAAGAAGATCTTTGAAGTGATAGAGGTAACTAGGAATTATCGGGTTGAGTTAGCATCTTACCAACTTAAAGATATAGCTCATATCTAGTATACTCAGTGGAAGGAGAACAGGGGTACAGATGTAGCTCCTATCTCTTGGGATTGCTTTAGTGAGACATTTTTGGATAGGTTTTTCCCAAAAGAGCTAAGGGAGGCAAAAGCTCAAGAGTTTATGAACTTAGGGCAAGGTAGCATTACAGTCCAAGAGTATGGGCTCAAGTTTACCCAACTCTCCAGGTATGCTCCTTGCATGGTGGCTGATTCCAGAGTCCAAATGAACAAGTTTCTTTATGGAGTGTCAGACTAGGTGAAAATAGAATATAAGAATGCTATGTTGCTGGGAGATATGAGCTTCTCTAGGCTTATGACTCACACTCAGCAGGTTGAGGGTGATAAGCTTAAGGAACAGGCCAAGGACAAAAAGAAGGCTAGGACTGGAAACTATGAGTATTCTCAACAGAAATTGGGTGGTGGAAATCGCTCGCAAAGGCAACGGAAATTTTCAACTCCAGCATCTTCATCAGCTAGTGTTCCATCCTCCAAGTTCCGTAATGATCAGAAAAGTAGGGCATTAGGCTCTAAGTCTCAGGGGAGTGTTACAGGTACCAAACCTACCCAACTTGCCCTAAGTGTGGTAAGAACCATCCGGGAGAGTGCCTTGTAGGAAAGGAATGATGTTTTGGGTGTGGTCAGTCTAATCATAGGTTGAGGGAATTTCCTTCTAAGCAGGGTCAAAGAGGCAATGCTAATCGAGCCCAGTCTACAACTTCAGCAGCACCAGCAAGTCGCCCGACTCAGCAGGATAACTCTTCTGGTACAGGTAGCGGACAGCGCCAAAATAGGCTTTATGCTCTTCAGGCTCTCCAGGATAAGGAAGATTCTCCTGATGTAGTCACTGGTACATTACGAGTCTTTGATCTTGATGTTTATGCTTTGTTAGATCCAGGGGCTACTCTTTCCTTTGTAACTCCTTATATAGTAGTTAAGTTTGATCTTAGTCTAGAAACTCTCTCAGAACCTCTCTCAGTCTCTAATCCAGTTGGTGACCCAGTCATAGCTAGACGGGTATCAAAAATTGCCTTGTCAAAGTCTCTTAGAAAGTCACCTCAACAGATCTTGTAGAGTTAGAAATGGTAGACTTTAATGTCATTCTAGGCATGGATTGGTTACATTCCTGCTATGCCTTAGTCGATTGTAGAACTAGGATTGTTCGTTTTCAATTTCCAGACAAACTAATCTTAGAATGGAAGGGTAGTAGCTTAGCGCAAATGGGTCAATTCATTTCTTACCTTAAGGCCATAAAGATGATCTCTAAGGGTTATATCTATCATCTAGTTCAGGTTAAGGATGCAAGATCCAAAACCCCAACTCTTGAGTCAGTTCCAGTGGTTAATGAGTTTCCAGAAGTATTTCCAGAAGATCTTCCCGGGGTTCCTCCGGATAGGGAAATCGACTTTGGAATTTATCTCCTTCCAGATACTCAGCCAATTTCTATTCCTCCTTACATAATGGCTCCAGCTATGGTTAAGGAATTGAAGTAGCAATTGAAAGACCTTCTAGACAAGGACTTCATCAGACCTAGTATTTCTCCATGGAGTGCACCAGTGTTGTTCGCAAAAAATAAATATGGTTCTCTCACAATTTGCATTGACTATAGGCAATTGAACAAGGTTACAATCAAGAATAAGTAACCCATCCCCATGATTGAGGACTTGTTTGACCAACTTCAGGGTGCTAGTCATTTCTCAAAGATTGACCTCAGATCGGGTTATCATCAGCTTAAAATCAGAGATAGTGACATTACGAAGACAGCCTTCAAGACTCGATATGGTCATTATGAATTTGTAGTTATGTCATTTGGACTAACCAATGCTCCTGCAGCTTTCATGGACTTGATGAACAAAGTGTTCAAGCAGTACTTAGACTTGTTCGTTATCGTGTTTATTGATGATATCCTCATTTACTCTAGAAATGAGGAAGAATATGCGAGTCATTTGAGAGTTGTTCTGCAGACTCTCAAAGATCGCCAGTTATTCGCCAAATTTAACAAGTGTGAGTTTTGGTTGCATTCGGTTGCTTTTCTTGGGCATATAGTGTCTAGTGAAGGGATTCGGGTAGATTCCCAGGAAATGGAGGCAGTGAAACAATGGCCCAAACCTACCTCTCCTACAGATATCAGAAGTTTCTTAGGTCTAGCGGGTTATTACAGAAGGTTCGTGGAAGGATTTCCATCCATAGCCTCGCCATTTACTAGGTTGACTTAGAAGATGCTCAAGTTTCAGTCGTCAGATGATTGTGAGAAAAGTTTCACAGAATTGAAAACTAACTCTACCATAAGGTTCAGACGGTTATGTGATTTATTGTGATGTATCCAGAGTCGGCCTAGATTGTGTGTTGATGCAACGAGGTAAGGTTATAGCTTATGATTCCAGACAGCTTAAGGTGCATGAGAAGAATTATCCGACTCATGACCTCGAGCTTGCAGCGGTGGTGTTTGTTCTCAAGATTTTGAGGCACTACTTGTATGGTGTTCATGTAGATGTGTTCACAAACTATAAGAGCCTTCATTATGTGTTCACCCAGAAAGAGTTGAATCTTCGCCAGAGAAGATGGCTTAAGTTCCTCAAGGATTATGACATGAGTGTGCATTACCATCCTGGTAAGGCAGATGTAGTAGCAGATGCCCCTAGCAGACTATCTATGGGTCACATGTTGAGGAAGAAAGAAAGGAGCTAGCAAAGGATGTTCACAGACTTGCTCGCCTAGGAGTTCGTCTTAGGAGCATATCAGATGGTGGTGTAACAGTTCAGAATGGGACAGAATCTTCTTTGGTAGTGGAAGTTAAGGAAAAGTAAGACAGTGATCTGATATTACTTGAACTCAAGGGTACATTCCACCAACAGAGAGTTGAGGTTTTCTCCTAAAGGGAAGATGATGTGCTTCGCTACTAGGGTCGATTATGTGTTCCTAATGTGGACGAGTTAAGACAGTATATTCTTACAGAAGCCCATAACTCCAGATATTCTATCTATCCAGGTGCCACTAATATGTACCGCGATCTGCGGAAAGTCTATTGGTGGAATGGTATGAAAAGAGATACAACAGATTTTGGGGCACTTGCTAAGTGCCCCAATTGCTAGCAAGTCAAGGTAGAACATCAAAAACCATGAGGTATAACTCAAGATATTGGCATTCCTACTTGGAAGTGGGAAGTGAGCAACATGGACTTCATCACAGGTTTACCTCGTACTCGCAGACAACATGACTCCATTTGGGTGATAGTTGACAGAGTTACTAAGTTTTCTCGCTTTTTGGCGGTCAAGACTATAGAGTCAGCGGAGGACTACACCAAGATTTATATTAATGAGATTGTGAGGTTGCATGGGGTACCTTTGTCTATCATCTCAGATAGAAGTCCTCAGTTTACCTCTCATTTCTGGAAGTCATTTTAGAAAGGTCTTGGTACTCAGGTTAATCTTAGCGTAGCATTTCATCCACAGATAGATGGTCAGGCAGAGCGTACCATTCAGACCTTAGAGGACATGTTGAGAGTTTGTGTGATCGATTTCAAGGGTAGTTGGGATGATCATCTTCCTCTTATAGTGTTCGCCTACAACAATAGTTACCATTCTAGCATTGAGATGGCCCCTTATGAGGCAGTGTATGGGCATAGATGCAGATCTCTTGTTGGTTAGTTTGAAGTAAGTGAAGCAGCCTTGATAGGGCCAGATTTAGTCATTTATGCTACGGAGAAAGTGCAACTCATTAGAGATAGACTTAAGACAGCCCAGAGTCGCCAGAAGTCTTATGTAGATGTGAGGAGAAGAGAACTAGAGTTCCAAGTTGATGCTTGGGTTTTCCTAAAAGTGTCACCTATGAAGGGCGTGATGATATTTGGCAAGAAAGGAAAGCTTAGTCCTAGATACGTAAGCCCTTACCGGACCTTGAAAAGGATTGGTAAAGTGGCTTATTGTAATGACACTAAAATAGAATAAGTGAAACTAGAGCCTAACGTGTGTGTGTTAGAGTTTGGTATGAGGTTTGATGGTGCTTTATGTTGTCTCGTGAATGGCACCTCTATGCTGGTGGTTTGGTAAATTCCTCCCTTGACTAGTTAAGTGTTTGGATGGTTATTTTGGGTTTATTTACATATTTTAAGAGTATTAAAACTGTCAAACTCTACTTTACATTCTATTATTTCAAAACCCCAAATCAAAACCCTTCCCTCCCAAAACGTCCTCTCTAGAAACTCCATTGGAGATCAAGGTCAAGTTCAAGCTAGGGTTGGGGATTTCAAGGTGTTTCTTCTTCGATTTTTGTGGGGAATCAATAGAAAGGTATGGTCTTGATCCTTGTCTAATTTTCCATTCAATGAGCCAATTCAAAAGTGATTGTAAAGTATGAAAATCTAGGTTTTTACTCAATCTCGTGGGTTCTTTCCTCAAACGTTTTCAAATGGTTTATAATATCAAATTATAATTATATTGATGTTTAATTGATGATTTTACTCTATGAAGCCATGATTCTTCTCAATTTCTAAATTATGTCTTATGAAGTGGGTTTGTTGATCATGAATGAATGTTGACGAATTGTGCCTAAATTGATTTAGATTAATGAATTGTATCATCATCTATGGCTAATTATGGTGAATTGTTGGTGAATTTAGGATTTGTGATCATTGCCTTGAAAGGGAAAGTTTGACCTAATTTCAAGTTAAAGTAGAATTATGCTTTAATTGTTGATCTACTTGAAAGGTGGAGGTGTTTACTTACTATGTACATTGTGATCATGGCCTTGAAGGCATAGTATGAGGAATTGAAGTATTATCATGATGTTGTAAATATGAATGTGATGTGAAGCATGTGTGTGATCTAAACGAACGAATTATGATCATGTTTAGAAGCTAATTGTGTTATGATTGAATGTTATATATTTATTAACACTTGTGGATGATGGTTATTATGTGAAAAATTTATTCTCACATACACACACATGAATGAATGAATGAATAAATGAATGAAGTTTAATGATAATGTTAATGATGAAGTACTATTTGAAAGGTTATTCCCATATTGTACTCTAACGAATGTTAATTACTTGTTGTGAAAGTACTTTCTCACAATGAGAGGGTTCTTAGGTGAAAGGCTATTCTCATCTTTGAATCTATGAGCTTTCCAATGAATGAATGAATGTTGGGATGGGATGGATGCTCATTCGGGAGTTGAGACAGAGTATGTAGTAACAATCCCTATATCCCGTTTTAGTGAATGTTGGGTTTGGGATGGATGCTCATCATGGAGTTGAGGTGGGGTATCTAGTAGAAATCCTTTATCCCATAATGAACTAATGTAATGAATAATGCTAAGCACCGAGTGGATATGGATTGAGATGGGTGCTTATCTTTGATTTGAGGCGGGGTACCTAGTAGCAATCTCTTGAGATGGATGTTCATCTGAGTTGAGGTGGGGCATCTAGTAGCAATCTCTCTATCCCATAAACTAAGTCCCCACATAGGTCTAGCTAGTGGATCCACATAAACTAAAGAACAGTGATCCTACCTTAGGCAAGTAGGAATCCCTTTATCCAATGAGGGTGACACTGGGATTCCATGTCAACCTCATATGGTCTATGTCGGTTAAGGCTTACCCCTACAAAAAATGTTAATGAACTATGGTTTCTTAAGGATGAACTACTTCGTGTAGGTGGTGGTATGGGATGTCATCTATGCAATGCACAAGTAGGCATTTGAGAGAGGTCATGGTGTGTTCCTTTATAATGTTAATGAATGAATGGGATCTTATAATGACATTTATGAGAATGTTGATCTAATGTCTAATGAATGAAGGTGCTCTTAATGTAATGAAGTTAATGAAGAATGTTGACTTTTAAATGTTTATATGCTTAAATATACTGATGCATGCTATACTTGGATTGTATTATGAGTTAATTCATTGTCATGACTATTGTATATGAATGTGCCTTTCCTATGGTGACTTCAAAAGAGTACTTAGTGTGAGTAGTAGTATGGATGCTAGTTGCACATTGCACAAGTATGACTTAGAGTTGTCTTAGGTGTTGGTCTTAATGTGATGATGTGATTCAAGTAATGGTTATGTCTATTATATGCTTTATTGTGTAAAGGTGAAAAGGATGAAGGGTAAGTTCACTTATGGTGACCTTAAGGTGGTGCATTAGTGTGGGTGGTGGTATGGGACGCTATCCATACATTGCCCAAGTAATAGCTTGAGGTTAGTTGAGGTAAAGGCTTAAGGTAAAGGTAAAGGTATATATGTTGATCCTGTTCAAATTAGAAAATGTGCCTTGTGTGTTGGTTGTGACTTATAGTATGCCTCTCTTATCAATGTTCATGAAGTTTTACCAAAATAGCATAAAAGCATGACTTTCAATTAAATGTCTGTTTTAAGCATGATTTTTGCATGGCTGCCACACTTAGTACATCTAATGTGCTAACCCCATTCTTCCCCTTTTCTTACTAAAGTGTAGGGTTTTGAGGTGTCGGGGTTCTATGCTTGAAGGATAGGTTTCTAAGGTGCTTGAAGATGAAAACTTGGTTAGTCCTCATAATTTTGAGGACGAAACTCATTATGTTCCTTTTATGTCTTTTAGTTTATGTTAAATCTTTTGTATGGGCTAAGTCGCAACATTGTATTCAATGTATTAGATGGTTTGAGACATAGTGTACAAAGTCTAGAATGTCTTCCACTTGCTTTTTAGTGAAAATGTCTTCCATTGTAAAAAAAGTTTTTAATTCTTCTCTATTTTCCTATGTTTTTATGTTCAAGAATGCTATGAGACTTATATTAGACCCCTTTGGGGTTGAGTATGCCGTGTTACGACTAGGGGGTGTTCTCTGGTCGTGACAAACGTGGTATCAGAGCATAAGACTTTGGAATAGTCTTAGGTTGTCTCAGACCACATCTAGTAGAGTCTTATTCATAATGTGAAGTGCGCCACATTATAAATAGGAGGATATTGGGTGCTAAGAAAGTTTCACTTTTTCATTCTTCAAGTCGTGCCATAGAGTTTAGCTCTATAATGTCTCTCTCTTGTTTCTTATCCGATGGTATTTAGTGTGTGACCACTTGAAAGGATTATGTTAAAAGATGTGAGGGAGGAAGGTTGGTTGTGATGCCAACCAGGGCTATGTGACTTGATAGATGTGAGATGGAAGATTGTGATGTTGACTTTAGTATGAATGGGTTGCTTTATGGTTATGTGTTTTGTTGGTAGAACACGGCTTAGTTATGATGAGTTTTGAGGTATGTTGAAAGAGTTGATGAACTGAGGTGTTTTAGAAATATTTTGATGTGTTGGGTGAGTAGACTCCATAAAAGAGAGTATAAGTGTAATTCACCTTGTTTTGGAATCATTCATGTCTGGTGAGTATGAAGGTTTAGTGATGTTTTGCTCCGACCTTAGAGTTGAAAGAAGTGAAGATTAGAAGAGTTGGTATAGGCTTACTCCTAGGTGGGGGATAATGTGCCTAGATGGTAAGGTCTTTGAGTGTCTTTGATGTTCATAAGTTAGGCTTGATTGATGTTCTCACCTTAAGATGTGTAGTGAGTTTGAGGAGTTAAGACCCGGTGTGGTAGACTCATATGAGACCTTGAGTGATGTGGTAATGTTGTTGTGAGCAAGTGTTGGTAAATGAGGACCTTCTTAGTTTAAAGGTACCGGTATGTTGATGGTTTCTTATAAGTGGAGAATGTCTTGATTAGGGTTCCTTTGTGGTATTCATGATAAGTCATAGTTGGGTTTACTCCTAAGTGGGGGATGGTATGTTGAGTAGTAAAGTCGTTGAGGGTTTTGATATCCTTACCTCTTCCTTTATGTGCCTATTCAAGACTAAGACAAAGAGTTCCTTTTTGGCTTGTTTCATGTTTTTGGAGTCATGTGTGACATTGTGTTTCCATGGTCTCCTTATGTTATGCATGTTCTATTTGAATTCTTGTTTATATGAGGAAATGAGTCTTCATGATTTATGTTCCTCGTGTTGATGTGCATTTTGTTTGAGTTGCCTATATGTTTCATGAGGTTAATTGTTGAACATGTCAATGTGTTTTTATGAAGAAGTTGCATAATGTGATTTTATGAGAAAATTGCCTAAATGTGCTTTATTGAAGGGTTGCATATTGTGCTTTTGAGAGTAATTGCATAATGTGCTTAATGATGTTGTGATGAGCATGAGAAGAGTTGTAGATGGTAATGCCTCCAATGAAATGAGAAATGTTGAAGTTTTGGTGCAAAAATGAGTTTGTCGATGTAGTTCCTACCTTCTTGTTTGCTTTAAGCCTTTTTTATATAGAGTTGATGTTTCCTCTTATGGTTTATGCATTTATATTGATATTGCATGCATGATTGTGGGATGCTAGTCTTGAGTCATTACCCTTTAATGTGTTTTAAGTATCATTCGAGGACGAATGTTCCTAAGTGGGGGATAATGTAACGACCCTAAAATCGAATAAGTCAAACTAGAGCCTAACGTGTGTGTGTTAGAGTTTGGTGTGAGGTTTGATGGTGCTTTATGTTGTCCCGAGCCATGGTTAAGGTGTTTAGGGGTTAGACGTCAAGGTACGACCCCCCAAGGACCACCCTAAGGGTCATTGAGGAGGACCCTAAGTCTAAACCTCAAGACCCCCAAGGAAACCATGAGGCTACCCAAAATAGGGTAACCTACGGAAGGGCCACCCCCCGTGGATGGCCTCCATAGGTCATGGCCCCTAAATGCACCTCTCTGACCCATACCATGGACCAACATTACGGTCCGTGAATGGAATCACGGTCTGTGAGTTTAGGTCTCGTGAATGGCACCTGTGTGCTGGTGGTTTGGTAAATTCCTCTCTTGGCTAGTTAAGTGTTTGGACGGTTAATTTGGGTTTATTTACATATTTAAGAGTATTAAAAGTGTTAAACTTTATTTTACATTCTATTATTTCAAAACCCCAAATCAAAACCCTTCCCTCCCAAAAAGTCCTCTCTAGAAACTCCATTGGAGATCAAGGTCAAGTTCAACCTAGGGTTGGGGATTTCAAGGTGTTTCTTCTTCAATTTTCGTGGGGAATCAATAGTAAGGTATGGTAGTCTTGATCCTTGTCTAATTTTCCATTGAAGGAGCCAATTCAATGGTGATTGCAAAGTACGAAAATATAGGGTTTTACTCAAACTCATGGGTTCTTTCCTCAAACGTTTTCAAATGGTTTCTAATGTCAAATTATGATTATTTTGATGTTTAATTGATAATTTTAATCTATGAACCCATGATTCCTCTCAATTTCTAAATTGTGTCTAAAGAAGTGGGTTTGTTGATCATGAATAAATGTTGACGAATTGTGCCTGAATTGATTTAGATTAATGAATTGTATCATCATCTATGCCTAATTATGGTGAATTGTTGGTGAATTGAGGATTTGTGATCATAGCCTTGAAAGAGCAAGTTTGTCCTAATTTCATGTTAAAGTAGAATTGTGCTTGAATTGTTGATCCACTTGAAAGGTGGAGGTGTTTACTTACTATGTACATTGTGATCATGGCCTTGAAGGCATAGTGTGAGGAATTGAAGTATTATCATGATGTTGTATATATGAATGTAATGTGAAGCATGTGTGTGATCTAAACAAATGAATTATGATCATGTTTAGAAGCTAATTGTGTTAGGATTGAATGTTATCTCTCTATTAACACTTGTGGATGATGGTGATTATGTGAAAGGCTATTCTCACATACACAAACACATGAATGAATGAATGAAGTTTAATGATAATTTTAATGATGAAGTACTATTTGAAAGGCTATTCTCATAGTGTACTCTAACGAATGTTAATGACTTGTTGTGAAAGTACTTCCTCACAATAAGGGGGTTCTTAAGTGAAAGGTTATTCTCATCTTTGAATATATGAGCTTTCCAATGAATGAATGAATGTTGGGATGGAATGGATGCTCATCCGGGAGTTGAGGCGGAGTATCTAGTAACAATCTCTATATCCCGTTTTAATGAATGTTGGGTTTGGGATGGATGCTCATTCGGGAGTTGAGACGGGGTATCTAATAGCAATCCCTTATCCCAAAATGAACTAATGTAATGAATGTAATGTACTCTATGGGGAATAACGCTAAGCACCGAGTGGATATGGATTGAGATGGGTGTTCATCTATGAGTTGAGGCGGGGTACTTAGTAGCAATCTCTTGAGATGGATGCTCATTTGAGTTGAGGCGGGGCATGTAGTATCAATCTTCCTATCCCATAAACTATGTGCCCACATAGGTCTAACTAGTGGATCCATGTAAGCTAAGAACAATGGTCCTACCTTAGGCAAGTAGGAATCCCTTTATCCAGTGAGGGTGACACAGGGATTCCATGTCAATCTCACATGGTCTATGTTGGTTAAGGCTTACTTCCACAAAGAATGTTACTGAACTATGGCTTCTTAAGGATGTACTACTTAGTGTAGGTGGTGGTATGGGACGCCATCTATACATTGCACAAGTAGGAATTTGAGGGAGGTCATGGTGTGTTACTTTATAATGTTAATGAATGAATGGTCTCTTATAATGAATTTATGAGAATGTTGATCTAATGTCTAATGAATGAAGGTGCTCTTAATCTATTGAAGCTAATGAAGAATGTTGACTCTTAAATGCTTATATGCTTAAATGTAAAGATGCATGCTATACTTGGATTGTATTATGAGTTACTTCCTTGTCATAACTATTGTATATGAATGTGTCTTGCCTATGGTAACTTCAAAGGAGTACTTATTGTGAGTAGTAGTATGGGATGCTACTTGCACATTGCACAAGTATGACTTAGAGTTGTCTTAGGTGTTGGTCTTAATGTGATGATGTGATTCATGTAATGTTTATGTCTATTATATGTTTTATTGTGTAAAGGTGGAAAGGATGAATGGTAAGTTAACTTAGTGTGACCTTAAGGTGGTGCCTTATTGTGGGTGGTGGTATGGGATGCTATCCATACATTGCACAAGGTATAGCTTGAGGGTTACTTGAGGTGAAGGCTTAAGGTAAAGGTAAAGGTTTATATGTTGATCTTTGTTCAAATTAGAAAATGTGCCTTGTGTGTTGGTTGTGACTTATATTATGCCTCTCTTATCTATGTGCATGAAGTTTTACCAAAATGGCATAAAATCATGACTTTCAATTAAATGTCCGTTTTAAGCATATCTTCCATACTTAGTACATCTTATGTGCTAACCCCATCATTCCCCTTTTCTTACTAAAGTGTAGGGTTTGGAGATGTTGGTGTTCTATGCTTGAAGGATAGGTTTCTAAGGTGCTTGAAGATGAAGACTTGGTGAGTCCTCATAGTTTCGAGGACAAAACCCATTATGTTCCTTTTATGTCTTTTAGTTTATGTTAAAGCTTTTGTATGGGCAAAGTCCCAACGTTGTATTCAAAAGATTAGATGGTTTGGGACATAGTGTACAAAGTCTAGAAAGTTTTCCACTTTCTTTTTAATGAAAATGTCTTTGATTGTAAAACAAGTTTTTAATTCTTTTTTATTTCCCTATGTTCTTATGTTCAAGAATGCTATGAGGCTTGTATTAGACCCCTTCGGGGTCGAGTATGCCGTGTTATGACTAGGGGGTGCTCTCGGGTCATGACCCTTATGAGCTAGAGTTGCCAACAGATTTAGTAGCAGTGCATCTAGTCTTTCACATTTCACTATTGAAGAAGTGTATGGGTGATCCAGCATCCGTAGTGCCATTAGAGTTTGTGGCTGTAAAAGATAGCCTTTCTTATGAGGATGTACCAGTTGAGATTCTTGATTGTCAGGTTACAAGGTTGAGAAACAAGGAAGTCGCTTCAGTCAAGGTTTGGTGGAGGAGTCCGTCCGTAGAGGGAGCTACTTGGAAAGCAGAAGTAGCAATGAAAGCCAAGTATCCTCACCTCTTTCCTTCAAATTCCACTCCAGCTTGAGGTAATAGTTCCTCTTTAGTTTTTCAGTCATTCATGCGTAAAATCAGTCTTAGTATCATGTTCCTTCAGTCTGTACTTGCATTTTCAGCGTATTTGAATGTTTTTGGAACTCAATTCAGTCAGAAATCAGCCTTCAGTGTTTAGTGGTAGGGTTGCAGCTCATTCCGTCCATTTCAACTAGTTTAGTCTTTATTCGAGGACGAATGATTCCAAGGGGGAGATATTGTAACACCTCGAAAACTAGACCCACGACAGGGTTCACGGACCGTGATAGGGTCCATGATCCGTAGACCTGCCCATGGTCTTAACTTGGAAGTCACCAGGCCCAGACATCAGACCAAATAGCACATTCACGGTTCGTGGTCTTGATGACGGGCCATGGTGGCGCCCGTAGAGTCGAGGCAGTGAACCTCTCTAGCCAGCCCCTTAGACCCCCATGCTGAAGTGAGGACCACGAGGCCCTTCACGGTCAGTGGTCCTTCACACGACCTGTGGGGGCGTCCGTGGAGCCTTACTAGTAAGCCCCCTAGCCAGTCCCTCCAGACCACAGCCTAAGTGGAGACCATGGACACTTTCACAGTCTGTGGTCCTTCACACGAGCCATGGTAGGGCTCGTGGACTCAGACCCTCAGCAAGTAGTCACCAAGTCCAGACCATGACTGACTTCACGGTTCGTGAAGGTGGCCGTGGTCAGCCCTTCTGCAGTTTAAGTCAGGGTTATTTCGGTCTTTTCCTTATTCGTTGGACACCTAAACTATGTCGTTTTAACCCTAAATTTCATGGTTTTAGTCAATTTAAGCCTAGAAACATAACTAGAACTTACCCAAGTCAGATCTGTAATCAAAAATTAGAAAATTAGTAGCGAAAGGAAAGAAAGAGGCGACCAACTCTAAGTTCAACAACACAGCAAGTTTCCTCCAGTTCTAGCCCCGAAATCGAAAGATTTCTCCGTGGAATTCGTCACTAGGTATGTGGGATTTCACTAGTGGGTTCCTTTCACCCATTAGGTCCCTAGTTTTCAGTCAGTTTTTTGATTCCCTTATTATGACTAGACCTAGGGTTTCTTGAATGTTAGCATTATTGGGTTCTTAGCTATTAGAATGATCCAAATCAGATTAGTATGTTAATATTCAGTCTATTGCATGAATTTCAGAACCCTAGATATGTAGTTCTTTAGTTATTTGAATTACACATACTAAGCCAGATATTTTAGTTATTTCAGATATACATGCCTCAGTTTGAAATGTGTCATTATCAGTAATTTATGCGCATTCTCAATTTGCATGTCGTTTTAAGCTATCTAGTATATCACAGTAATTCAGTCATATTGTGTTAATCACTTAATCCATTGGGAGTAGCATAATACCGAGTTGGACTAGGGTTCAGCGTACCCAAATAATCCCAGAACTACTAGCCACGTAGGTTGTAAGTCCCCTCTGTGGGCATCATTTTAGTGATCACGCCACCATGCATCTACACCTTTGGTTAGGTGTATTAGGTTCTCTCGATGGGGCGTATACATCGGACTCCACATTTAGGTCATGTGGTTTTATTATCGATTATTAGTAGCTCCCACAGTTCAGTCAGACTCTATTACATTGACCATTTCAGTACAGTTAGTATTCAGTCTTAGCATGTTATACATTGGTCATTGCATTTAGCTAGCTCAGTCTTCAGTATCTATATCATGTTCAGATTATGCTCATGCTTTATTGCTTGTTCAGTTATATGTTTATTTCAGCTTTACTCTATCATGCATGCTTAGTACCTTTCAAGAACTGACGTAAATATTGCGCTACATCTTCTCGTGATGTAGGTTCAGGTCCCCAGCAGTCAGATCACGCTTAGATTAGTTCCCGATCTCTAGTTCAGCAGTATCAGCGGTGAGTCCTCATTCTTCATGGACATTAGTCGTGTTATCTTTTCAGCATTTTAGTCCTTTAGTTTCAATTTTGCTAGAATTAGTTGGGGCATGTCCCAGCATTTATAGTCAGTTTGGAGGCTGTTTTTAGACATAGTTAGATTCAGCTTAGTAATTGAGTTTGGTCTTTCTTTTGTATTAAATTCTCAGATTATATATTCAGTTTTAGTATATGGGTATTCCCCATCATTTCAGTCTTACTTATTATTAGCTTCCGCGTCAGTTTTATTACTCAGTTTATCTTTAATATGCTCATGATCATGCCAGCAGGGTTAGCTTAGCGTCACTTGTGGTCCTAGGTCCCGTGTCTGCGTCTCGGGGATAGCTCGGGGTGTGACACTAGGTATGTTGTTGTTATCAGGCAAGTTAAATATTGTGGATTAAACATTTGCCAATAACCATTCTAGTGCATAGGCAATTTTATGAACCAAGGGTCTATCGAAAACAACCTATTTAGGGGTCATGGATACAAATAACTTTGTATCATTTAGTTTATGGGTTAATCTGACTTATATAGTATTGCTCGATTCATCCACTAAAATAAAATAAAATAAATAATAAATTTTGAATTCAATAAATTGAATGTGTTGTGATATATTACCAAATTTAACCATCTCATTTAAAGTTTTGAATCCATCTCTCCACTTTTTGGATAGGATTAAGTAAATTAAATGTTTCAACTCTTGCTAGCATAGTTTTTTGTTAGAAGAACCTGTTTTTGTTAAAAATAATATTATTATTTTTATGGATCCTTGAGGGTACATTAGCCATTCAACAGTCAGCACTTCATGCCTTTTTGGAATGAAAACATTTGTAATTCTAACATCTCATATATAAAATTCGTGTCTACCGAAATTCCCACTTACCCTTTTTCCCTCTACTAGTTCTGAAAACGTGTGCTTCACATTTAACCCAAAAATTCAATCTAAACATATCGTAAATGATAAATTTGGTACAATATATATTTATAGGACATTATTATCAAACAATAAAATAAAAATGCAATATTAATTTGAAAAAAAAAAAAAAAAAATTTAAAACAACGAAATTAGGAACAAATGCACTATGATAAACTCTAAAAGTAGTTTTCTATTCCGCATAACAAACAACAAAATGTGATCTCATAAAATCTACATAGAATATAAAAAGCTTCATCATTTTACTTAATGATTTGAGGAACAAATGAGCAAAGAAAATAAAATTGGAAGTGACAAATCAAGGGTAAATTGTTACATACCTGGTGAATTTGTGTCATTCCGTGATGAAAGTTAGACATATTATTCATATCAATTTATATAAAATGTTTGATGAGCAAAATTCAACATAAATCCATCATTAGTGTTGAATGATACTAAATGATGGAAAACAAAAGGTTCAAGTTTGGCAACATCTAGCAATTATTTAATATTTAAACTAAATGCGTGTTCGAAAACAATATGTTAAAGAAAAGATTGATCTTGCAATAAAATGATTTTATTCAAAAATTAACCAATAAATTTTCATATTCATCTTCAAAAGTTTTTATTACGTATTAATCAAATGTTATTAACTGGTCAGTTTGTAACTTATAGATGAATATGACCACTTTATGACTTTTTAACTTGCAATTAAGTTAGGAGGTGAAAAGGTTGTGAAAATATTTTTATTAATTAATTAATATTTAACTTATTAGATATTTAATAACATTTTAAATTAGGATAGGGATAAAATGGTGTTTCAACGTTTAACTTTGTGGCTTCCCTCTTTATGAATAACAAGGTTCTAGATACGCGTGTGCCTCGTGTAAATGAGTATAAATTTAAAAGTTGTACGAATACTATTAAAATGCATTTAAACTATAAAAAAAATCAAGAAGAGAAATATATTATCAAATATTAAAAGTTGTTTGGTTTGTGCTTTATTTGTTGGTTTCAAAACAAAAACAACACGAAACTATGACCTAATGAATTTAAAACAAATAATTATTTTTTGGGAGAAAGTTGAATTCTAGGGAGAAATGCTTGGTCATATACTGGTTCATCACTATTTTTACACGCATGACATTTGCTGAAAACAACTATGAACTATCCTTGTATGATTATATAAACTATTTGCGCGCAATGCCTAAATTTGATAAATTAAGTTTGCTAACGGTAGGTAAAATGAATTATATTTTTAATTTTTTCCTCAAATTTATATACACAAATAAGAAACAAAGGTAAAATAATGAAATAAGTATTAATCAAATTTTATAAACAGGCAGAGAAGAATGAACTTTGTGAAGAGAAACTTGCTCTCAAGACTAATAAAGAGAGGATGGAACAAGAGTTGAAAGCTACAACTGCTCCAGCAAGTTTTATTCTGCATCATCTAGTTGCTCTCCAAATAATTATTGATCCTTCCATCTCTTCAGATGCTCTAACATTTAAGTTCTTTGCACTTAAAGAAGTAACTGTTGTTCTTAATTCTTTAATTAAGGAGAAAACGTTACTGCAGCTCAATCATGCTAGGAAAAAGAATACTCAAAAATTATCTTCATGATTATTATTATTATAACATTTGTTGCGGAAGGTAGAAAGTTTTATGTTACGTTTTTGGAAGTACAATAGTTGTGGTTAAAATATTATTGTCTGATGTTTAATATTTAATTAGATATTTTAGTATATTTTTATTTACTAAGGGCAAAATCGTAATTCAACTTTGAACATAGGAGCTTCCCACTTTTAGTATTAGTATAAATAAATAAATAAATATAATATAATATAATATAATATAATAATATGATATATATCAGAGGCAGTAGTCCTATGTTTGTTTACGCCACCGTTGATTCACATCAATGGCCTCTTTAACCTCTGACTTCCTGAATTACATTATTTTTCAGTACCTCAATGAATCAGGTACTTCAATTTTACTCTACTGAACTTGTTCTATCTTTTCGGGTTCAAATCATAATTTATGTTCATCATAAAAAGAGTTTTATGTAGAGAATTATTTTTTGATCACTATTAAACGAATTTATTTTATTTTATATGCCTTACTTAAAGCAAGGATGTGTTTGGAAACATCATCCTCTACCTGCACAAAGTAACGGTAAGGTTTGTGTACACATCACCCTATCAAGACCCCCTTGGGTATGTTGTTGGTGGTGGTTGGGGTGTTTTTGTTGTTGTTGTTGTTGTTAAGCGAGTTAAATTCTGTGAATTAAATATCTTTCCATAACCATTATAGTGCATAAGCCTTTAGTCTGAGCCATGGGTCTATTGAAAATAGTATTTCTACCTCAAAGGTAGGGGTAAGATCTACAAACATCCTATCTTTTCCATATCTCATTTGTGGGATTACGCTAGATACGTTCTTGTAGTATTCTAGTGCATAAACATTGTTGAGAATAAATCTGACTTCCTCTAGTAGTGGCTAGGACTGAGTGGGCCATTTATATTAGCAGAAAATGTCCTTTCACAACCGTTTTGACAAGGAAGATAAGGCTTCTCTGTATTTTCTTGTTTTTTCTATCAAGAAAAAACAAACTTAAAGTGAGAATGATTATTATTCAGATCTAGAGCTTGTTAGGACAAGCTGCCTTTTTTTTGTCAAAACAACTTTTACAACAAAAAAAATATACTTTTGGAGAAAAACAATTTGTGTTTTCTTTAAATTTGAATCCCCTAGGAGGGGTGCCTAGGGCTAGTTTTTTTTTTAATAAATAAAAACAGAAACCTCAAAGAAAAGAATACAAGCAAGGGGACTAGGTTTTTCCTTACTAATCCTAATGAGATAATAAACCTCTACACTACTAAAAAAACAGTGAATACCGACCTACAAATACCGACCTCCGGAGGTCGGTATTCCTTGAAATACCGACCTAAAACTGACATCCCAACTTAGGTCGAAAAAAGCTTGGTCGTTATTCAATACCGACCTCTGGAGGTCGGTATTTACAGACCTCTGGAGGTAAGTTTTTATTTTATGTCGGAAAATTCATATATTATTATTTCCGACTTCCTGAGGTCAGAATTGGAATACCGACATCCGGAGGTCAGTATTTTTATTTTTGTAATGTTGAAATTCTGACCTCCGGAGGTCGGTAATTTTATTTTTGTAATGTTGAAATTCTGACCTCCGGAGGTTGGTATTTGTATTTCTATATTTTTAAAATTTCGACCTCCGGAGGTCGGTATTTTTATTTTTGTATTTTTAAAATTTCGACCTCCGGAGGTCGGTAATTTTATTTTTGTAATGTTGAAATTCCGACCTCCGGAGGTCGGTATTTTTATTTTTTGTAATGTTGATATTCTGACCTCCGGAGGTCGGTATTTTTATTTCTGTATTTGTAAAATTCCGACCTCTGGAGGTCGGTATTTTTATTTTTGTAATGTTGAAATTCCGACCTCCGGAGGTCGGTATTTTTATTTTTGTAATGTTGAAATTTCGACCTCCGGAGGTCGGTATTGTTATTTTTGTAATGTTGAAATTCCAACCTCCGGAGGTCGGTATTTTTATTTTTGTAATGTTGAAATTCCGACCTCCGGAGGTCAGTATTTTTATTTTTGTAATGTTGAAATTTCGACCTCCGGAGGTCGGTATTTTTATTTTGTAATGTTGAAATTCCGACCTCCGGAGGTCGGTATTTTTATTTTTGTAATGTTGAAATTCCGACTTCCGGAGGTCGGTATTTTTATTTTTGTAATGTTAAAATTCCGACCTCCGGAGATCGGTATTTTTATTTTTTTTTAATTTTTGAAATTCTGACCTCCGGAGGTCGATTTTCTGCTACAAAACAGGCAGCAAATTGCTGCAATTTTTAGTTGCCCACCTGCATATTTATGCCAAAACAACCCAAAGCCAAATAAACTTCATCCAACCAAAACAACACAATATTTTCAACATATACATTAAAGTATTTCAAAATAATCTTCATCCAACTTCAAAATAAACTAAAATACGATCAAATTAAACAATTCCAAAAATATAGAAGTCTAAAATGTCAAATATATACAACTACTCCTAATCACTCTCACTCTCCTTGTCAGACGTACCATTCTCATCACTTTCACTCTCATTGTCGGACGTAAGCTGAAATACGAGTTCATTGACAAAGTAGAGTAAACAAAAAATAATCAATCAATTAAAACATAAATAGATAAATGAAAGATAAAACATAATTAAATCATACTTGTATCCTAATGGCTCGATGACGAGTCTCCGAAAATTGTCTCTATCGCCTGGCTGAGGACCATGTGCATTTGAGTGCTGGATGGTGGGAGTATTAGGCTCCGAGCCATTGGATTCAAGATGAAGATTGAAAAGTCCAATTGATCCACTACTAGTATTCAAAGTATTGCACTGACTAGCACTAGATGATGGTATGCTAGACCCACGACCAAGATGTGAATAGCCCTGCAAAGTTTGGTACCCCGAACTAGGTACCATAGTGGGTGTAGATATAGTATAACCAGATTGTGGAGCCACATGAGTAGAGGCATTATGTGACTGGTGTGCTGAGTGAGTAGTTGAAACTGAGGCTCGTTTTGAAATATTAACTCGAGAGGGCTCATCAGATATCACGACCCCAGTGGGCCTTCTCATAGCATTGGCCTTAAATTTCTTTTTTGGATTAGCGGATTTTTTGATTTACCCTTGTCTTTATCTACCATCTATATCAATTAAATATAAAGATTAAAACAAAGTAGTACAAAATAATGTCACAATGTCGAACAAATATGTCAAACAAAGTTATCATAACATAAGGCTTAATCCAAATAGTCTTTCACAATGTCAAACAAAAGTTAAAACTACTAAAATATAAATTATACTCAAATATGAATAGCTAAAAATCCACTAACTAAACATACAAATTGTTATTCATCCTCTTCGGAAGTTTCTTCATCATCTATCCATTCACATGCATCATCTTCGGAAGTTTCCTCCTCATCTATCCATTCAACCTCTTCGAAAGTTTCCTCCTCATCGTCCTCCATATTTGTTGGCATATCTAACTCTTCTCTATTAACTTCTTCTAAAATATGATCAGGATGCTCCAAATTCATTTCTAACTCAGCATCCACTAACCCACAACATTTATTTTAACTTATTCATACAACTTAACAACTTTTTTCACTTTAACTAGTTTAGTTTCGACTTAATTCCGACAACTAAATTCACTAACTAACCCACAACATTTATTTTAACTTATTCAAACAACTTAACAACTTTTTCACTTTAACTAGTTTAGTTTTGACTTCATTCCGACAACTAAATTCACTAACTAACCCACAACATTTATTTTAACTTATTCAAACAACTTAACAACTTTTTCACTTTAACTAGTTTAGTTTTGACTTAATTCCGACAACTAAATTCACTAACTAACCCACAACATTTATTTTAACTTATTTAAACAACTTAACAACTTTTTCACTTTAACTAGTTTAGTTTTGACTTAATTCCGACAACTAAATTCACTAACTAACCCACAACATTTATTTTAACTTATTTAAACAACTTAACAACCTTTTCACTTTAACTAGTTTAATTTTGACTTCATTCCGACAACTAAATTCACTAACTAACCCACAACATTTATTTTAACTTATTTAAACAACTTAACAACTTTTTCACTTTAACTAGTTTAGTTTTGACTTAATTCCGACAACTAAATTCACTAACTAACCCACAACATTTATTTTAACTTATTCAAACAACTTAACAACTTTTTCACTTTAACTAGTTTAGCTTTGACTTAATTCCGACAACTAAATTCACTAACTAACCCACAACATTTATTTTAACTTATTTAAACAACTTAACAACTTTTTCACTTTAACTAGTTTAGTTTTGACTTCATTACGACAACTAAATACACTAACTAACCCACAACATTTATTTTAACTTATTTAAACAACTTAACAACTTTTTTACTTTAACTAGTTTAGTTTTGACTTAATTCCGACAACTAAATTCACTAACTAACCCACAACATTTATTTTAACTTATTTAAACAACTTAACAACTTTTTCACTTTAACTAGTTTAGTTTTGACTTAATTCCGACAAGTAAATTCACTAACTAACCCACAACATTTATTTTAACTTATTCATAAAACTTAACAACTTTTTCACTTTAACTAGTTTAGTTTCGACTTAATTCCGACAACTAAATTCACTAACTAACCCACAACATTTATTTTAACTTATTCAAACAACTTAACAACTTTTTCACTTTAACTAGTTTAGTTTTGACTTAATTCCGACAACTAAATTCACTAGCTAACCCACAACATTTATTTTAACTTATTTAAACAACTTAACAACTTTTTAACTTTAACTACATTAGTTTTGACTTAATTCCAACAACTAAATTCACTAACTAAACCACATTATTTATTTTAACTTATTTAAACAACATAACTTTTTAACTTTACATAGTTTAGTTTTGACTTAATTCCAACAACTAAATACACCAACTAAATCAATTTTATCATCTATAGGATCAAATAGTGTTGGTACTTATGCTTAACAAATATATTATTTCTAAATTTAAAGCTAAGTGTCAACACTAGATGGACACAAATCGATCTTGCAAGAAAATCAATTTTGTCATCAATAGGATCAACTAGTGTTGATACTTATGCTTAACAAATATACTATTTCTAAATTTAAAGCTAAGTGTCAACACTAGATGGACACAAATCGATCTTGCAAGAAAATCAATTTTGTCATCAATAGGATCAACTAGTGTTGATACTTATGCTTAACAAATATATTATTTCTAAATTTAAAGCTAAGTGTCAACACTAGATGGACACAAATCGATCTTGCAAGAAAATCAATTTTGTCATCAATAGGATCAACTAGTGTTGGTACTTATGCTTAACAAATATATTATTTCTAAATTTAAAGCTAAGTGTCAACACTAGATGGACACAAATCGATCTTGCAAGAAAATCAATTTTGTCATCAATAGGATCAACTAGTGTTGGTACTTATGCTTAACAAATATATTATTTCTAAATTTAAAGTCAAGTGTCAACACTAGATGGACACAAATCGATCTTGCAAGAAAATCAATTTTGTCATCAATAGGATCAACTAGTGTTGGTACTTATGCTTAACAAATATATTATTTCTAAATTTAAAGCTAAGTGCCAACACTAGATGGACACAAATCGATCTTGCAAGAAAATCAATTTTGTCATCAATAGGATCAACTAGTGTTGGTACTTATGCTTAACAAATATATTATTTCTAAATTTAAAACTAAGTGCCAACACTAGATGGACACAAATCGATCTTGCAAGAAAATCAATTTTGTCATCAATAGGATCAACTAGTGTTGGTACTTATGCTTAACAAACAATCGATGGACACAAAAAAATTATCACAAAATTAAAGCTAAGGATCAATACTAGATGGACACAAACACATTATTGAAAACAATTGTACTTGAACTTTTGAAATTTAGAAGCACCAACCTTATCTCCTACTTTGATGAAAGAAGCAATATAGTCTTATATCAACTTTTGTAGATGTTGAGCTTCCTCAGTTGCCTAGCACGAAAAGTTCTAAAATTAGTTATATATAAACTTCAAATCCAAGAATATTAGTTTTATATATATTCAAGTTTTAATAAGTTCATGTTCAAGTTCTAATTTCAAATTCAAGTTCTAAGTTCAAATTCAAGTTCTAATTTCAAGTTCAAGTTCCAAGTTCACATTCAAGTTCTAAGTTCAAGTTCAAATTCTAAGTTCAAGTTCAAGTTCTAAGTTCAAATTCTAATTTCAAATTCAAATTCTAAGTTTAACTTCAAATTCTAAGTTCAAGTTAAAGTTCAAGTTCTAAGTTCAAGTTCAAGTTCTAAGTTCAAGTTCAAGTTCTAATTTCAAGTTCAAGTTCAAGTTCTAATTTCAAGTTCAAGTTCTAATTTCAAGTTCAAGTTCTAAGTTCAAGTTCAAATTCTAAGTTCAAGTTCAAGTTCAAGTTCTAAGTTTAACTTCAAATTCTTCAAGTTCAAGTTCTAAGTTCAAATTCAAGTTCTAATTTCAAGTTCAAGTTCCAAGTTCACATTCAAGTTCTAAGTTCAAGTTCAAATTCTAAGTTCAAGTTCAAGTTCTAAGTTCAAATTCTAATTTCAAATTCAAATTCTAAGTTTAACTTCAAATTCTAAGTTCAAGTTCTAAGTTTAAGTTCAAGTTCAAGTTCTAATTTCAAGTTCAAGTTCTAAGTTCAAGTTCAAGTTCTAAGTTCAAGTTCTAAATTCAAGTTCAAGTTCTAATTTCAAGTTCAAGTTCTAAGTTCAAGTTCAAGTTCTAAGTTCAAATTCTAATTTCAAGTTCAAATTCTAAGTTCAAGTCCAAGTTCAAGTTCTAAGTTAAAGTTCAAGTTCTAATTTCAAGTTCAAGTTCAAGTTCAAGTTCTAAGTTCAAATTCTAAGTTTAACTTCAAATTCTAAGTTCAAGTTCAAGTTCTAAGTTCAAGTTCAAGTTCTAATTTCAAGTTCAAGTTCAAATTCTAAGTTCAAGTTCAAGTTCTAAGTTCAAATTATAATTTCAAGTTCAAATTCTAAGTTTAACTTCAAATTCTAAGTTCAAGTTCAAGTTCAAGTTCAAGTTCTAAGTTCAAGTTCAAGTTTTAATTTCAAGTTCAAGTTCCAAGTTCAAGTTCAAGTTTTAAGTTCAAGTTCAAGTTCTAAATTCATGTTCAAGTTCTAAACTTCAAATTCTAAGTTCAAGTTCAAGTTTTAATTTCAAGTTCAAGTTCCAAGTTAAAGTTCAAGTTTTAAGTTCAAGTTCAAGTTCTAAATTCATGTTCAAGTTCTAATTTCATGTTCAAGTTCTAAGTTCAAGTTCAAGTTCAAGTTCAAGTTCTAAGTTCAAGTTCAAGTTCTAATTTCAAGTTCAAGTTCTAAGTTCAAGTTCTAAGTTCAAGTTCAAGTTCAAGATCTAATTTCAAGTTCAAGTTCTAAGTTCAAGTTCAAATTCTAAGTTCAAGTTCAAGTTCTAAGTTTAACTTCAAATTCTAAGTTCAAGTTCAAGTTCTAATTTCAAGTTCAAGTTCTAAGTTCACGTTCAAATTCTAAGTTCAACTTCAAATTCTAATTAAGTTCATGACATTCAAACATTCATCATCTAAATGCATGACATTCAAACATTCATCTTCTACTCATAACACTTCAATTACTAATTTCTAACTTCAAATTAACACTTTACTAACTAGTCCTAAAATCAAATCCAAAAAAATCTCAATTCAACCTCAAATTACATATTCTCAAGTTTAAACTAGTTCTAAAATTTAAAAATGCTAATTCTTCACTAACTAACAATGCCCAATTTAAAAATGCCTAATTTCTTTTTTTTTAAACCTTAAAATAAAAATCTTCAATTATCTATACCTAACTAACAATAATCAAATCAAATTAACAATTGAATAACACAACCAACAAACAAAAACAATAATATACTAACAAACAATCAATTATAATCACTAGAATTAAAGCTAAGTATTAATACTAGATGGACACAAACACATTATTCAAAACAATTGTACTTGAACTTGAGAAATTTAGAAGCACCAACCTTATCTCCAACTTTGATGAAAGAAGCAATATAGTCATGTATCAACTTTTTTACATGTTGAGCTTCCTCAGTTGCCTAGCACGAAAAGTTCTTAAATTAGTTAAATATAAACTTCATATCCAAGAATATTAGTTATATATATATATATATATATATATATATATATATATATATATATTCAAGTTTTAATAAGTTCAAGTTTCAATTCAAGTTCATATCTAATTTCTAAACTTAATTAGTTATATATTCAAGCTAATTAGTTCCAAGTTCAAGTTCTAATTTCAAGTTCATATTCCTAATTAAGTTCAATTTATAGTAAATTCAAGTTATAATTAATTATAAGTTCTAATTAAGTTGTAATTCAAATCCCTAAAATTCTAAATTCAAACTAGCTAGCTAGTGTCCCAACTTCAAACTATTAATTAGTCCTAAAATATCAAATATAATTAAAACTATTAGTCCTAAATTCCAAATTCAAACTAGTCTTAAAATCACAAATTGAAAGTACTCCTAGAATTCAAAAATCAAACTATAGTGCTAAAATCTCAAATTCAAACTATTAGTAATCCTAAAATCTCAATAATAATTCAAACTAGTCCTAAATTCAAAATTCAAACTAATCTTAAAATCACAAATTCAAACTAGCCCTAAAATCCCAAAATCTAACTAGTACTAAAATCCTAAATTCAAATTAGCTAGCTATTCTTAATCCCAAATTCAAACTATTAGTCCTAAAATCACAATAATAATTCAAACTAACTCAAATAATACCCAAGTTCAAACAACCCCTTAAATACCCTAATTCAATCTAATCTTACAATTCCAAAATCAAACTAATTAACTTAAGAAATACCGAATTTCAAACAAATCCTAAGATACCCTAATTCAAACTAACCCTAACATTAAAATTTTCAATTCACAATCAACAAACACAAACTAACAATCAAATAATCCCTAATTCAAACTAACAATCAAAAACCCTAACTCATTCACTTACTAACTAACAATCAATCAAACTAACAATCAATAAAACTAAGTATATTACTACTCTAATTTTGAGATACTTCAACTAAATAGAAACAAAAGTAATCTATTATGGAGGTTCTAAAAATATACCTTCAGTAAGAAGGTCGGGGATGGAGGCGTTGGTCGAGATGGAGGCGGCGCCAGTCAGGTGGAGGCAGCACTGGTCGGGATGGAGGCACGCGACCTCCTGCAGCTGGGCGTGACTTCCACTGCAGCTGCCGCGACCATCCTCTGCTGCTGCGAAGGTGGCGTGGCGGAGGTCGAGGATGGTGGCGTGGCGCCAGTCGGGAATGGTGGCGTGGCGCCGATGGAGGATGGGTGGGGATGGGCGCCGATGGGGGTGGGTCGGGGGTGGGGAGTGAAAGTTGACTTAGGTTTTGAGAGTTAGACTTTAGGAGTAAGACTTATATTATCATTCTTTTTTTAAGAGAATTGTTTAATTTACCGACCACGGGATGTCGGTATTTTTAAAAATAATTATCTATATTTAAAAATATTTAATAAATACTGGCATCATGAAGTCGATATTATTTAAATAAATCAAATTATATTCCACCAGGTAAAACAGACTCTAAAAGCGTAAAACAAAACAATTTGATAATATTTGCTTTATTAGAATTAAATAAAAACCTAGAAGACCAAATAACAGAAATAAACAAAAAATTAGATAGTTTATTGGAAAATAAAATCCTTACTAAAAAAGGTAAGCAAGAAAACGATATATAAGACTTAATAGAACAGCTCAAGAGAGTTGAATTAACTCCTCAAGAGGATAGACCTAAAAGAAAAGATAAAACATGGACCTTTTTTCAAACAGGAATAGAAATTCCCAAGAAAGACAAAGGACCAGTTTCTCTCAAGATCGACTAGGAAACAATATGTTAGCTCGAATAATGAATAACTCATCTAAACCTAGTAGTAGTCAACAGCTGGATGAATTAATAGATGTAGATAGAGACATAGAAATTTTCAAACAAAATAAATTAAAGTTGTTAAATCCACAAGTCCTCTATAATACAAGTTTTTTTCTCATCAATAGCACATCTAAACAGACATTATAGAGAAGAACAGTTAAGTGTATCAGAAAACGATAGTGAAAGTATAAATTTAATTAGTAAAGAATCTATGCAAGAAATACAGAAAAGACGAATGAATCTCATGCACATAGGATTGGTGGTGATTGGGCTTAAAGGTTTAACTAGAAAAAATTTGGGTACCAAAGTACTAATTACTTTATATGATAGCAGATGGTCAGAATCTAAAAGATCAATAATAGGTTTAACCGAAGTAGACATGAGTAACAATGGAGGAATATTTTACTGTAGTCTAGATTTCATGATAAATTCAAAAGAATTTGGTAAGTACATAAAAATAGGCATACATACCAAAGGGTATGAAGAAATGAACTGTGGAAATAATCTTTTAGTTTGTGTTGGCTTTATAGGAAAATTAGCCACCAACAGCAGTTCAAGGTTTAAAATAAAGATAGACAATGCAGTAGGTATAATGGGAAATAAAGGAATCAAATTAATGAACCCTTTAAAAATAAATTCAGAAGAATATGCAGGCAGAGAATGGAATTTAGAAAAATTCTGTAAAAAAGAAGTATTACGACCAAACGACCACCTCACATACACTAATACTAAAGGAGAGATATCAATTAGATTCACTGATTATAAATATACAGATCAAAAAGAAATAGAGGAAGATTTAGAAGATAATGAATCAACCATCAATATGGAAGGTATGAATATTCAAAATATAAATGAAGAAGACTACGAAGTAGACTTATCAATAGCAAAGGCTAAAGGATTACATCAAGAAAAACAATAGCCTCGCAGTCAGTTCTTACCAGAATTTCTTGTTTGTTAATAATGTATAATTTGAAACTATTTAATCCATAAATAACTGCTAATATTTATGCATCTATGCTACTCATATTTCCTTTTTCTTTGTATTTTTCACTGTGATAAGCGCAAATTTTCTCATCCTTTTTGTCTCCATATTTATTGTTTTTTGTTTTTAATACTGCTCCCCATCCTTCTAGACTTCCATCTGTTTCTACTATTGGGTAGTCGGTTTCTAGTGGGAGGGCTAAATCTGGTATGTTTTTGACCATTTGTTTGAGTTTTTGTACTAATTTTATGTCTTCTATATTAAAAATCTTTTGCCCATTAATTCTTGTTTTAGAGTATAGGGGTCCAGCGACTTTCCCTAGATCTTTGATGAAACTTCGCGCATAGTTTAATATTCCTAGAAATTTTTGTAAGTCTTTAGTGTTGTCTAATTTATCAGGCATGTCAAGGACCTTCTTTGCTATATGGGGTTGTAATTTGATTTTTCTCATTTCCAATTTCTACCCCTAAGAATTTTATAAGAGTCTTACATAGTTCCATTTTCTTTTTACTAATTATAATTCCATTGTCTACGAACAGTTTAAACACTGTTTGTAAATGTCCTAGATGTTTATTGGTATTGTTACTAAATACTAAAATATCGTCTACATAAACTAAAATAAAGTTTTTATAGTCTCTAAATATATTATCCATCTTTCTTTGAAAGATCGGAGGGGCTGTTTTCAAACCGAAGGGCATCACCAGCCATTCGAAATGGCCTTCTGGGCAAGTAAACGTTGTCCATTCGATGCTATCTTCATGCATTTTAACTTGCCAATATCCCGATTTACAGTCAAACTTACTAAAAAAATTTCTTCCTTGTATTCGATTTATTAATTCTGATTTGTCTGGCAATTTATATCCATCCATTCTTGTATTGTCATTAAGTCTTTTGTAGTTTATTACCATTCTAGATTTTCCTCTTAGTATTTCATTATGATTTCTTACCATGAATGCGGCTGACCGATGTTTTGAAGTCGACCTCCTTATTACCCCTAAATTTAATAATTCTTTTATTTGATCTTCAAATTCTCTCAGGTCTTCATTCGTGGATTCTTTTGAAGCAGTTTTAACAGTATACTCCGGGTTAATAATATCAAGTCTGCAGGTTATATGATTGGCTTCTCAGTGCTTCAGGGGTCTTTCTCCAATTATTTCTAGTTTATCTAAGATGGAAATTACTTCATCTAGGTCTTTCTGGTTTTTTATGACTCCTATATGTTGTAATCCTTTCTTAAAATTATAAAGTTCAGTATTTATCTCTATTAAGTCATAACTTTTCTCTATTTGTATATCAGATAAACTTAATTCTAATAATTCAATTTCTTTAATGTCTTCCTCTTCTTTGATAACATGTATTTTAGTACAGTTGCATTCTTTCCCTTTATTACATTTTAGTGTATTTGTATTATCAGTGTTTTTAACATATCTTGATTTTGTAGGAACATGTTCTGTTGTTATGGAGGTTTGAGTCATATTTTTAGAAAATATTACTCCGTCTCTAGTAAGGAGACAACTTCCGTTATTATGTAATAAGAAATCTAAGCCTAAAACAAAGTCTATCCTAATATTTAAATCTCTAACCCATATTTTTTCTAATTTATAAGTGGGTTTATAGAAGTCTGCACATGTGTTTAAAAACCTTATTTGAGCATTACTAACATAATGTTTATATATATTTGAAGATCCGTCCATTTTCATGGCGCTTTGTGGTTCGAGAAATTCCTTTATTATTTCTGAAGGCAGGATATTTCTATTTATTATACTTTTTGTACATCCCGAGTCCACTAGAGCTAAAGTTTCTATTTCATAGTTTTGAATTCTTATTCTTGTTAATATTTTGATAGTATTGATCTTTTTGTCTTCATTACAAATTAGTCCCTCAAACGATTTGTAGTCCTCCTTTTCATTTAAGAGCTCAATTTCTTCTTTTTCTTCTACCTCTTCTTCTACCTTTTCTTTTCCTTTTTCTAATTTATTTATTCTGTCTTCTAAACTATCAATCCTTTTTTCTAGAGACATTAATGTTTTTTCTTTATTACTTAGTGTCTGGTCTATAACTTTAATGTTAAATATTTTATTGATGCACATGAGGCATCCTTCTATATAGCAATTCGTACATTTAGCTCTTCTGTCTTTACTGGGATATCCTGTACAATTAAAGCATGTTTGGCTATCTAAACCTTTCCCTTTGGAAAATTGGTGATCGCAATGTATATTGGCAAATGTAAAATCCTTGATATTTAAGTCTAATTTTTCTAATCCTATTTCGTTTATTAAAGTTTCTTCTTCTAAATCAGACGAGTCGTGTTGTCTTCCCTCTAAAGCATCTATACTTATTACTGAATATATACTTTCGTTATCTGACATGTATTCATCTACATTTATCAGGGTTTCTTGGAAATCTTCTATAAGTTGTGCGTTTCTCATTCTACTATTATTTCTTCCTGGACAAGTATTAGCTAGATGTTCTTCACTTCCGCATGTAAAACAAGATAGTCTATTTTTATAGATTCTATTATTATTATGTTTTCTCACATGTCTATCTTTATTTAGATAAGGCTTTTTTGCCTTAGATTTCCTTAGATAATACTTTTTTCTTGGTCACCATTGGGCGGTGGTTCCTCTCCTTCCTCTTGAACCTCGAACAAAAAATGTAGTCTTGGTTATTTTGATATTTCTTACTGTATTTCTTATTTGGTGTACCTTGATCATAGCTTTGCGTTGTGTATATATTTTTACAAAAACCAATCTCATTTTGCTTTAATTGTTTTTGTATTTGTATATTTGTAAACTTTTCTTGTAGTATTTTCATAACATACTGTATTTTATGTCCAATAGATCAATTAGCATTTGGATTTTGCATTACTCCTTCTCTTTTTCCCCATCTTTCTTCTATTTCTCTTCCTAAGGCTCCAGGGAGTTTGTTAAAAAGCTTTTTTTCCAAAGCTTTGATCAAATGCATTGCCGCTTATAGCGCATAAGTAAAAATAGTCTTTCAAAAAGTTTTTTATATGGCTCCAATTTGTAATGCTAAGTTGTTCTAGTTTTATTAATGCATTTTTTTGTAAGACTACTAAACAGCTATTAGGGTCTTCTCCTGTTATTAGGCTGTGTATTTTATTGGTGAAATTATATGGATTTGGTCCCATATTTACTAGTTCTTGGAATTCTTGAGGGTAAGTTACCTTGTATGTTTCCCACACTCCTTTGATTGATTCTCCTAAAAAGATTTTCATGTATCTATACATAATTTCTGCATATGTTTCACTATAATGATGAATGTAATCTGCTACTACTATTCCTTTCCATACGTCTATTACTGAGTTCCACAATTGAGGATCATGAGCTGCTATATTTAATATCTTACCTCTATCTCCTCCATCTTGAAGCTTGATAGGGGCTTCTATTGGCATTCTTATTCCTATTGGTCTAACCATTTCTGGTTCTGTTGTCAAGTCTTACCTATATACCCGATGACAAGGTAAATTACCTATAGTATATTCTACTGGTGTTATGGGGGTTGTCTTTTGAAAGGGACTGGAACTAGAAGAAGCGGTTTCCATGAATTCTTTTAGACTGCGTGTTGTTACGTCGTCGCTTTCTTCTTGGGTGTTTTCTTTTTGTCTATACCCATAATTATCTATTCTAAATTTGCATTCTCTAAAATGTTGTTCTACTGTAGAGATATCTATTTTTCCCACTTTACAACCTTTACATTTAAACAAAGTTATTTTATTTTCTTGATGTAATTCTTTAGCCTTTGTTATTGATAAGTCTACTTCGTAGTCTTCTTCATTTATATTTTGAATATTCATACATTCCATATTGATGGTTGATTCATTATCTTCTAAATCTTCCTCTATTTCTTTTTGATCTGTATATTTATAATCAGTGAATCTAATTGATATCTCTCCTTTAGTATTAGTGTATGTGAGGTGGTCATTTGGTCGTAATACTTCTTTTTTACAGAATTTTTCTAAATTCCATTCTCTACCTGCATATTCTTCTGAATTTATTTTTAAAGGGTTCATTAATTTGATTCCTTTATTTCCCATTATACCTACTGCATTGTCTATCTTTATTTTAAACCTTGAACTGCTGTTGGTGGCTAATTTTCCTATAAAGCCAACACAAACTAAAAGATTATTTCCACAGTTCATTTCTTCATACCCTTTGGTATGTATGCCTATTTTTATGTACTTACCAAATTCTTTTGAATTTATCATGAAATCTGGACTACAGTAAAATATTCCTCCATTGTTACTCATGTCTACTTCGGTTAAACCTATTATTGATCTTTTAGATTCTTTACTAATTAAATTTATACTTTCACTATCGTTTTCTGATACACTTAACTGTTCTTCTCTATAATGTCTGTATAGATGTGCTATTGATGAGAAAAAACCTGTATTATAGAGACTTGTGGATTTAACAACTTTAATTTATTTTGTTTGAAAATTTCTATGTCTCTATCTACATCTATTAATTCATCCAGCTGATGACTACTACTAGGTTTAGATGAGTTATTCATTATTCGAACTAACATATTGTTTCCTAGTCGATCTTGAGAGAAACTGGTTCTTTGTCTTTCTTGGGAATTTCTATTCATGTTTGGAAAAAGGTCCATGTTTTATCTTTTCTTTTAGGTCTATCCTCTTGAGGAATAAATTCAACTCTCTTGAGCTGTTCTATTAAGTCTTGCATATCGTTTTCTTGCTTACCTTTTTTAGTAGGGATTTTATTTTCCAATAAACTATGTAATTTTTTATTTATTTCTGTTATTTGGTCTTCTAGGTTTTTATTTAATTCTAATAAAGCAAATATTATCAAATTGTTTTGTTTTACGCTTATAGAGTCTGTTTACCTGGTGGAATGTAATCTGATAAACCTTCAGGGTTAGCTTGAAATTGTGCTATTTTTCTAAGGACTTCTTGGTAAAAGAGATTGTTCATGAAAGGGTTAAGTCTTTAAGTTTACCTAGTTCTTTCTTAATTTATTTTGTCTCTCTATAAAGGTTTTCTAGTTGACTATTTAGTATTTCCAGAGGACTGTTATCAGTTATTTTATTTACTACTATGGTCTGTACTTTAGAAATTATATCTAGTTGCTGGTTTTTTAGAAAGTCAGAATTTTGTTCTATTTTTTCTAATGATTTGTTTTGTTTTTGCTGCAGGGTTTCTATTGTTTCTATTATCTTTAGAAATCTATCATCTTTGGACTGACTATGTTCTGCTAAATTTATTATTAAATCTGTAACCGTATTTAGATGTTGATTCTCGCTATGTAAAATATGGTCTCCTTCGGCGAAATTACACTTAAGTAGTGATCCAAATTTTAGTCTTCGATATTTCTTTTCTGAAAACTATATATTTCTAAATCTAAGTATTCTAACCTCTAATACTTCCTATTATGCTAAATATAGAGTTCTGTTTTTGCAATGTTGTGTTTCTATTCTAATTTCCTTTATGTAGTGATAAACTCTAGCTCCTATAATAGGTATTTGTAAATCTATCTGTTTTATTTCCTATCGTATATGAGATATTTGATTTGAAGTTAATAAGTCTGAAAATAACCTTAATTGTTCAAAATATAGTTGTCTTTGTTCTATCGAAAAATCGTATATATCTCTATAGTTATGTCTTATTCTTAATAGATACCAATGATATTCCTGATTAATTATAATATGTTTTTCGTATGGCCTAGATCTTTTCTTATATATTCTAGATGGCATATATATTTTACTTATATGTAGAGTGAGTGCTATGTTGCTTATCCTAAGGGTAATACTAAATTACTAATATAATTCCTTTGGACAACTATTCGTCTATTTGCGTGTTGGATATTACTATCTATGCTCTGTAGTTCCCACTTTAATGCACTTAATAACTCTGGGTTGACTAAGGTTGGTCGATTTGATGAATATAGACCCCCGTTCTTACAAAGTCGGTCTGTTAAGTCTCTTGTTTCTAGTACTTCTAGATATAGGGTTTAAAGCCTCTTTTATCTTTATCAACTCAGATTTAGTCTGTAATTCTCTGTATAAGTACCAATAATTTAACCTTAATTGATTGGCAAAAGGGTGTTTTTTCATATATTATAAAATACTATATCTATTATTTGAGAATAATTTGTATTTTTAAATATAACGTGTACCTAAAACCTTCCAGCTCTGATACCAATAAAATACATTTAAATATAACAGTTTTTTTTTTATTTTGAAAGGGAAGGGGAATATGTAAACTATAAAATCCTTACAAACTTCTTTACTCAATGCTCTTCTTGCACTTCACTCTCTCTAACTTCTTCTTTGCGAATGGTCTTATTATAGGGGTGGATCCGGACTTGAAGTTCGGATTTCAAATTCTTAAAAACTTTCTTCACGCCGGGTGCTCTTTGGGCCCCATCGTCACATGGCTTTGTGAAACTTTTTTCAAATTTGAATGGATCCTTTTGTTGTCTTGTGATAGTGGAGTCAATAGTGGATATGTAGTGGAGTCTGGAATGGACCTTCTTTGTCGACTGTTAGTAGTGGACATGTAGTGGAGTCTCATTTATCATAATGGCTTGTGATGTCACTGCTTACCTATTTATTTGTCTTGTTGATGTCATTGCTTACGTATTTTCTTTAGGTATCCAGGTTGTGTAGTGCGTCGGAATCAAAACTCATCCCTGAATCATTGTCTTCATTTGGATCGTAGTGCTGATTAAATTGGTCTATCGATAGATCATTTTCATCACTGCTACTCTCTATGTCTTCGTGGTTAGAATTTGCTGGATTTGGCTCTGGATTTTCTCGTATAATTTTTTCTTGTATTACGTCCTTAGTCTTTTCTGTGAGTAACTTGTACAGGGAGCTTTTTATTATTTTTTCTATCCTTTTATTTTTTTTTTCTTTTTTGGAGAAATCCCTTTGTCTTTTTGCTTGTTTCTGTTATTGTATTAAAACTTGCTGGCAGAATTCTTACACTTTTTGGTAAAGTGTCAACCATCAACGGATTTGATGAGTCTTTACCCGCTACCGTTTGAGCGGGACTAGTTGTACCTCTAGCTGGTACAATAGCTCTTTCTACATTCGTTGGGAATGTACACCCGTCTTATCCATTTGTAATGAGATGGAGAACTCGTTATAGGTATGGTTTGATCGGTATTTCCTAATAAAAGCCTTATCCTTTCTTGTAATGAGTGGATATGTTGTGTCATTTTTTCCTTTTTCAGTCTCTAGTCTTTCGATCGTCTGATTTGAGTCTTTTGAAACCGTCTGTCATTGAAGAACAGTGATCGCAGAAAATTATTTTGTCTGTGTCTTTTTGAATGTTGTATTGTAATGAAGGTCTTGAAATTTGTCTCAACGCTGG